>NC_047557.1:97773767-98074536 GCF_012275295.1 Melopsittacus undulatus
CTGCATACATTATCCATTTATGTATGTTCTGGACATTGAGCAATCTGTTTTACAGACAGTTAAACATCTAACGTTCATTAAATGCCTTTTATTTTTGTGACTGCTGGGAAGACCTCGAATCTTGAATTGTTTCTCAGCCTCCCACAACACTACTTTGTGAAAGCTTTGGCTTTCTCTAATGCATGGTTATCCGGTTTGGCAGCGCAGCAGTACTTTGTTGTTTAACTCGTGCAGCTATAGATTAACACAAAGCAGAGCTGCATGCTAGGATAAACTAGCTTAGTTGTCTCTGGAGCCTTGAAGATTTTTCCTATGCATCTGAGATATGGTCACTAGTCTTCAGTGCAGTAAACGAGAATGTTTCATCAGTTTGTTTGCATTCCCTATATCATGGTATGGTAGTGGGTTGGAAGTGGATGATCTCAAGGTCCTTTCCAACCCTATGATTCTATGATTCTCTCTCTATTAACCACTATTTTGGGGCTGATGGCCATACAGATGTACAAAGGTGGCCTCTGTCGGGAGCCTTGCAGTCAAGGGGTACGAGATACCTTGGTAAGTTCAGACCGAAGGGTCTCAATGAGTTTTTTTTCCTTAACATCTCATAGTGGATCAGTCTGATACAGTGGCCTCATTGTATTTTCACTGTTGTTTTAATCTTGCTTCTTCTCAGTACACTTTTTGACACCACTGAAAGCAGCTTTTCCGTCAGCCTCTCATACTCATTCCCAGGATCTAGTCTGGATGCTCACCATTTCTTTCAGATGTTTATTTCTTACCATTTGTTTATGGTAAGACACAGAAAAACCTTGAAGAATGTGCTTGCCCTTTTATTCCCTTCATCTTGTAACAGCAATAGACTTGGGTGGGCGTCTTCCCATTTTTAGGTGAGGTACTGTGGTAATTGCACAATTTAGGTGTATCCTAGATGAAAATAGTGTATTACCTAATATAGAACAGTTCAGGAAACAGTATGATGCTGACATTGCATTTTTTTCCATTTGTTTTTTGAGGCTGGTTATTTCCTTCTAGAAGAATAAGCGTCCTTGGATAAAGCTGTTTGTGCCACATAAATAACCAAGTGTTTCAACTTCTTGGGTAATTCTCTGATCAGAACAGAAGATAGTTCAGTTATAGTTAGTAACCCAGCCTGTGAGATGAAGACAGAGTGAATTTTTATATTGAGGAGTAAACACAAGACTGCTAAATCGGTTTGAAGCATTCCATCTTCCTGTATTGTATTGATTACTAGCATATCTCAGAATATGATTCATACATATTGACCTACACGGGAACTTAGGAGGTGGTTGGAAACCAAGCGAACAGTTTTGCCTGGACCCCCACCCTTACTGTGTCATTTGTCCCTCTGCCATCCAAATCCTGATGAAGGCACTTACTGAGCAGTGTGGTTTCCTCTTAAATGAGCCTCTTGTACAGGTGATGCTCACACAGAGTGGAATTGGATTCTGAAAAGCTCCAACATTAGTGATTTTTTTCTTTAGCTCCAGCTCATACTCCTCAGGTGTTGAAGGGTCTGTAACAGGCACACATGTTCATTATTTCCTGCTTGATATAATTTTGGATGAACCAGAAATAAGGTATGATTTCAATGGAAATGCCGGAGGGGTGGAGAGTTGTTGAGATGTGTGAGGAAAAACAAGGTTGTATCAAGTTCTCAATACCTAAGAAGAATTTGTTACATTCCTCAAAAATAGACAGTGACTCTGGTCACCTTTTTAACTAATCAATTTTAGGTTAATCAGTTATTAATTCTGCTTGAACATGAAACTTTTGAGTGGGTGTTTGCTTTTGGTCACTTTCAGTTGATCTCTTTGCACTTATTATCCATAACTGTGTGTGTTTAGCTGAGTGATACCCAAGGAATTTTTGATTTGCAGCTGACCGTGCACATAGTCTCCAGAATGGTATTTATTTGCTCTTTTCACCTTAGTTTCCCTCCCTGTGAAATAGTTTTAATCTTTAACTCTTTGCACAATAGATTATAAAAGTATTAATCATCTAAAGCAATGGGCTTGTCTTCAGTGCAGTAGTCACTTAAATGAGTACACTCTTGTTGTAGGACTCGGATGGAGAAAGGAGTGACTGGGGTGTGAGACATCAGGAGCCATGCAAGGCAACTGGCCAAGCAGAGAGGCTGGCTCAGCAGGAAGTGGTTGATGGTTGATGAGTTACTAGTGTTATGGGCTGAAGATAAAACCTGAGTTACAGTCTGAGCTTGTGAATATGATAAAAGCCTTTACAGGTGGAACTGTAGCATTATTTTGTTTATATTTACTCTGCAGAACTTGGCTTTTTCCTGTGCTCATAAACAGAGTCCTAACTTGAAATGTAATAACGCACTCAGCTGTTCACAAGTTAATTTCAAGGAGGAAAATGCAATTAAAAAAAGAAAAAAACCCCAAAAACTGAAAAAAAAACCCCACAGCAATTAATAGTAACTTGTATTAAAACCAGCTTCTCTTGGTCAATATTGACATACTCACTTGAAACGTGCCACTCCAAACAAGAAGCTCCTTGAGTGGACTAAAAGCACAAAAGCAAAATGATCACTTTCCATGTGCTCTCTAAGCTCTTTTAGCAGCTGTGGCCTGTTCCTTTGTCTGTCTGGTACACAATTTCCAGGTTGTGCTGGGGTTATTGTACTTCTGTCCTTGAAGATGGTTTTATTGTAGAAGGGGGAATAAGGACATTACAATTGGAGTATGGTAGAAGCCTGGTAAAACCTGAAAACTTGGCTTTTTGGACCTTGGCTTTTATTTCCTTTTTTTGTTTAGTATCTTTATTTTTATTTTAATGTACTTTAAGGGATTTTTGCAGTGGAACTGATCTGTGTGGGGTTTTTTTTTCTGTCCAGAGGAGTCATGAATTGATGGAGCTGGAAAAGCATTACAGGGGAAGTCACTGCGTTTTCCTATTCTTAGATTCTTTGCTAGAGATATGTTGATGGACAATGCTAGAGGAAGAGGATGAGATGGGACATTTTAGCTCATCAGTAAGGCTTTTTTATGTTTCCCTTCTGCCAGGGGGTAATTCTAGCAGTGAATGCTGGAAAAGCTGGAATCTAAAAGAGTATTTAGTTTGGCCTCTGTATTCTTGTTGACTGAGGGAGAGTGGGTTTTGGGTCTCTGCTCTGAGGACATTTCTGTGTAGATGAGATATTTCAAGGTAAGCAATAGTGAGAAAGTGCAGTTAATTACCTCCTCCTGCATGATCTCATTTATGCACTAATAAGAGCTTTATAAAAGGCAGGAAATTGGGCAGAACAAAGCTTTAACCTGAATCACCCTGTTTTCACCTGAAAACCTTAGCTTCACAGCTGTGTAGGGCTTGTTTCTGCTCTTTTCATCAGAGTCTCATTAGGGTCTGAGAGAGGGAAACCTAGATAGCATGTTTGTTTGCTTTTCTTTTTATCTTCTATATATTTATTGGGAAGACAAGGGTGCCACAGAATAGTTTGAAAGTGAAAAGTGAGTTTGTTTGCAGTGACAGTAATGCTGCATGTATCTTCCAATTAAAATTTCTTGAGTGAATCAAAGTTCTCCTGCAGGATAAAAACAGAAACAACAGCAACAACAAAATCCTTAGATAAATGCTGTGGTTGTACAGAAAGGAGAAAGGGGAATTGCAAGGAAGTACTGGCTTATGGCTCAAAATTTGGTTTTAACTTGGAGATACTCCTTCTAGTAAAACAGTCGCCAAACTTTTGATCCAGATGGAGTCCTGACAGTAATGACTTGTTCATATGGTACAATCATTGCTCCTGCTTTCACAGCTATTCTTGAAGAGAGTAGGGTGTTTTTGTGTTAGGTATCTGTTACTGCTCCCTCAGCTTTCTAGGCACAGCATAACACTATTTTGTGGGACTATTGATCTTTACTTGCATTGATATTGCCTGCCTGGATTGCAGTGCAACTTGGTTGTGATTTATGACAACTGTATTACATCTTTTTCTGGTTTATACTCCTTCTCTGTAACTCCCCAGAAGATGATGAAGCATCAAGGGTGTGAGTGAAGAAACTGATTTCAAAGCAAAACTTGGGTCACATCTGATGCAGGTGGTATTCTCTCTAGGAATGCCCCTTCTGCACACAGGCATGTTTTGGTGAGAGGTGACTGTTCTATGACCAAGCAACAAAGACCTGGGCTGATGCTGTGGGCATTACGTAGAGAGGCTTTGTGCACAGTTGCATCACCTCTTTGTGAAGGTCTCACGAGTATCTATGCCATCTAACAATTCAAACAGAATGCCAGACAACCTTGGCTCCACAGCAGCTATCAATATTCTTGTTGGAGGACTTAGATCAGAGGCCAAAGACCAAACCAGCGATGGAGCTGTATTGCTATGTATATAGGGGCTGCTCTTTGGTGAAATTGGGTGGTGGCCTCATCGTGATGCCTTTCACCTGCTCATATCTGTTGTTAAGTTCACCTTTGAAACCAAGTCACTAGTCTAAATTCTGTTGTGACAACAGGAGCACAAACAGGCAGTGTTAATCTGTGTTCGGCATGGAGGCTTGGCGGCTCTGATGTCGAAAGTGACTTGTGCCACACTAAAAAAGTAAAGAGAGAAGCTGTTATACAATCCAACGCAGCAAAGTTAATAAGTAGTTCAGCAGCTGAAGAGGCCAGAGGGACAGCCTACGTGACAAGTGCTTCAGATGCCCTCCCCATCCGGAATTACTAGTGGAGCCTGTCCTACGGAGTGAGTACCAACAGTTTGCCTTGGACTGCTTGGGTGAGCAGTTGGGCCAAGACCTGTTGTTGCTCTGGGACTGTGTCTAATAGGTGGGGATGTAGCAGTGTAAGTCAAAGAAAGTGGGTGACAAGGAAAGTTAGGACAACAAACGCTCTAGAAACTGATCTGAACGCTCTCACCCTTTTTCCCCCTTTGCTGCCCTCGCAGAAGAAACATGAAAGTGTTATATACAATCTAAGGGGAAAATAGTTGCATGGAAAGGCAGTGAAAAAAACTTTGTCACTAATTTTAATGTATTTAATTAAGTGCTGTGTTAATTAATGTGCTGTAATTGAGCCATTTTAAGCAGAAACACAGAATGCCAGTGCTACATAGACCTACAAAAAGCTGTTTGGGTTGTACATATTCATGCCAAAACATGGCAGTCTGTCACTTGTGCCTGCCACTGAAATTGCTTGCAAAAAGTCCCTTTAAAATTGACTGAACATTCTAAGACATGAAGTTTTATGAGTAACCTGCCCTTGCAGGTTTTGGGCTACAAGGTCTTTTACCACCTTGAACTTAAAACATTATATTGAGCTAATTTTGCAGCTGGGGGCTAAAGCAAAAAGAACTCTAAATCAATTGCCAGTTTGTCTTGATCATCATAAACAGTAAAACGTGTGCATATTTTGCCCTCTGACAGTGCTTTGTATATATGACTGAATTTATACATGTAAATGCTGTCACTGAAGTTAAGAAGAGCATTCTTATAACCTGGGTCCTCATTTCTTAAGGTTGACTTGTCCAGCACAACCTTAGAAAGTTTTATTCTTTAGGTTTTTTGCATTTTAGACTTGGAGTGCTTACCAGATTTCTGATGTTTGGGCATCATTGTGGAGATACAGTCATCTTCTGTTGCCACATGTTTAATCTTCCATTGTTGGATATAAAAACACAAAAATGATAGTTGCAGTAGCAACTGATGTAATAGTTCAGATTTAAAATAACATCTTAAAATTCTTCTAATCTCCCCTAACCCCTGTTTATCTTTCTTTTGGGGAGATACTTCTAAGTATCAAGCTCTGATTTATGTAGTGGAGAGGTTACTTGATTTAAATCCAAACCCTAAAATGAGTTTGTAGATTTATGTGCCAGCAGAAATTGAAACACTGTTTTGCTGTTGGTGTGGTATTTGCAGCTAATTGAGTTGTGGATACTAAGAAATGAGGAGCTCAGCTTGACTCTGTGGCACCGCAGAATTTTTGCCCTTGTTAGTAATTTCGAAGACTTGATTGCAAACAATGGTTCAATGGGCACACTCACAGAATTGTGCTGGTAGTGATCTCAGAAACATTTACCTTCTGCATGTTACCCAGGAGCCTGAATCTTCTGCCTCAGAAATGTAAGGAGAATGGGAATGAGAAGTCATCTATGGGCAGTGTAAGAATGCCAGTTAGGAGAAGCTTAAGGAGATAATAACTTGATTTTTGCTAACAGAAAGCTAATGGTAGAAAATGGAGTGATTGGATGTATTTTCAGTTGTTCTCTAAATATTGACCGGTACATTATATCCTGTGAAACAGACATTTGAAATAATTCGAAATGGTTTGGCTTGCCATTACATTCTGTAAGTTTGAGTAAGTATGATAGCAGTTAGCTAACTAAATACAATAGATAATACAGGAGTATAGGCTCGCAAAAGCGTTGACAAAGGAAAAAAAACAGAAGAAAAAGGGCAAAAGTGGAAGGAAATATCTTTATAGGTGCTGGGAGATACTACCTTCAAACCTCATTCACTGCTTTCCTTTTCCCCCTATTTAGAAGTGCCTTACCTCAAAGGTAATTGGTTTCATGCTCATCCAACATTAATGGTATTAATTTTTAATTAATTTAACAGTAGCATTGTCCATCTGTCGGTGCAGACCTCATCTGTTAGATAAGATCAATGTGTCTACAAGTTCATTGTAGGTCGGCAGGCAACGGTTGCATGTATGTATTCAGGGTTCTCTGTTAAATAATGGAGAGGCTTTTATAGTAGTACACCAGTGCATAGACTTCTGAAACCAGATATGCCTGGATATACTAATACAGGATGTGGGGTGAAGTGTCCTAGCTCATGTTTAGAGCCTACCTAAAGCTGGTAATCTTCTTAGCCAAAATCTGAAGCTAGTCTCTTTGACGAATGCCCAGTTTTCCAGTAGAGTGGAGCCCTTTGGAGATGCAGATGAAGAGCACTATGGAATGCTCAGTGTTTCTCAAATTTGGCCTCTAGTTGAATATCCTTATTTGGAAACCCCATCTCCTCCGTTTGCACCACCCCCCGAGTTTGGCTTACAAAAGGCATTTTGAATGGAAACAATTGCTGGATGTGCTTTGCTTTTGCACTTTTTAAAGTTGGCTGTGCAGCTGTGAGTAGAAGAGCATGTATATGTATGGGCAGGAACGCTCAGCTTCTCGTGAAAATGTTCCTGATGCTACTAGAGGTTGAGAACTGCTGTCTGCTAAAATAGTTTGAAGCAAGACAAGCGGTGTAAAGCTATTCCAGTTTCCTGTTTGGATGCTAAAATGTGCTTTTGAACAACAGTTAAGTTTAACACTGTGTTTTTGGTTTGGACAGAGGTAAGCATCAGCAGCATAAGGAAAGCAGTTTCCTTTGCTACACTTGAGACAGTGTCTAAATGCTCTTTAGTGATTCTGTTTTGTACCTGACTGGTGGGAGCTAGAGCAGCACTCTTTCTAACAAGTAGGCACATACAGGCTTAGATTCATTAGGAATTCTTACTTTTGTAATAACCTCCTCCAGCAGCAGCTTAAAGCAAGCTCTTGCATCTCACCATGCTGCTCCAGATTTGAACTGCATTGCCTAACCCAGTGGTACTTGGATAGAGAGTTTACTCATCCTTATGACTTGAGCAGCCCAGGTCCTGTGTTCTCAGCTGTTGTTGAGATTGGAAAGGGTAAAACATTGAAATAGGTCATTGCTGCTTGAAATTCTATCACAGCCAGCTTCTATTTCACAACCAGGGCTGACCATAGAGAAAAGTAACTGCTTTTCCACATCTGGTATGAACTCTGTGCTCTGGTTTTGGGTTGGACTTGCTTTTCATCATTTACCTGAGCAAAGCTCTTCAGAGCTGTGAGATACAGCAGGCTGAATGGTGTAGGAGATCCTGATGCTATTTTCTTCCTGTGCTTCTGCATGTAGCTGAGGTTGGTGTGTTGGCATTTCTTCCCAGTCTTTGAATCTGGATTCTTTTAAAAAAAAATACAAAATTCTTTAGAATTGTAGAGATATTCAGTACTTTGAGTAGTGTGAATTGCGAAGCTAAAATTGTTTATTGACCTCACTGTGTTGGATTCTTCAGTTTGGGCAAATGGTAAAAGTTATAGTTAGTTTTCAACCAGCTTTCAGTGGAAGCTGTAGATATGAAGGTAGTTGTAATAAATGTTGCCCAAACTACTTGTTTTGTGCTTGTCAGAGCTGCTGATCCATTAATGGAAATACATGCATGCATCTGTGAAGTAGGAGACTGCATTTTCAGTACAGTCTGCAATGCTGCCTCTAGCACTGATGCCATCAGGAGTTGATAGCTGCTTTTTGTCCTACACATGTAGGAATCTAGTGTATATGTATTTAGCTGTGTATTCTTTCCTAAATCTGTGCTCAAGGGAAAATACTCCTGGTCATTCTTAACACAGGGCAAGGATGGGTGCTGGAGAACGCAGACCATCAATTCTCTTTTTGGCGAATCAGCTGAGTATGTCTTGTGAAGCCAAATCAAATACTTGAAAATGCTTTATAAGTAAATACTAGACTACAAATAGAAAAAAAGTCATATATAAATCTGTGCAAAAAATTGAGACTGAGTTTAAAAGCAAAGCAGAATTTAGTTTTAGAAAAGTGTGAATCTGGGACGTCTCTGCAGGAGGGTACTGTTACAGGAGCTGGTGGAAAAGGCCATTGCTGCATTGGCAAAAGCTGTCAGATGGAAAGCTGTGTGTGTGGAAGAGCTGGCTGAAGCTCCTCAGGCCTCCTGTCCCATCATTCCTACCCCAAATTACCCTTTGCTTGGGTGGTCCAGCTGTTTGCAGGCAGCCTGTGAGTGAGGTCAAGAGATTCATCAGTGCTCAAAGAAAGGAGTAGGGATTATTTTTGACCTCCCATGCCTGCAGATCGTTGAGGCAACCCGGTTGAGGGGGCAGTCAGTGGGAAAGCAGAAATGGAATGCAGAAGGAGGGAAGGGGTTAGATCACAACTCTGCCCAAGAAAAACTGTCCCTTTTCACTGACTGTAGGTTAAATAAAGAACTGTGAAGCTGGCTTCTCAGCCAGACGATTATTCTATGTTGTTCTGGCTCACATAAGCTATAGAAGTGGTTCCATCATATTCATTTTCCAAGCACCGGATTTTTTTCAAGAAGAAAACCAATTTGCAGCTCAGTGCATTTCAGTGCTAAGCTTTTGGGCAGGGATAGGGCTTTGTTTACTTAGCATCCATCCAGTTCTGGCTGCGTTATGATTAATTCAACCTTATAAACTTATTACAGGTATATGTTTTTTGCCACAGTGCTCCTGTAAAGCTTATGGATTAACTAGAGTTCTTTTGTAACTATGGTTTTATAATTGGGAATTTTTAGAACTAAAATACTGCGTGAATTTTCCCTTAAAAACAAAACAAAAGAAAAAGAAAAGAAGAAGAACAAGCATAACCATGAATGACTGAAAACTGAAGAAGGGAGTTTGTGCTCTTTGCTCTGTCTCTATCTTCAGCCGTTTCCCACTGGGACATGAATAGCAGTGCAGGACATGGAACTGGCAAGCCACCTACCAGTCTGCTCCAGGAAAGCATGACTCTCCAGATGCATGCTGAAACACCAGGTACATTAAAACACACGTCTCCTCCCAGGATCACATTGCTGGGAAAGGTGTGGTGCAATCTGTGTGTGTATGAGAATGTGTTCCCTCCTCCCCTTTGTCAGGTAATGTATTAAGTTTTGGAGGCAACACTGCAGTTAGGGAGGATTAAGTTGTTGATGTCAGATTCAGCTTTCAGGGTCCTGTTTTATCAAGCCTTGAGTTATGAAAGTAAAATATAAAGGTGGGTCGATGACCTTGTATCCCAGGGGAAAAATCTCCCTGAGCTCATGTCAGGGTTTAGATTCCTCTTTGTACTGCAGAGAAGAAAAGCAGATTCTGTTGGCCTCTGTGGCTACAAGTCATTACTACAGTTGTAAATTCATCCTAATACCCTACACAGTGCCCAAGACCAGCTGTCATGTCGTAGTAGCCTTTTAGCTACTAAGCTAAAAAGCTAAAATTTTGGTTTTAAAAATCTCAGGTTTTCTTAACAAGATTATTGCCAGACACTGCTAACTTATCTTTCTCTTTCCAAAGAGGAATGTCCTTCCAGTTTCCGGAGTGATGGCAACTGTTAAAGAACTAACTTCATTGGGAGGAGTTGCTTTCCATCATTCATTGTTTGGGAGCTAATTGCTCATTGTTTTAAACTCCACTGAGAGTACCTGCAACCGAGACCAGCAAAGTTTTGCTAATATGCAAGTCTGACACAAATAATACCATATTTGAGCTCACTGACTTGCTAACGTGGATGATGTGTTGCCTTTCCAACCCTGGTACCATGAACCACACAAAGGTTTGGAAGTTTTTACCATAAAATGCTTGGCCAGTAAAAGCATATTGAGAAGGGAGGTTTTTACTGTTGCTTTTCCTTAAACAGCTGTTCTTAGCCAGTTAGAGAAGGTTCTACAGACATTTCTGGATCCCAAGTGTATATTTATGGACCCAGTTCATTGGTCCCCAAACTGACCCATAGGCTTTATTGGCCAGTATAAATATCTGCAGTTGTGTGAAAAGAGAATGTGTGGTGGATCAATTCCTAGCGCAGTGTCTGTGATGAGGCAATACTGTAAAGTCTGGTCCAGAGAGAAGTGATTTTCCTTGTTTTCTACAAGTGCTCTGCTAAGGTGAGATGGATTGCTGGTGGCAATAGACCTGTGTTGGGAAGAGACCTCACACAGGAGATTTCAGAGAAAGACAGCTCAGTTTATCTGTCTTACTCTCACTGTCTTTCACTGAGCTGAGAAACTGGCATCTGTATGTTTTGTTTTCAGTGCCAGCGCTGGCTGCCAGGAACTGCTGCCTCCCTGGGCAGGGCTCTCAAAATGGAAAACCAAGGGAGCACAGAGGAGTTGTTAATTACTGCAGATAGACAAATTGCCTTCTGAAAAGGACCACCCATGGCCTAAGCGCACTAGTACTGCTTGGGTAGGGAGTACCAGGGGGATCTGCACAGGCTGGATCCATGGGTTGTGGGCGATTGCGTGAGGTTCTGCAAGGCTCATTGCTCTGTTCTGCACTTGGGCCACAACAACCCCGTGCAGTGCTGTAGACCTGGGGAAGAGTGGCTGGAAAGCTGCTCAGTAGAAAGGGACCTGGGGGCGTTGGTCAACAGCCAGATGAACAGGATCCAGCTTGTGCCCAGGCAGCCAAGAAAGGCAACGGCATCCTGGCCTATATCAGCAATAGTGTGGGCAGCAGGACCAGGGCAGTGATTTTCCCCCTGTATGGGGCACTGGTGAGGCTGCACCTCGAATCCTGTGTTCAGTTCTGGGCCCCTCACTGTGAAAGAGACGTTGAAGTGCTGGATCGGGTCCAGAGAAGGGCAGTGGAGCTGGCAAAGGGTCTGGAGCACAAGACTGAGAGGAATGGTTGAGGGACCTGGGGTTGTTTAGTTTGGAGGAAAGGATGCTGAGGGAAGACCTTATTGGTCTCTATCTGTAAAGAGGCTGTCATGGGGTGGGGATCAGTCTCTTCTCCCAAATAACAAGTGATAGGACAAGTGATAAAATTTGAACTAGATGATCTTTAAGGTCCCTTCCAACCCTAACCATGCTTGATTCTATGAGAAAAAGAAATGTCCTCAACTTGCACCGGATATTGTACCAGATATGAGGAAAAAATTATCCACTGCAAGGGTTGTCAAACATTGGAACAGGATGCCTAGGGAATTGGTTAAATCACCATCTCTGGAGCTATTCAGGAGTCACATAGATGTGGCAATTAAGAACATGGTTTAGTGGTGGGCTTGGCAGTGCCAGGTTAATGGTTGGACTTGGTGATCTTAAGGGTCTTTCCCAACCTAAATGATTTTATGGTTCTATCTCCTGAGGAATCTGGGGGACCTTTCCTTTGAAATACATGCAGAAAAATAGTTTTCTGTATTCCGTATCTGCTGGTATACAGATGTATTCACAATCATTTCAGCACTGTGTGAAGTTTTCAGTTTTCAAGAGTGTGAGAGAAGCGGAGAGAACAGACTTGATGTGAATGCTGCAATGTGGTGTGGCATTCTAACATTCTCATAGAACAGCTTTTGATAAAAGTCTGGGCTGATGAAGGTCACCACCTGTGTAATAGATCTCCCAGTAAACTCAGGTACTGGGGTTATTAAGCTCCTCCATCAGCTACATTCAGAACACCCCTCTGCATCACGTTCAGTCCAGTCCCTTGCTTTTGCTCTGCTCTTTTCACTTCACACCCCATTTGCCGGTTCAGGGCAGGTGAAGATGAGTTCAGCCGTTGCGCTGTGTGTTTGCCCATGTTTAGGAATGGTTCTTGCAGTTACACAAAAATTACACATGGGCAACAAGTTATGCTTTTTTTCTGAAATGGTAACTTCTGCTTTAGTGTGTGGATTATATTTAATAACTTCTAATAACTGAACAAGTGCAGAGTACCAGGCAGAGAGCAGAGGATGTTGAAGGGCATGAACAGAAATGCATGGTGGTTACTGAAGACATAATTTGCTCAAGTTTGTCAGGAAATTTGGTGATTGTAATTTTTGTTGGTCATTAAGTGTTGGCATTTTAGAAGTAGGCAGGTGTTCCATCAAATATATTGATAAAGTACATTTGCTGTGGGAGAAAAAAGTACTTTTACAATAGTTGGGAACATACTGAACTCAGTTCTTTGACTGTGCTCAGTTCTTATTTGACCATACATTGTCATGAGGTGTTGTTCTAAAACTTTAGATCTATTTAATATTTTCAGATGACTGGTGATGATTTCTTTCAAATTCTACTTTGTAAAGTACACTTGTGATTCAAAAGAATGTCCATATTGATGCCATTTCCACTAACGTTTATCCAGTTATGAGTGTTGTCTCTGGATGAAGCACACTAGGAAATAAGTTTTGGAAGACTTTATCTACTGTTTCACACACACCTGGGGTGTGTGGCTTATATTATGGTGTGTGTGTTACTAACACAGGAGTTTGGTGTATCATCATTTTATTGTTTAGTGTATAAATAGTAATTACAAGTAGAACTTGAACATCTAGTAATTTCTAACAATATTTGACTAAGAGTGATCTGTGCTTTTTTGATGATAAGGATGCAGTTGTGCTGAAGATCCTCTCTTATTCCAGAATCCTTTGTGCATGTCTGTGTGTGTACATATATATGCATGAGTACTTGGCCTGTGTAAGTAGGAGAGAAAATCGCTTGTTGAGATCTAATCTTTTATTCTTGGTGTAAATATTCTTGTACTCATGCTTCCTTCATTGTTTTGTTAACAGCTGCCATCCTCTGAAAAGGGAGCGCTGGAGCATGAAGGGAAATGGGAGGAGCGGGAATCTCCCATGCTGTGTGCAAATGTACCATAATTGTTTATGTTCATTTCTGGTCTGGTTGTGAGTTACAAATCTTGTAACTCTTTGCATCTGTTTTGAGCATTTTCATCCAAGAATGTGACGAATCTTTAATGAATAGCTCCTTTTGCAGTTAAGTTTTAATAGCCAGGTTAATTGAGGGGAAACTGATAGGCTGGAAGATAAGCTCTGAAAGAGACCGGCTGGTTGGGTGATTCCAGTTTTGTGTGACTGGGTTAAGATACTTGTGAGCTAGTTTCAGAGGAGCTATGTTTCTTCTAAGCCTGCTTGTGATGGGGATTTCAGAAGTCCGTATCCTAGATGCCTATGTCCTGTTGTCTGGAATAAGCACAAGTGTCTAGTCACGAAGAATTAATGGGAAATCAGTGTTGGATTGTAGGAAACTTGGTCATACCTCAAGTATTTGATAGATCAGAGTAGACATGGCTCTGTGCACTAAACACAAATGAGCCTTTCTGCTTTGTTTTTTGAGGTTTTAATCTTTATTTTAGAAGATTGAATGAACAAGGTAATCGATTTAACTAGCGGTTTACCCTGAGGTATTTTCTGTATTCTTTATATGCATAAGAGATCTACTTCCTTTTTTATCTCCCTTTTCTTCTTTACAAGCTAATGGTAGTTTTCCTGACCAAAGTTAATTCAAGAGTTGCGAGGAGGTTTTTGTGCATTCCAGGCCTAGAAATCTTATGTCCTGAGATGTCTAATCTGTCTGTCACACTTATTGCCCATTTGATTGTCCTTTGTCAATGCCTCGCGGTTCCTACTGGGATTTTTTGACACATGGAATTTGAACTCATTTATCTTACACACAGAAAACTTTGTTAACATTTTGCTAGGGGCTGACAGCAAGGACAACACCACAAATGATCTCCAATCAACAACATTTACAACAAGTTGTACTGGAAGCAACACCCATGCTGTGCATTTACCGACCGGCCCTCAGGCCAGGCATGCAGCCCATTTCCAATCACCCAGCAATCGATTTTTGTTAGAGGCAGCAGCTGTGTGCAAGTGGGAACCCTTATACTTGTGTCTGCCTCCTGGCTTGGGTCTCTCTTCTCTGTTTACATAGCACTGGCAGTGCTGACCTTCAGCTCGTTTCTCTCCTCTTGATGCTGAGCTCTTAGGACAACAGCAGTTCATAGTAGAAGCATCCCAAAAATGTTGAGCTAGAGGTAAAAGTGTTTCAGTCCTGATTCTTTTCCTGGGGGAAGAGGTCATTACTGAGGATGGTCAGGGGGATTTGACCTGCAGACCTCTGCTCTGCGCACACTGAGGTGCCTGTTTTCATAGGTGAGTTGGTGAAATCTTCACCTCCTTGGCAAGCATTTCTTTAGGTTTCTCTTTATTTATTTAATATATCTTTGCTGTGGTGCTCCTGCCTGTGGGTACTTTGTACTTTTAAAAACCGAAGCAAACACGCTGTGTTAGCTACAGTAGATAAAGCAACTGTGTAAATATACAGTGACCACACTTTTGAGCTTGTTTGTTGGAACAGCCGCGTTTATGAATGATTCCCGTGTTCCTCAGCAACCAGCCCTGCTGCGGGAGGTCCTGGCCACAGTGGAGGAGGAGGGGTCTCCTTTCTCAGATAAAAGGATGTCTCTGGGATAGCCTATAGGTGGCTGATGTTTGTAAATCAGAATTGGGTAGTGGGAAAGTGCCCCATCCTTGTAGCGCGGCACATCGCATCTGCTAGCTTGAGGCATGCATGGGGATGGTCAGAGTTGGTTCATCACTGTAGCTGTAGGCTCAGGTGCTGGTCCTTCCCAGTTTTGTAGTTTTGCTTTTCAGGCTTGTCTGTCTGGTACAGAAGTAAAGGTCTAGCAGAGACAGGAGTCCTGGGTGTAGGCTCTGCTGCAAGGATTTGCATGAGTGTATTTTTGTATGAATGCAAAATGTCTTTTTGCATGAATGGCCTTTTTGATGACTCCTTTTCCTTGAGTTAAAATAAATGTTTATAACATCAGGTGCCTTTCTTAAAGTAATTTATCAGGCATGACCCCAGAGTTCCTGCAAAATTCCTGATGGTGTGCTGATGCTGTGCCTCCATCCAGGTCACCCAGTCACTGGCGTAAATCACAGCACGTCAGTGTGTGCCTTGCCTTGTCCTGCCCTGAGTCAGAAGGAAATGTTAAGAGAGAGCACTCATTTGGCTCTTTATAAAGCAGAGTAGCACCTTCACTGCCTGCAGACTCCTGGGACCAAACCACATTGAGCACTGCAGCTCTGGCATGCACAGGGAAGCTGCTGAGCCTCTGTGGAACAGCAGAGACTTCTTGACGGTCAGGCTCTTTGGAGTAGCTGTTCTTGCGTGGTGCTTTCAGATTGCAGCCTGGTTGTGCCTTTTCATCTCCTCCGCAAGGAATGTATAAGTGCACCACAGCCACACACATGATAATGTGTTGGTTATACATGTTTGCAAGAGCTGCAAATTTTTTGTTGCTGTTTCTCATATAAATACTAACAGATGTAACTGGTGGACTTCATGAAAGATCGGCATGAGGAAGGGAGCATTTGCATTTAAACCCCATCTAAATATATCAATACAAATAACCATTTTAACAAGAGGCAAGCCATAAACAGCCTTGGAAGATTTGCTCTGTCCTTTAGAGCCTCTGCTTTCTTATTTTCCCTAGTTTGTTCTCTGACAGATGCCAAATGTAGAAAACAAGGATTTCAGTGATGGCTTGTGCAGCTGGTGTAGCATCTCTAACAGGTTATTTCTCATTTCTCCAATGCCAGCATTTCAAGGAAAGCCTTGTTCTGTCACCTTCATTTTACTTTAATGTTCTTTAGAGTTTAATGGTGTTGAAATAGGGAGGAGAAGGTGCAGCCTTATGCAGTCACTAACTTTTTGTGGAACAGTACTTACAAAAGATGGGATTCAGTTGCCTCCATGTAAGAATAAGGGGCCATCTATATACTTAAAGATATCTAGGCCATACACAGGCTGGTGTATGTGACAGCCTGCAGTAGACTTGAGCCCTTCTGCAAAGGCCACTGGGTCCTGCCGTGTCTCAAATGGCACTAGATATCTGGGCTGCTGGGGAAAAGTTCTTGCAGCACCTTGGGTACCTGTGGGCAAGGCATCCTTCTATCCTGCTCATGCTGTGTGAGAAGAGATGGCTGTTTTGTACCCTAGTTTTCCTGTCAGAAAAGCAAGGGTGATACCGTAACTCATCAGAGTTGCTACAAGGACAGTTCATGAGGATCAGAAATGAGACAGACCTTTCTTCTGTTTCTCCTGGATTTATACACTCTCTGTCCTTCCAGTGAGAGGAAATTAGGTTTGCTCTGATTATTTAAAGTAGTTGGCAGGATTTGCACCTTGTTGCAAATCATAAAATAAATTCCCTTGCGGTTATATTGCTTCTTTTTACTTGAATGGTCCTCTGCTACCATTTAACCAATAAATTCCAATAACAGCTGACTTATTTGAGGTAGAGGAGGAAAAAAACCCAACCCTTAACATTTAGGGCTCCAACAGATACTTTTACATAGCCTTTTCATTTTGAGTATATCATCTTGATGCAATTGGAGATCATCCAGACTACCATTAACTGGGTAGTAGGAAGGGTAATGCACTTACCTGTGGCCTTTTTCCTATGTTGTCGGTGTATTGCTGGCCTGTAAAATGTTTTTACCTATGGTTTTGTCTGTAAAACAGATAAGAAAAAGAGCTCTAGGCAAGTCTTGCTTCACTGTTTGTTGTCCCCCCGTAATTTAGCCCACTGAAATAAGTAACTTCTGGGGAGATTCACTGAGATTTGCCTATTTTCTTTGTGGTCTAAACTGTTGTCTAGAAACATAGTTTGTACTATGCTGCCAGTGCTAAACACCAGCCTTTATAAAAAGAAAGGTGATATCAGCAGTCTCTGCTCCATTTGTTCTGTCTTGTCCTTCTGCAGTCTGGGGAGCGGGTGGGAATGTCTTGTCTATGGAAATAGGTGGTGGGTGAAGAAACCCTTGCCCTGTGACTGTCTGTGTTTCTTGGTCACAGAAGCTGCCATTCCCTATTATACCTCCACCCCTTCACAAACATCCCAGCTCCTCCTGTGCAAAGGTATACAGTTAGAGGAGGCCGAGTGCTGAGCTGAATCAAGCATCAAACCTCACCAGCCATGTACTGCTACCCTCACTCCTATCCTTTCTTCCAGGAAACCAAGGCAGACTGTTGTTTATCTGCACCCTTCTCACACAGTAAAAGCCCTGGGCTTCGGTTTCCACTTCAAAGGCGGTGTTGGCTGCTGTGTTGGAGATGGAGCCTGATAATTTTGGTTATGAGTGGCTGGTATGTTCCTCTGGCTGGAATTACTGCTGGTGGAGCAGCCTGGCCGAGTGATGTCATGTGCCCACAGCAAGGGCAGAGGGCTGGAAAAACAGTGTCCTTGCGGTGCTCTGCCCTTGTGGTGAGACCACCTCTAAGGGATCCCGTGCCAGTCGTTGCTGGGCTTCTCCACAGATGCTCTTTGAAACGGGTGCCAGCTCCTGCCAGCTGCCGTGGTGGTTTCTGTGCTGTGTCTATGGGGTTTTTGTGCTGTGTCTACTAGCAGTTGAGATAGGGGAAACCTGTGGGCTTTGGTTCTGTAAGAAGATAAAGGAAGAAATGTGCCTGCTGCGTTATCACTGCATGTCACTGTAAAGCCAATAGCTCATGTATGTCTTTCAGGAGAAACCATGTAGCCCAGTGTGACTGCTATGTGTGGCCCTTATTTTTAGGTTTACGGTGAGGTACCACGGGAGGAAACCGACAGCTTGGGATTTGGGTTTGGGTGTTGTATGCAGTGGCTTGTGCAATCGTACAGCTACTCAGAGGATCTCTTGAAGTGTAACTGTGCTTGCTCATTCAGTGGTTAGAGCACAGGAAGTTTGTGTTGGTGTGTGTGTGGTGGTGTTTTTTTTTTTGTTAAAGGTTTTGGTAAAGTAATAGATAGGTCATAGGAAATGACGCAGCTGCTAATCCCTAGATGTGTTCTCTGCTTTCTTCTAAACTGCAGCATTTACCTAAAAAAGTCGTTATGCAACTATACAAAACGAAGTGCAAATTATGCCTTATATTTTGGAATCAAAACCATCCTGTCTTATTCTGAACCTTTGAGAAAAGTGATCTAGAGTTTTAATTACACTTTCCAGCCACGTAAATTGCAGAGATAATTGTATACATTGGCACTGTCTGACCTAGTTCTGCTGCTGTGCCTTTCATCTGTGGATCTCAAAGTGCCTTACAAAGAAAATTCCTTCATATTAGAGGATGGGGAACCCAGGGCACAGGGAAGCAAAGTGAACATCCAGCCTGACAGGGACTGAACCCCAAAGGGAAGCAAGGTCTGCCGAGTCCCAGTGGACTAAGTGGCATTTGCTCTTTGTACAAGTGGCCACCGTTACTGACTACTTACATTGCTGTGCTCTGTGCTCTGTAACTACATGCCCATCTCTTTCTAGAAGGTTTGTCTTGCATTTCTTCTCCTAACTGGATGAATGTCATATGTAATTTCCTTCTGAGCCTCTCGGATTTTGTTGTAATTTGTAGTTCTGGAGACTGCTGTTGCATGTAAGTTAGGTGTGTGTGTTTTCTCTTGGGTTTAGTATTTCCTTTCATGCCTGTGACACCTCCCATTTTATCTCCAGTTGGCAGTAAGATAGTAGGGGAGCAAAGAGACGTGTTGCACTTAATTTTCTGATGCCTTTTTTCAGAAGGAGGCTGGTGAAATAGGGGTTTCACTGACATACAGATACGTGACATAGATAAATAATCCCACATATGGTTAGCCACGGCTTTGCCTGTGTAAGTGGAGGGTTGTTTTTAGCTCTTTTGCAGTGTGTAAGCTGATCTTTTTCTGAAATTGAAATCAAAAGGGGACTCTGTGATAAGGATCAGTGGCAGTTACACACTGCTCTGAAACGTATCTGTTTTAGTTCCAATGAAAGAGATTTGTTTATCTGCTTTCAGAATCAAATCTTTCTGTTTATCTACAGAGATGGAGTATCAACAGTACAGCCTCCCAGTACTGCACATCACATCCCTTGGTCACTAGGGACATCGTGCGAGGTCAGAGGTGCTTTAACTCCTGACCCAGTTTTATCTTTGGCTTTCATTCTGACTCTGCTCATCACTGACGGTCCATGCCAAGCACAGTTGTGCTAGACAGTGGTTATTACCAGCTTCTTCCCTACAGAGGCAAATACATGGTGGCTTTGTATTTGCTGTGTTCGAAGATTTTAGCACAAAGAAATTAAGTGGGATAGACAAAGAGATTTCTAGGCTGGATGACGTTGATTTCCGTCTGTTCATTGACAGCCAGCTGTCACTTTGCAAAGCCCCAGTGTTGCATTCATAACAACAGCTTTCAGATCAAGAGCAGGAATGCAAACACTGTCCCCTGTCCTAGAGGGTATGTTTGTCCCTTATTTCTCCAACACTTAATGTAATTTACAGTGAAACATCCCTTGTGTTCTTGCTGTGTGAAGCACTCACTGTCAGTACTGCCCACATTGTGGTGGCTGGGATGTGCATCTTCTATGGTCCAAGGATGCAGTAGCCCATGCTTCATCAAAAGCTGACACCAGTACAATTTATGGACTGATTGCCATTGAATTAAGTGAACTATTAACGTTGGTTGAACTCGTTCTCTTTGCTGATAAGTGAATAGTGTTAGTTGAGGAGGTTAGTGTTAGCTGTGCCTGTGAGGATGTGGAAACTGCAGGCTGTGATTGGTTGCTTTGTAGAAATGGCAGGTAGTGTAAGTTTGTATGATGCTGTGTTATGAGTGGTGCTGTCCTAACTTTTGCCAAGTTCACTTAGGCAGTTTAAGAAAACAAATGAAGCTCAGCTGCTGCTACTTCACAATAAGGCATCTTATGTGTGAAATGATTGTATTTTGACAGATTCTTCAAGATTGGGGCTGTGCCTTTTTCACTATTTAATATAAAATAAAGACAATGTGGCTTATCTCTATGTGACAGCAACTGGGTTTGTGTTGTTTATTTTTTGTATTTGGCATACTTGGTTTCCTTCAGCTGAGAACAGAAGTTTCAGAATGAGCTAAGCAAGAAAGTCTGAGGTTGATACAGTCTAAGGCATGGCCTAAATGAAAGCATATGGAGCTTAGAAACCCTCAAGAGCCTTAAAGGTCAAAGCTACCTGTTAAAATCTGCAGCATATATTGCTGGAAGCTGGGGCAAAGCTGCCAGAAATGCAGCAACATGCTGGTCAAACTTAGCAGCTGAGGCTCCTCTCTGTTGTCATGCAATTAAAATGCTTCTGATTTTCCAGGTTTGGTTATTTGAAAGGTCTGCCTCTCCTCATGGGATGTGTTTAGCTGCAGATGTTCGTGCAATTACGGTAGCACTCTCGGTTCATTCACTGACATTGTGCTTGCTGGAGTAACCCTTGCTGTGCCCCGGTCAGGCAGCACAGCTTGCTGCGTGCAAGGTCGTCTTTATCTTGCTTCCATGGCTGGCCAAAGATCAAACTGCTTTTAACACCAAAGCTGGAATTGGAGGCAGATTTTTCTTTGATTTCTCAGGGAATAAGGAGTAGAAAGTCCAGCTGCTGACGTCTTCCAGCGCCTGCTGAAGCAATTAGGGAGTGCTAATGCAGGGTTCAGCTCTCCCCTCGCTGGTCCTGGAAGGCTGTGTGAGCAGGGAAGCTCTTTGGTTGACAGTGTTTTTCATGATCTGTGGCAGGGAAGACAGACCATGTCACTGCAGAGAAGCATCTTCAGAAGCCTTACCTCACAACACTGGTACAACAGTGCCCAAGGCCAGGTTGGACAGAGCCTTGGTGAGATAGTCTGGGATGAGACATCCTTACCTTTGACAGGGGTTTGAACTAGACAATACTAAGAACCTTTCCAGACTAAACCATTCTATTATTCTGTGATACGGAGTAGTAAAACAAAGTCTTGCTCCAGCCTCGGCTGCTTTGTTGGTGACAGGAGCTGCTATTGCTGGAACGCAGGAGAGTTGGTGGGCATGTAGAACACAGGGGACGTCTTGCTGGAGCGGAACTGGTGTGTTGTTGGACCTGTCTGTGTTGTGGTGTGTGATGGTACCTGATGGCCTTTGGCTTGCTTGCTTAGGAGGTCAAAAGCAGATGCTGCTGTGAGCACCCAAAGCATGTAGAGAAGTTATCTGACTTGTTTTTCTCTGCTCAGCATAAGCATTTGCAAGAAAGTGGTTCTGTTTGTGTTCCATGTTCTTTACCTAAGCTTTTTTCTCTGTAACGCAGAGCCTCAAGAACCAAAATGTATGTGTTGTCAGAGCCTAATGCCCAAGAAGTCAACATAATGATACCTGCTGTGATTGCTTTTATAGCACAGCACAAAAACTTGAAGCACAAATGAGTTAGTGAATCAAAGTGGTAAAGAAAAAAAACTACTCCTAGCAATCACTGGTGTCATTTATAAAAACAATTTTTCCCTCCTATTGAAAAAGAGAAATAGATGTCAAAATTCAGAAAAAAAAAACTTTTATTTAACAAAAATAAAGCCACTGTTTAAGTGTTAGTTTTAAATGGGAAGCAAAGCATGAAACCACAGGCTGTTTGTGTGTGCGGAGTGTTGCAAAAGACACAAAAGTGACTGCCAAGCACAGCAAACCCAGGCTTAAGAAGCGAGCATTCAGAAAGACTGTCCAAAAATGTACAGTGAAATCTGAAAGGTATGTTGTGCTTTTTCTCCCTTTTCTTTTTAAGCATGTAGAGAGTAGATGTTAAACTCCCCTTGTGTGTACTTAAGGTCACTATCTCGAGCTCACACCCTTGTGTATGGGCACATTCTGGTTAGAAGTGGAAGCATTCACTGGAATGCACTCAGGGAGCCCAGATCCTCACCGGGTGCTGCTGAAATTCTTGCTGATTTTTAGGCAGTTGCTCGTCTGCACACATTAAGTTCTGTAGTTACTTGTCTTTTGACACTGTAGACATCAAACTTCAAAGGCTTGCTCGACTGCCAGCCAAAATATTGGCATCCTTTTATTTCTAATGGTCCCTAAAATGAAAGAGCGTTACAGGTTCTGAGCTGTAAGGAGTGAGTCTTGATCAAGTTGAAATACAGCTGGAATGAGGAATCTCATTTGCTCTTTAAGAAGAATTTATAAAGAAGTTGAGCGAAGCAGTAGACACAACTCGGGTTTTTTGTTTTGCTGTATAGAAATAATTAGCTCATAATTGAAAAGGGATTCTGCAGACATGTAATTTGTTATTTAGCATAATACAAACACACTGTTTCAACAGAAGAGGATTAAAACATCTAGCCAGGGACTATTTCAAATTCTGCTCTTTGTCACCGTATGGTGGTTTTACTCTTCGGTTTTCTATGAATATGAGTTATGCATGAGTTACAAAGTGCAGCGTTGAAGAATAGGAGCACAAAAGGCCTGCCATTACGTTTGCCAGATGAGTGGTTTCAGTTTTTCAGTATTCTTGCCCTGTTCAGGAATTTAAGGCTTATATTTGAACAGTAGCCACAGAAAGTTGTTCTAAAATACATTATTCTGATATAAGAGATCTTGTTGCGTGGCTTTGATGAATTCTTGCCAACATCTGAGAGGGCATCATTCCTGATCAGTGCTACTGGATTTGCAAATTCACTGTTCCATTTGCTGGAGGTGTGTGTTGCTAGAAAAAAAAGGAATAATGTGGCAGATGTTTTGTTTGATTTATTTTTTATTTCATTGGGGTTTTCGCTCTTTTTGCAGTCTGCTTTCTGATAGCTGGTGCTAAACTCATCTCTTCATACTCATCTCTTACAGATACAAGAGACTTGTAAAAGCTCATGGGTTCACTTGGTAAGGTTTTGTATTTTGTGAACTGCAGAATCTGGGTGAGAGCAGCAAAGTGACTGTGTGTCCTCAGCTGTGGTGGCCATTAGCTTTGGGTCTTTGGTGCGTTATGTAGCACTAATATTAGAAACCGAAACAAAACCAAAGAGAAACTTTTATAAGAAAACCCTGTAATATTTCATAGAGTATTTCTGAGAATTTTTTAAAGCACAGACTTCTTCAGCACAGAGTTGGTTTTGTCTTGGGCACTCCAGTGAGCACCTATGATGTTTTCCTTTGTGAAGAGCATTAGATGTGGTTATAACTCAACACAAAAGTGTCAGCCTCTGGCATAGAGCGTTGCCCAAGTCATCTCCATCCTCAGCTTGATTCAGTCAGCCTTCTTAAAGCTGTGCTGAGGGTTGAGCTGCTAATTTCTGTCTCCAAATAATGCCAGTGTATATTAATGTATGTCATTAATTGATTAAAGGGGTTCATGGGACGACTAAGATCTCAAGGAGTACAAACGTCAAGTATAATGACATGTAAACTGCTGATCCTCTGTGTCTGACTTGGGTAGTGACTGGAGTCATCTCTGGGAGTGGTCTGATAACTTTGCATTCAAGATTCCTGTAGGACTGTCATTTCAAAGGTATTTTAATTAGGTAGTATGGAGAGCAATTGTGTGATGTAGGTTATTAAGGAAAAAACAAATCCCATAAAGCTTCAGTCACTGTGGGGTTCCTTTTATTCTCGTAGACCTTCAGCAACTGTGGACTGTATCAGGATGCTTAGAACAGGATTGAATGCTGTTAAGAGGGTGAGCAAAATCATCAGTAGCATTCATCCTGCAGCCACTAGTGAAATATATGACTTTTTTTGTGTGTGTATGCCCAAAACACTGGTATTTTTGGCAGTAAAAGTGTCATCTTCAGCTCTTCTCATCCAGCATTTTAATGGTCTGACAAGGCTCATTATGCCTCATGTCTGGTAATGCTGATGGACAATTCTCATAACAGGCCTTGTCAATAGCTTTATGTATTTGCTGTGGCAATGTCGAGAGCCTGTGGTACTTAGTTCTCAGGAAGGACAATACCGTTGCCATTCCTCTTTGACCTAGTCTGTTTTTTTTCCTGATCAGAAGACAAAATGGGTGCAGCGTTAGTCAGGAACTGTAGTTTTTAACATCTGAGAAGAAACATTGTGATTTTCTAGTCTGATGTCCTCAGAACCTCATCGAATGAGTTTTGCATTGACTTGCAATTGGCAATTCACTAGCTTTTTGTTCTCTTCACAGAAGAGTAAGGGAATAGATGACAAGGTTAGGCATTGAAATGCAGTTCTTTACTTGTGTAATGAATGTTGTTGCAGCCACTGGTTGCTTGTCTCAAAATGCATCTGCAGGATCTGGACTTCTGAATGGAGCGCAACAACAGTTCTGATGATTTGCCCTCGCTGTTCTTGGTTACTGAAGGACAGAGTTATTTTTCACTCTCAAGAGTAAAGCCTATCACAGCTACTGAAATAACTAATTTGGTGCTTCATGATGCAGCCTTTGTTCTTAAAAGTGGTAAGGCTCATCCTGAAGAGAGTACTTCCTATGAGATGTTGAATCGTGTGTGCATCTGCAGCTGTATATTTAAAGTCGGATATGCTATTTCTAGACTGACAGTGATATATTTAATCTAGTGCTAGATCACTGCCAGGATTACCTGTGCGGGCTGTGCTTTAAGAGGTGCTGTTAGAGCTCAGTGACCTCTCTGGCACATCTGCTGCCACTGAGGCATTCCTGGTGCATTGCTGCATCTTGCAGGGGTCACAGCAGCAGGCTGGAGCATTGTATTTCCAGCTCTGTGTAATAACCTCCCAAATGAAGGAAATACAGGAAATTAAGTGAAAATATTGATGAAAATAGAAGCATAGAGGGGGTGATGACTCCGTGGATCTTCCTCGTAACTGGGCATGTAGAGACTGTGCTTAGATGAGATAAAAAGAAAATGGGAGACAGGACAAGAATTTCAGAGGTGTGGTTTGTCTGGCACTGGTGTTTGTGGCTGAGCTCGTAATGCTCTGATATGCACGAGATACGCTCATAGGCAGTTGCACCTTTGAAAATATGACTCTTTCTTCATGCCTAATCCTTGCGTCATAGGAATGGCTCTGAATATGCAGTAAAGACTTTGATCTGTACTCTGAGAGAGGTACTGGCAGGGAATTGCTAGGATTGACTGTGGAGGTGTTAGGATGTGGGTCAGAATCAAATTCTATATCAGTACTTTGGATCTGAGTGTGATTTTCTTATTTTGCAAAGAATGGGATTTGATGTTAAGGTTCTCAGCTTAAATCTGAAGCAAAGAAGCATATTCCGTAGTTGTTCTCTGAACTTCTGTGTTGGGTTTAGTGATCCAACATATTGCAAAACATTGTCATATTTGGAAGTAATCTTCTACAGAGTTCACAGTGTTGAATTTGGTTTTAGTTTCTTTTTCATTCGTTTCCAATCAGAGCTGGTAATTTGTTGCAAGGAAGCAGGAAGAAAGTCTGATCTGGAGTTCAGAGATACGTATTTTTAAATGATGTATTTTTCAGAAAGAGAAAGCAAAAAGGTCTTTCTCAGCAGGGTGCAAGCTAGAGAAAAAGGCAGAGGTTACTGTATTATGCAAGCGTTTTATTTCCTTTCCAATAACAGTACTTCCCTAAAATGCCTTTATAATGTTTAGTTGAAGCTTGCTGATCTCCTGGGCCTTCTTCAGAGGTTAACATGGATGCTGTACTTTCTATTTAACTTCTTTCTTTGTCTCTGGGGAAATGATTGATAAACAATTTCTATATGAAGTATTATATGTTTCCTACATCTGGGAAGATGTATGAATTAAAATGAAGTAGTTATATTCTTGATGCTTAACCTTTCCTACTAAACTCTGCTCTGGTTGTTTTTCTCTGTGTTTTCAAACATAACCATGCCATGAGATTCTGTTAATGCTGTAAGAACATGTAGCCAAGGTAATGAGAATGAAGAAAGCTGGTATCCACAGTAAGTTCATACATACCCTTTTGTTCAGTCTTGGCTAGTGAGAGTTGAGTTTATCAAATAGAATGTTAAGGAACTGAAAGATGAGAAACAAATCTATGCAGTTCAGTGCAAGTATCTGGTTGTGCTTTTGGGCTGTCCTGTTGTCACTGATCCTCTGCTGTCCAGTGGAGCAGCATAAGTATGTAATGCAGGGCTGGTTTTAGCTCTGCAGAAAACCTGCCTTGTGGATTAGAGGGAGCAGGGCTCCTCCTCCATCACCATCACGCTTTGTGCAGCAGTGGTGAAATACATATATGCGGTGTTATTTGAGGGTTTTAATTGCACAGAGGAGGGCAGGTTATCCTTTTTTCGCATTCCTGCCTTGGGTGAAGCTGGTAAAAGCAGAAGTGGGCAAAATGCATGAATGTAAGCTCAGGTATAGAGTTGAAACATACATCTAATTTGGCAGGTTTTGTATTCTGCTAAAACCAAAATGCCATAGAGGGGAAGCAACTTGTGTTAGCATCAATGTTTAGAGGCCACATCGTAACACTCAGTGGTAGCTGTAAGTCTGTGGTAGCTTGGAGTCAGACTTACCATTAAGTGTTCATGTACTTTGGTAGTACTAACTTTCAGACAGTTTTCTATTGGAAAACCTATGGCTAGCTAAACTTTGGGTAAACAGTTCACTGAGGGTTATTCATATTTCCTTGTTAATAACTGTCTGGTTGTTGAGGCCAAAGCTCTGAAATGGTACATTTATCTTGCCCTTTCCTCTCTGAGTGGAAAACTCAGGCTACAAAAGTTGTTTGCAATATTTATGGTTTTATAGAATCCAGCTATTTCCTTTAGAGATAGTAAATAGATTAATAAAATAATTTTGACAGAGGGCAAGGATGTTGCTGCAGAATTATGCACAGGAAAGCTGACTTGACGATGTAATTGAGCTTGAAAACCAAAATATAATTGCCAAGGGTGGGAGTGAAACCTGCAGACATCGTGCTTATACAACCTGAAGTTCTAGCTTGTCTGAAAGGCTGGAATTATTGTAAAGCAGATTTTGATATGAAGTTGGAAGGGAGGCGGGGAGTCAGCCTCGTCTAATATGAAAAGCTGTTTCGTTGGGAGAGGTTTTTTTCACTGAATGTTTAATTCTCAAGTACTACTGTATAAGCCATCTCTGTGTTGATGTTGTGTAGCATTGTACAGCTATCTTTATGGTCAAGTAAACAGGCAGAGGAAATCCAGAAAGCTGTCTGATCTCTCTCATAGCCTGGGAAGCGCTTGTGTTGCTTCTCATCTTCAGATGTGTATCATTAGCTGATGGCTGGGTAAGTAGCTGTTTTTCCCCCCAAATTGCATCACCTAGAAACACATCTGCATAAACTGATGTGTTGTGAGCCCCAGCCTGATCTCTTGAAGCGGAAGCTGTGAGGACATTTAGCTGTTTCACTGTCCATGGGTGAACCCTGTATCAGAGGATACAGAGGAGATAAGTGTGCCTTGTTGAGGGCTGAATCATCCAATTGGAACAGAAAATATTGTTGGAGACTCAAGTGGTTTAGGATTCTGAAAAACAGTATGAAAGAGAAGAGCAATGCATTAGTATCTCATAAAGTGGAGATGCAACTCTTTAGAGTCACATGCATTGTGATCCCTGCAGGGACTATTGCAGTTCTTTGGAATTCTTCTTTAGCCTTTCAGGAGCCACACAGATAAAAGGGTTTGCCAGTTTCACAGTGCCTGATTGCAGGGTTGCTCTCACTTTGGAAGCTCTCTGCTTTTCAGAGGATGTATGGTGAGATGATGATAATGGCACCTTTCATAAGCAGGTGCTCATGCTTCACTTTAGGCACTCGTATTTACCTATCTTGAAAAACAACTTACTAGGCTAGTAATTGTATTGGAACAAAATGTTTTCTATTTGGGTATGCCAGTTTCATAACCACTTCATTCTCTGGGAGCACAATGCCTTTATGGTTTTAGTGAAATACTCAATTTGTATTTTTTAAACTGAAGAGACAGTACCACTTTCTATACTTCACTGTATCCTTCTGCATATTAGTGGAGCTTACAAAGGTAATTTAGGTTCTAACTGGTGCTCTGTGTTCTCTCCATTATGCATTTACCAGTCAAGTGACACCTCTCAAATATTTACTCTGATATTTCACTGCAGTTGCCCTCTCTTTCTCCATCCCCCCTCCATCTCCCTTCCATCGAGGTATCACACATACTTCAGTTACCCTCTATTTAAATAGCAACACTCCCTCCCAGTACAAACACTGGGTCAGTCATTAAACAATGAGGAAGACCAGTGGTGGAGGAGGTTATGGGTAGGGCCAGGAGTGTGCAAGCACTGTTCTGCAAAAGACTTCCTGCTGACAAGAGGAACACTTTCCGTTAGTGTCAGAGTGTCATTGTGTGATGCTGAGGGAGAGACAGAATCAAGAGGGAATTGCTGCAGCAGATGTCAGACCTGGATCTCACTTAAAACTCTGTAGAACCATCCAAATCAGCGTTGATGATAAGACATGTGAAACAGAACATTGTCACTTTAACCATGTTTTCCCACCTCGTCCCGTAGCAGAAGGTGATTCCAAGTAGCTGTGACTCATCCTGAGGAGGTCACTGGGTTTTTTACCTAATAACAGCGGGAGTTTAGTGAGACTATCATTAACAGCTTTTTGAAGGCTCAGCTACATGTCCTTTCTTTTATCTAGTGTACACCAGGGAGCTGTATTAATATTTTGCTGGGAACTCAAGACCTGCTTGTCTTTTCCCCAAAAAAAGGTCAGAATATGACATTCTGTTGGGAATTCAGAAGTGTAGCTGGGTTACCGTGCTCCCTATCCTGTACTTGTTCATCGGATTGAGATGGGATGTGGCATTCTGGGAATTAAAAATGAAATAAAAATAAAAGGAAAAAATTGTTTGTGGAAACCATTTGACTATTACAGCGTCTAGGGGTTTCCTGGCTCTGCAGGTTAAAAGGCATGGGTGTGATAAGTGAATACTTGTTTAAACAAAAAACTCAATATATAGCATATTTATGCTATGCTTAGTTTCAAAGAAATTTCATTTCTAGATCTTGCAAAGAAAATGTAGTAAGAAATGAGGCAGTATGTGCATTAAAAAGGTGATGAGAGCTGTCAGGGTCGCAGAGCCCATGAGTCAGATTTTTGTATTTCTAAAGGGCATGGGGTCATCATAGCTCAGCTTCTTCCCAGTTCTGTACTTCATACTTGGGTCACCTTTCAGGTTAAACTTCATATGCACCGGTGACAGAGGTGAATATATTTCTTCCCTTGCAGCTGCCTTCAGCCTTCTTGCTTTGTATAAAACCCTATTTTTTTCCATGGGAGGTGCAGATGGCACAGTGGATGTGACCTTACTGATAACAGATGTGGTTTCCTTCTTAACCTTCTGTTGACCTATGAGAGATAATGAGCGACAGGCCTTTCAGAGATCTGTAAACCAGAAGTAAAAGCTGCTGTAAGTGCAAGGACCAAGCTACTGCAATTACCTAAATGAGTTCTGAGAAACACAGCTGGACAGCCATCTCCTGTTCGTGGTACATGTCAGCTTGTCCACATTTCCAGTTATTTAGCATGCTCATTATTTTCCATGTGCCAACTTTTTATTTTGAATCTGGGGAGATGTGATGAGTGTGCTTAAGCATCTGAAGGGAGGGTGTCAAGAGGCTGGGCCCAGACTCTCCTTAGTGGTGCCAAGCATCAGGACCAGAGGCAATGGGCATAAACTAGGTTCCACCTGAACATGAGGAAGAACTTTACTGTGAGGGTGGTTGAGCATTGGAATAGGTTGCTTGGAGAAGTTGTTGAGTCTCATTGTCTGGAGAGGTTCAAGAGCCATCTGGACACAATCCTGAGTAATGTTGTTAAGGGTGACCTGACTTGAGTAGGGAGCTTGGACTTTCTGACCTCTGATGGACCCTTCCAACTTCAACCATTATGCAATCCTGTGAAAGCAGCTTGCATTTCCAGCTCTCGGGGCTGCCCCTGTTAAAGTACTCATTAAAGGGTGACATTTTAGTATAGCATACATTGTGTCTGTCTGTGTGGTGTGAAATCCTTACACACAACCCTTTCTGCTCTGGTTTATCAGCATTTAATGCATTTCATGGCATGTGATATAGCTGGTTTATTGAAAGGGAATTGAAAATAGAGAGCAGTCTTGACTAAAGAACAGTTTGTGGATGTGGTTTTGTTTTCTGTCACATCATCGTTGCTATGGTGACTTAGCAAAGATCTGTTTAGCAGTCAGTAGATGTTTCGTGTTCTGGGCAAAAATTAGGGATTTTATAATATTACTCTGTCAGTCATTTCACAGAAGTACATGTGTGTATAGTCTTAGGCAGTAAGTCCCTGCTGCTCTTGCTACTTATTGCTGCTTCTGAAGAATGTGTGTACCTACTGTACTTTGCCTCATGGAGTCTCTTCCTTCCTGAATTAATTTCAAAGATGGATAAGTAACCTACCTGTCTCATCAAGGTTAACAAGTATTTCTTCCCCAGAGGGGATGTCGTGTATTGCAGTGATAGATGCAAAGGGATGGAGAGCATGAGCCCTACTAAGGAATGGTCCATACGGTCATGCAGTTTTGGAGGAGGGGGAGGATGCTTTTGGAGCTGATTCACATAGTTGGAGTCAGGAAGTCTGAGCTCTTTTGCACATCCCTCAGGCTTCTCATGTCACCTAGGGCATGATCAAGAGGATGATGCAGCTGCAAACTTAACCGAGGTTTTCTTCCTCTGGGTTGGTGAAGGGACAGGAATTCTTCTGTTCAAGTTCCTGTGTTCCCTGGGAGGGGTTGCAGCTCATGTTTTTATCAGCATGTTTGCAATGTGTGCTTGGGGAATTGCTGCCCCAAGCAGAGGCTCTCCACCTTGGCAGGCAAGTTGGGCCAGTGCCTGAAAGTCTCTTGTCTGTCAGGTTGTGTCAAACACAGCTCCCTCCTCTTCCTGCTCCTGATCACTGGTCTGGGAGCAGCCTTCCTGCCCACTGGCAGTGACCTGGTCGATTTGGCCCCCATCTTGATGGTGAGCTGTGGTCAGCCTCCAGCCCTGCACTGAGTGCACCTTGCAGCACGTTCTCATCCCTGCCAGCAGAGGCTTGAAAGTGGGAGGCAAGGTTTCCCATATAGGGTGGACCTCAGAGAGAGGTTTTTGGACATCAGCACTGCAACTGATAAAGTGTTCAGTGCTCCTGGAAGTCCCAGTGAGATTCCTTTTGTCATGCAGAGGTAGCCAGAGAGAAGGGATTGATTTCTTATGGGCTGCTTAATGGGATCATCTTGATGACGAGCATCTCCAGAAAGTCAAGATACATGTTTTATTTTACACCAGAAATTAAAATAGCTCCATGGGTAAAATAAACTGAATACTGAGAAGTGCCCCTTCAGCTGGCTTCGGCAGTAAAAGAGAAGAATCTCCTAATTAAAATGAAACAAAGCAAAACCCCAATGAAAACAATATGCATTTCAGCTAAATAATGATATTTTCCGTATGTCACGTACAAATCCCATAATACGACATTATTTTCCTTTCCTTCTTCTTAATCATGAACTTCTGTTCTGTGCTTTAAACTTATTTTAGATCTGAATCAATTTGAAGTCCTTTCCTCTGCTGGTGTCTGCTGTGCCGATTTCACAGATTTTATAGCTCATATGTCTTAATGTTGAGGCAAGAGTTTTTTTTATCAGCTATTCGAGGATCAGTCTTGGCCTGTCCATTTTCTGTAGCTCCACAGAATTGGTAATTCAGGCTCACTGCAGATTAGAAGGGTTTTTTTTCCCTGCACAATTTGGGGTAATTTACTGGCAGCTCTGACATTTTTCTCAGTTTGGTAAGGTTAGTTAATGCAACAGCCTCTGGTCTTACTTCGCTTAAATATTTAGAGGAACGAGATTTATGCATATTTTTGCGGCAAAGCTAGATTTGGTTGAATTTCTCTTGAATTTCTGAACTGGATTCCCAGCTGGTATAAATCAGTGACGTTCCACTGAAGCCTTTTGGATGATCAGCACAGGTGGGGATCTGGCTTTTCTCAATTAAGTTGTGTCACCATCTACTTTGCACTGAGCATATGACAGTTGCTGATGTATTTTTGTGTAGAAGAATATGGGATATATTTTCCTACTATCTTTTGTCTGTGTGTAGCCATAAAGACAGGTGTGTGTACACATGTGTACAGACACATACAGGCATGGGTGTTTGTAGACACAGTCACTGCACACAAACAAATGTGGTAGGAAAACCCCTGCCTCTTTTTCCTGTCATTAATTACACACTAGTACATTGTAGGCTGCAACTAACATGGATGGGTAGAGCCTGAAGATTTGGGCTTCTGTATCCAAATTTGTTTCCATGCATCAAAAAGCTGCAAACCCAACCAAAACCCCACCAAGCAGTGCTACCAAACTTGGAAGCACTTGGGAGCACAGTAGCTCCAAGCAGAAATAATTCAGGTTTGCCCCATGGAGAAATCCATTCTCCACAGTTTCCCTGGATTAAGCATCTGTTTCACCTAATGTAATCATACATTGAATAGAACAAATGAGGTTTTTTGCTATGCTTCAGCACATGAAATCTCCTACATATTGTGTCGAGTGGGAAGGGAATGGTGATGATGGGCAAGCTGGGGGTCCAGGAAGTGTGATGGATTAGATGCAGTGTTGTTCCAAGGAAGCTCAGAAATTCCTTTGTGCAGCTTTGGGACAGAGTTGGGTGTCTCCCAGCTATTAGTCTTTCAGCCTTTTTTCTTATCACATCAATCTCTGGGAGATTAATGTTGACTTTACACTCTTTCAAGTCATTCTGACAAGTGTGCATGGCAGTAAATTCTTCCATATCAAGAGTGAGACAAATTGTGCTGTGCTGCATGTTATGGCGTAGTATTACTAATTGTTTAACTTGATAAATGTTGTCTGGTAGGTTATGGAGTTAATGAACAAAGATGCCAATTACCCTTATCTGAACTAGCTGTGTTTGCAGGGACGTTGTCAGGAGCCATGGATGTCTCCTAACAGAGATTTATTTGAAATGGCCCATTGTTTTCAGCAGTTTTAGAGTCCATTGCCCTTTATTGTGCTGACTGAATAATCTCCACCCCCGTCAAAGTTTTGAGACCAATCAGCTCTTCGTACATGCTATTCATCAGGACTGAATCTTATTTGGGTATGGAAAACTTGTATGTAACACAATATGCTCATCATCCTGGGCTACAGCAGCCTGGCTCATTCTTAAGAGCAGCCGAGAAGGAAATAAGCACCTGTCAGTGGAAGAGCAAGGGTCTGGAATAGCCACATTTCCCCCCACCATCTGGAGTATTTAATTGGGAAAATCATTCTTCATTGTTGCTGTGTTGGTGGGAGTTGTCAGTCTAAATATGTTTTAATGCAAATAACCATCTATGTTTGTAGAATCCATCTTTTCTAGACGCTTTCTTTGGAAAATACACAGCTGAAGATTTAGTGCATTATTATATGAGTAAGTGCATACAAGCCCAGTATTAACAATAGACATCATGTTTATTCTTTCCCTTTTAGAATTTCCCATGAAAGCAAGTAGGCAGATTTTTGCATTATTGAGTAGTCTGCTGCTGCTGACTTTTTCCCAGAAACACTAAGGGAAAACTATCCTTTCGTGTGAGCCTGCATGTTCTTGAAGTTTTGGGAGCACTGGATTCCCCTAAGATTTGATTTATAGTAGGTTTTGGTTTGTGGCTATTCTGGTACAAAGTTGTTTCAAAGCTGTATGATTAATAAATCTTTATGGAACTGAAAAAAGACAAAGTTCTCACTGAGGTTAAAACATACCTGATTTCCCAACGGAGAAGTTGCATGTTTCGTTAGGAGGCTAAAGGCTAATGTGAGGAGAAAAATGTTTCCTTGACTCAGGGTTTTTGTTTGTTGTAATAAATTTCATTTTCATTTATGAGTCTCTTACAGAACATGTTCAACAGCAAACAGCCAGAAGTTAAAACTGCAACTGTAAATCTGTAAGCTGACATACGTAGATACTCCGGCCAAAGTTTCCAAAGTCAGGATTAATTTTGTAGAGTGAATGAGAACAGTGCATTATCTTGCTTCGTTTGATAAATTTCAGACTTTGCCAAGAAAAATAAATATCCATTCAAAACTGACAGCTGTAAAAATAAGAATTATTATTATTTCAAATACAGGCATTTTCAAGAGAGCTTGATGTATTACTGCTGAAAGATGCAGTGGCTTTTGATTGTCTCATATTATTAATTAGGCTGAAATATTCAGGTCCTCACTGCTCACTCCCTTCCCACTGCTGCCCTCTAATTTATGTTAGCATACTAGTTTCTGGTTCCCATTGGAACTGGGGGCAGAGGAGCTCAAGTAATCTGTCAAAAGCTGAATGGGGGTTCCCTGATGTGTACCTGATGCCACAGCCAGGCAAATACTTGTGTGGGCAGAGAGAAGTGGCTGCATGGAGGTGGGAATGCTGCTTAGGTCTAGTATTGATGCCGGATGCTTTGTGGTGACCCACTGAGGATCTGTCTCATTTTTGGTGTTCTCAGATCTCTGAATCCACATTTCTGGTCTTGTGCTTTGTTTTAATTTGAATTTCCCATGGAGCAACCTGGGGGTGAGGATGAAGCTCCAGGGGGATGTGTGTGCAAGCAGGACCAACAGGAATATGAGAAGGTTCAGCACTTGCACTGCTTATTTATCGACCACAATGATTCACCGTGAGCTGCGTTTGCATACCTGAATGTCAAAATAGCCTGTGTTTTAAGAGGAGCCAGTGACTCAGGCTGTGGTTTTACCTCAGGCCATTTCCTGATAAACGGCTGAACTGTGTTTGGTCTTGAGAAAACACAACTGGGGAACACCGCTCTGTACTGCCTCCATATGTGTGCAGGGATTAGGGAAAGGACACCGTTGTGTGCGGCTGACCTTCACCTCCTTGGTGCTGTGGTCTCTCTCTGAGGACCACCATGGCTTTGTGAGGACAGGGGAGTCTCAGGTCTGAGGGCAGCTGTTTCAGCTCTCTACAGCTCTGGTGTGTGTGGTTGTCAGTGTTTGACACCATCTAGAGGAGGAGCTTCCAAGGAGCTCCACGCAGCGATAAATCACTTTGCTTTAGACTCCTGACTGCAAAACCGAGGTGAAGCTGCCTATAGCTGCTGTTTTCAGGATTGAAAACACTTCCTAGAACATGGTATTTGTAATGAAAACAGAAATAGTGCATATGATGGTGCTTATAGGGATTAAAGTGGAGTTGAGCTATTAATTTTTGGAATAAGATGGCCAACAACTTTATTAAAGCTTTGCGTATGTTATGGCTAGATGGAAGGTATGGAAGTGGAATCACACGAATGCTGTATCAACTACCTCACTGGCACAATGCTTTCATTTGGAGAGATGAACCACCTGTGTAATTCCATGTAGTCTTCCCACCCTTTGCTAACTTCAGAACTGTTTCTCCATTCCTCTAATGAAAAGGTCTGTCCTCTGCTCTGGGATGAAATAACTTGTGTGTGGCTGTGATTGAACTGGATCAGTCGCCTTTGCTGCTGTTTAAATGGATGTTTTAAGGTATAGGAGAGGCTTCTCTTGGGAACAGATTCTGTGAGAATTCTTCAAATCCTCTTTGAAGTTAATGGAAGGTATTAAGGGCAGTCAGCACCTTAAAAGAGAAATTTAAATTGCTTTGATTCATTTCATTCCATATTTGCGTTGGCTGGTTCTGGATTTCTCCCTTCTCCAGTCTTTCAGCACATGTTTTTGATAACTTTTCCTCCTGAGCATACTAGATTTTATGCTGGCTGTTTTCATATTTTTTCCCTGAGTGTTATAATGCTGATTACCAAAGGATCTTGGGCCTTTGGCTTCCTGTGAAAACGAGATAATTACTCTCCAGTAGGCAATGCATGACGTAGAGTATCAGCGTTAAGCCACTGGGATTCCAGTCACTAGTGTAGAACAATATTGTGGGTAAATGAATAAGCAGAAGTTTATCATACTTCCTGCATAACAAGGTTTTCGTTAAAGAGACAGTGAATATTGTTTTCGGTGAAGGCTAGTGTAGAATAAACACTGCCACTACAAACATTACTGAGAAAGGTATTAAAGTTCAGTTCCCTGCCTTGATGGGGTTTTCTTACTGAAAAAAGCAACTGACTTTGTGCAGCAGCAAAGGTGGATGACAGGCCCTTCACAGCATTTTGGCAGATGACGTTATAGCCTTATGAACATGTATGAAGTGTATAACTTCAAAGTACGATTCCCAGATGCACCACCTACTTAACTTATGGAAGAAAGCCGTACCAATTAGAAGCAGAAGACGTTCTAAATGCAACTTGCTTGTTTCACACTCGCCCCCAGGAATCCTGTGTTGTGATTTTAAGAGTTGGCCTTGTTTGACCCTGAAATAGATGTGGTTTCTCCCTTCCCTTCTTTATTTCAAGGCTGTCGGTTAAAAATACTAATGTATTGGGCACAGTGGGAGTAAGTTTGAGAAGTTTAACTTATATGTAAACTAGTAATAGTGAGAAAATAATTCATAAATGTGATGAGCTTTATTCTCTTTCAAGTCATGTCCAATGCAAAGGGTTTCCACTTGGTGGGATTAATCATTTTTGTAAAAGAGTTTCTCTGCCATAGCAATACTGATGGGTTTGCTTATGCTGTAGCAAAGCGAAATAAAGGACGTCTTTGAGGACCTCTGGTAAATACTCAAATTACTTAAGTAACATGAAGACTTGCATAAAGTATGGTATGTGTACACATACTCAGTAGATACACAGCTATATCTCTGCATATTTACTTACATTTAGGACATAAGCTTACATGTGTTTGTGTACATCTATATTTCAGGTTGTCTTAGAGATAATTGTACTACTGTAATGCCTGAGAATTTAGGGGGTACTAATAAAGAGTTTCAGGTTTAAGTTTGTTTCCATGCTACCACTGATTTATATTGTACATGTGATTGCAAAGTTACTTATTTATCTTTTAATTATGACTTTCACTTTAAGCTGGGCATAGCAGTCTGTGAAGGAAACCAGTACTTACATATAGGCTAAGAGGAGTAGGTTGGTTGCTCTGCATTTGCTTGAGTCCAAAAGCTGAAGGTTGAATGTTTGGAGCCCCAAGAACCACTTTCAAATGTAGCAGTCTAGATCTTGATGATGTGCTTGATCAGCCTTGCAGCCAGAGAGAAGAACAAGTGAAATAAAACTGCTTTAGTATAGTACACTGTCATTCTGTATGTGTGATTGAGGTGCTTCTGTGTGCACTGATAGCACGTGCATGGCCAGACCCCTTCATGCTTCCTTCAACTTGAAATTAGGTTCCATTGATTTTTGGGTCCAGAACAAATGCAGTTTGACATTTTTGGGTTTCAGGCACCTCAGTCTAACCTGATTTTGTTTTTGTGTGAGTAATCTTAACACTTGAATGAGTTGGATGAAAGTGTCTGGATGGATCTGTCCGTTGAATGGCCTGTACAGGAATTTTGCTTTCCAATTAGATATCTTGGAGATATTTTCAACACCAAGAATAACTTTGACAGTGCTGTTCTTACCTTGAAATTGTGAAACTTCTGATGACTAATTAAGCCTTTTTCCCCTCTCTTCTGTTTTCTTGCAGCCAACTGGGTACATGGAAAACTCCATTTCCTACAGTGCTATTGAAGACGTTCAACTGCTCTCCTGGGAGAATGCCCCTAAGTACTGTTTACAGCTCACGATCCCAGGGGGTACTGTCTTACTGCAGGTACAGTAAACATTAAAGTACAATTTTCTTTCTCTCTTACTATGAATCTCCTTTAACTTCCATTTGCTATGCATGAAATCTTAATTAAATGGACTCAGAAAAGGCAGAGAACTCGATGCTGTCAAATTATCTAACCACCAGAAAATTTGCTCAGGGTGATAAGTCTGAAACTCTTCATGTTGTTTTGACAGTTAGAATGGAAATTTTGGGCCACAATGATTAAATCTTCTTGCTGATTTTGTGTATCAATGTAATACTCTGTGGAAAAGCACATTGATGTGGGCCTGGTACAATTGTATTTTTACATATAGTCCTGGTACTGCACGAAACAAGTTAAAAATGTCATCCTTCATTTCATATAGGAAACCCATAACTTGCACTGGTACTGACAGGTATCTTTTTAAAACAGATACCTGATGTTCACTGGAAGATACAGTACATTTGTATGGATGTCTACATATGCTGGTCCTCCAAGCGTGGTTTTCAAACAGAGTGCACTGTGTTCATGTTACTCCAGATTTCCTCATCCACTTGTGAGGCTTTGTAAGACTCCTTAGGTCACTGCAAGTTTTAGAGACAGAAAAGCACTCCACAACACTGAACTTTGGAGCTGCTTTCAAGTAGGAAAAGAAAGGCGATTGAAAACCCAGCTGCAGTGCCTCCAGAGAACTTTGAACAGCCGTAATGTAGGCTGAGCTGACTCCAACTTAACTCTTACCATAGTTCTTCACATTGTTTCAAAGACAATTTTACATGTTACCCTTGGGGAATTTGCTTTTTCACTTAAATATACAGCCATGACTATTGCAGGTAGGACTGTCGAGAGACTGGGTGAGGAATTTCTGCAGAAAATGGAAAGATCAGTTTAAGCTGTGGATAACTCATGAAAAATCAAATAGGGTATTTTTTTTCTTGAAAAAGTAAGAATCACTTCAAAGGATTGATCATAGTAGAGCTTGTGTATTGGGATGTGTACACTGAAACATTGACTATACCACTTTTGCACAAAATGTAGTCCAGTAGGCAAAAAGGTAGGAACACAGGCAATGATACCCTAATGACTTTGATGACCATGCCTATTGGATCCTTTGTCCAAGAGAATCATGGTACACATTGTGATGGTCCATGGTGCACAGTCCAGTGTTTAATCATTTCTTAGTGGTGAAATGTTTGCTGGAGCCCCTGTAGGGCCACAGTGTGACACCATCTGTATCTAGAGAGGGTTTAGTTAAAGCTCTTCTGAAGTGACTTTCTTCATGACCTGCAGATCATGAGAAAAATAGCCCAGGTGGTGTCAATTCAGTAACCCAAGGGTAAGTACCGAGCTGGTCTATGTTTTCCATACTATAGACCTCTGTAGAGACATGGAACAGCAAACTTGACTCTGAGTTGGGAAGCCAATATGACTAGCACTAAGTCATGCTGATATTAGGTCCAGTTCTCCTTCACTTTCATTTCAGACAGGCTGAGTCTGTCCATACACAGAGCTGTTCAGCAGCAGCCCGGTCAACACAATATTTCAGCACTTCACATGGATCCTGTGCCTGGGGTTTGGAATGCCATGAGGTTTTGATGATTTTCAGCATAGCATATTTCACTCTGAAATGCTTAGAGGTATACATGGAAACATTCGTGGACACATCCTTTGTGAAGTATATTTCTGGAGCTCTGCTTCATTTTCTTCTCTGGTCTAATCCTGTGGTCTTGCAGCCCTGCAAAAGGATGCTGCAGCCATTCCCACATTGTAATCCAAAAATGGTTTAGCAAAGTATGTTTGGGATGACATGAGAACATCTAACTCTCCTGATCTGTAGGTGGCATTTGTGTGTCTTTCCACATGTCCTTGAAGCACAGGCATGTGCCTCATTGCACATGGAGCCATACATAAACACTTCTGCTTGGTGCTTATTGAGTTTCTGTGCCTCAAAATGATTTACCAGTTTTAAGTGTTACTGTTGGGGGGGTACAGAGAGTCTGAATTGTAGACAGGCTCAAGTGCACCTGTGTCCTGATTCTGTGGTGTGAAAAGCCTTTACTGTGTGTGACATTGGGGAGCTCAGGAAGATGAGCCATGGTTTTCCAGCAGCTAGATTAGAGTCCTCATTATTGATGAAATCTTCTTTGCCCTCTCCATTAACGGAATTAATAAGAAACTAATGTGTTAATTTGATGAATGATTTTGATATTTTTCTTGTGGTAATTTTGACTGTTTTTTCCATAGATTTCCTTAGTGGCTAGCATTTATGTCTGTGTCTGTTTCAACAGCTGGAATAGTTAGACCTGTCTTTACAAATACCCGTTCTAAGTATTCTCTAATCTGTGGTAGCTGCCTTTATGGGCCTGCTTAATAGGAAACAAGATAAAAGTTGGAACCCACAGCTCCCTGCTGAGTTTAAAGGAAATTGGTAGGGTGTGCAGACTTTAATCCAGAGCAGCCTGACATTTGTTTCTTTAAATAAAAACCAACAAATGGAACACACAAATAGTTACATTTGTGAGAAAGCAACATCTTAGAGTGGAAGCTTTGGTATTTTCTTGGAAAAGATCCATGTCTTTATGTAACCTCATTGGACTGGCGAAAGAAGTGGAGTGAGCTGAGCTTCTGTTATGTTTATTGCTGACTGGCTGAGCAGACTGGATCAGGTTACATTAGAACTCCAAGGGAATTTCAGCATAATTGAAAATACAAACTTTGAAAGTGTTTTTAGTACGACTTGGTCTTCGGTAGTGTCTCGATTCACCAAATGTGGTCAGATTAAGGGAATATAAAACTAATTTTCCCTTATACAGTTGTAATGCATATTCAAAAATCCAAACCAGTACTAAAAGTCATGTTTAGTATACTTAAGAGATCAAAAGAGTCCAAAAAACTTGATTTACCAAGTAGTTGAGTTCAGACTATGTTCTGTAGTATGTGTAATAGAGTCTAAGCATCCAAAAGATGAGCTGAGAAACAGAGATGCCAAGAAATTAGTCCTTACATACTTCAGTTAATTTCAGTGTTCCAAAAGACTTCAACATGTTTATGGGAAATGGGGACTTCTGATCTTTTACAAAGTCATTCTGCCCTGCTAGTTGGAGCAGCGGCATTCTCTGATGTAATGTCCAACTCTGGTATGAGGAAGCGTATGATAGCGGAACAAGTTGAACTGGTCCAAAACATGCACTGTTTCTGAAGTGTGCTTTTGGTAAAATCTGTTTGTTTGGTTAGTTTGTTTGTTTGCTCCCAAGGTCTTGATCTAAATGAAGTTCAGACATAGAAAACCATTTAAATGAACTGTTTTGACTTCCCTCCAATTTATTTAATATTTCTGATTATTATCAGTTTTGTATTATGGCATATGTTTTGCACATGCTGCATTGTAAATTCTTTAATAGCAGGGGATGCTGTTGGTGTGGTTTGACATCTAGGGACCTTATAGGCCTGTCAGCCAGACCTTGATGTCAGGGGAGGTTTTGGAGCAAATCATCTTCAGTGCAATCATGGGGCATGTGCAGGACAACAAGGGGACCATACCCAGTTAGCGTAGGTTTATAAAAGGCAGGTCCTGCTTGACTATCCTGATCTCATTCTATGCCAAGATGTCCCACTTAGTGGATGAGGGAAAGGCTTTGGATGTTGTTCGTGTAGACTTTAATAGAGCTTTTGATACCATTTCCCACAGCATTCTCCTAGAGGAACTGTCTTCACATGGCTTGGATGCCTGTGCTGTTCAACTGGGTAAAACCTGGCTGGGTGACTGAGGCCAAAGCATGGTGATGAATGGAGTTAAATCCAGTTGGTGTTGCCAATAGGTGGTGTTGCCCAGGGCTCAGTAGTGGGGCCAGTTCTGTGTATAAACAGTGATCTGGATGAGGGGATCAAGTTGGGTCACAGCAACCCCTTGAAATGCTCCAGGCTTAGGAAAGAGTGGCTGTAAAACTGCTTGGTGGTAAAGGACCTGGGGTTGCTGATTGATGGAGCTGGACATGAGCAGCTTGTGCCCAGGCAGCCAAGTCATCAGCATCCTGGCCTGTACCAGCACCAGTGCAGCAGCAGGACCTGGGCAGGGATTGTTCCCCTGCACTGGGCACTGGTGAGGCTGCACCTCAAATCCTGTGTTCAGTTCTGGACCCCTCACTACAAGAGAGACATTAAGGTGATGGAGTGGGTTCAGAGAAGGGCACAGGAGCTGGTGCAGGGCACAAGTGTAATGGGGAATGGCTGAGGGACCAGGAGGGTTCAGTCTGGAGAAGAGAAGGTTTTGGGGGGACCTTATCTCTCCCTACAACTGCTGAAAGGAGGATGCAGTCAGTCTCTTCTACCAAGTTGCAAGTGATAGATTAAAAGGAGATGGCCCCAGGTTGCACCAGGGGAGGTTTAGATTGGGTACTAGGAATATTTTCTTCATGGAAAGCTTTGTCAAGCATTGGAATAGGCTGCCCAGGGAAGTGGTTGAGTCACCATCCCTGGAGGTACTTAGAAGATCTGTAGATGTGGCTGTTAGGAACATGGTTTAATGGACTTGGAGGTGTTAACAATTGGACCTGCTGATACTAAAGGTCTTTTCCAGCCTAAGTGATTCTATGATTCCGTGATTCTGTGACAAACACAAGAGTCCATGTTCAAGTTCTCATTCCCCCTGTCTGCTGTCACCAAGCTCTATTTCTGGCTCATTACTGCACAATAATGAGTCAGAGAAGGAAGAGTGCCATTACCTTTCCTTACATCATCCTGATGTCCTCCCATAGCAATACTGACCCATGCCAACCTATTTTAACACATGAAATCTGACAAGCAGCACCGGAGGTGATGCAGCTCCTCCTAGGAAATCGGATCATGATCAACAGGATGTGTCTACCTGGGTTTCAGAGGAGGATTTGGTTCTCATGCAGCAGTAGCTTAATCTGGTCTGGATTGCATCTAAAAGGCATCTTTGTGCCTGTGCTTCCCACTCGGTGCTTGTTGCTACAGCACAGCTGCCTGAGCACAGGCGTGTTTCACTGCCTGGTGTTTGGGGATGCTTGTTTTCCCTTGTGAGAGTCACAGTCAGTTTTCAGGGTGTCATGGACACTTTTCTAGGCGTGCTAGGGACTTCTGTTTTCTTCCTGCCAAATGAGATGTTCCCTGGTCCTTCTGATAAGAGGCAATCAGCTCTCACAGGGTGTTATTCTCTTCCCTACAATTGGCATAGCAGGTGTGAAAAAAGGTGTTGCTGAAGCTGGCTTGTAGGCCACAAACTCTAAGGCCAGGAAACAGGAGCTAAATTTAGCCTTTGGAGAAGTATGTGAGCTCTTTAGTAATAGCGGGGCTGAACTTCGGCTCTCCTGCCTTCCATTTTTAAAGCACAGTGTTGGTTATAGTGTTGGGTGGATGATTGTGGAGAGGATGTTGCTACTGATAGTGAAATAATTGGAATAACCTTGGGAAAGGCATTGGTGGAAACTCCCAGGGTGTCATTTCACGACCTGCTTAGCACCACACGTAGAGAGGGTCCCAGGAAAGAGATTTTGGTGTCTCAGGCATGATAATACTTCCTGCTTTCCCAGGGTGTCCTTTCTTTTGGATGGGTCCTAAATGCCTCGAAGCCACCACTTCCATCCGTACGGCTGGCGTTGCTTTATTCATTTGTTGGCAATCGAGTGTAGTCAGAAGGAAAAACAAACAGAGCAGGAAGCCTTGACAAGCACAGCAGTCACACATTCAGCTCCAGTGCTCCAGCACACTGTTCTTGCCAGGGAGTCCCCACAGTGTTTCCACTGGGTTTTTAGTAGCCTTTTATTTCAGTCTCCTTGTAGAAACCTGGCTTTTGTTTTAAGTGCAAGTCCAGCCGATGTCGCTGGTGTGGAGAGATCATGCCAGGACCAGGATCCAGCAGAGATGGGTGTTATTTTCACAAGGAAAATAGCATTTCTAGCAATTACCAGCAGCTCTCTCTGTGCCTCGAGTTAAGCCAGAAGAGTGGCAGATTTCACAGGCCTGCCTGTGTTGTGGGGGTGCAGCTGGGGTTTGCATCAGCAATACAAAGGTTTTGTAGTCTGCATGAAGCAGCAGTGCCATCAGGGTTTGACTTCCTGCAGCCCTGAGCTGCTCTGCTCTTCTGTGGCTCATAATAAATTGGTACAGGGAAGCCTGCAATATTTTATGGGTCCCAGTAATGAGTATCAGCTGGAGGAAAGCATAACAAAACCCTATCCTGCTAACCAGAAAGCAAACGAAGGAGAGAAACATAGAATGAAAATGGGATGGGTTATAAACAAAACAAAATCTAGATCATCAAATCCCATTTATTGCCACATCTTTTCAGATGGCAAAATCCCTCAAAGTGTATGTGTGAAGGACGCTGTTGTAAGGGAAAATCTGGGAACTTTTTGCTTCGTGGACAAGCCTGTTCTTGTATCTGAGTAACACACATGCCAGTAAAAAGGGATGGTGTAGCACTAACTTACTGTTACAGGAACTTGGTAGCATGGCATGTGTGGTAGAAATGACAAGTTTTCTGCTGATGCTTGCTGCTGTAGAAGTATTATTACCAATGGAGCTGTGAGCATGTTACCTAAAGGTCTTCACCATCATTTCTGGAGTGGTTGGTTTCTTGCAGAGTTTCAAGTGTTCTGTTTCTCAGCAGCACACAGGTTCCTATTTTGCCTCCCCCTTGCCTGGGTGGAAATCACTGCAGGGGCTGTAATGCTGGCGTGAAACAAAGTGTTCAGTTTCCTACTTATGTGAACAAGAAGAAAATCTGCTTTAAAAAGTTTGCTGCTTATTAATGCAGAAGTGTATTTGTACTCGTTGACTAAGAAATGAAGTAGTTTGGGTGCAGAGAAAAATACTTCCCGTTTTTGAGCAGAGATGTAAATTTACTCACGTTGACCAAAGCTCTGTGTATGCTGACATTTAATCTTTTCCACAGTTTTGCTCCCTTGAGGAGTCTTTTTGAAGCTGATTAAATTAATCCTATGAGTAAACTTGGTACTGGAGCTGATCCCAGGTGGCTTTTCCTTTCTGACTGAACATTTACACCCCAAAAATTAGCCTATAAAATCCTTCAGAACACAATTCCAGGAAAAAAAATAAAGGGTATTGCCTACAGTAGGCATTCTTAAAGTAAATATTCTTCCTCATTAGAATAATAATAAGTAAGCTACAAGAAGTCTGAATCTTCTTGCACTTCTAAGAATTTTGCTGCCACATTTTCCTGTTCTCTACAGTACTTTCTATAGTGTTGTCATTGTGCAAAAGCAACCAGAGGGCTTGATTGTGCAAGAAGCTCTCATCAGTTTGTACTAGTGAAAAAAAAAAGCCATTGCATTTGAGAGCAAAATACTTAGCAGAATTGTGGCCTGAACAAACAGACAGAAGGTCCACATTATTATTTTATATAGATATGTGATAAAATCTCCATGGTGATTCATTCCTATCCCATCGACTACTTGTAGTAACAACAGGTAAAACATTTCTATGTTGAATCTTTTTTAACTTGAAAAGGTAGCAGTAAGATCAGTGGTGTAGAACTGGACGCATTGTGTGGGCAAGGCTGAGAATAAGAACAACTTTCCCTGTGTGGTCAGGATCCCTAAGGAAAGCCTGGTTTAAAGTCTTTTGTGTCTCATTTTCTCCTTTTTATTGTACCCTAGAGCTGAATAAATATAGTAGGCTATGCCCTCAGCTGGAGTACAAAAATGTAAGTGTCAGTTCCTAGGAAGTGATGACTTCAGTGCAGAGATGCTGGGCTCCAGGAGTGCACATCAGATAAGATTGTAAATGTGTGTGTGCAGCCCCTATAAATGAATTGTAGTTTCCTCCACTGTTTTACACTTCGGTGCTCATTGCTCCAAAATGTTCTATGCACAAGAATGTGTATGCTTGAGTAAGTCACTGTGTGCAGAGGTGGCCATCAGCTGGGCAGATGTCTGGATGAGCGCTGACAAGAGCCTGATGGCTCTTCTGTCATCCTGGCATGCTTTGAAGCTCACGGTTCTTTGGGTAAGAAATACTCCCTGTGGTCCCTTTCTCAGTGTAAGCCTGAACAAGAGGAGGGAGGAACAAGAGATGTAAGAACGAGCTCCTCGTTGTCCTCTGCAAAAGATGCAGCATTTCCTGCACATCACTGTGGTTTTGCAGTGTGATGGAATCAGTCAGGCGGAAGGGTGCACTGGAAGGATTAGTCTCAGCTGCCTGGGAGAAGCAGGGAATGACGATGTCAAATAGCTCCCTGCAGATAATAGTGGTTGGGTTAAATGCATTCAGTCTATCTCTAGTGAACACTGTGGAAAGAATGCTGGTGAAACGACGCCAAGTGCCTTGGACTGTTGAGTTCTAATCACTAATAGAAGTGTGGGGATTCCCTAAAGGTTTGGGTTTTTGCTTCTGTGTTTGCTTTGTCGTCTTTGTCTTTGTTTTCATTGGAAGTGGTCTTAAATGACAGCCCACATTCTGAGAGGTTCTGGTTTAAGAGTGGTTCAAACTCCTAGCCTAGATCCAGATGCAAGTTTGCTTGGTCATTTCTCGTTTACAGTAGCTAACACTATATGTAGACAGTGCTTCGTCCCACGCCTCAAAACTGATCACTCTGCTAATTTTACCTTCTAAATGCTTTTCATATACTGCTGTTGTCAAGCTAAACAAGTCTTTCCTTTGCTGGTTTTGGTTTTGCCTTTTACAGCATTCTTTGTTTCTTTTCTTGTCCAGACCACTTGTGGTTCTACCTCTGCCTGATGCTGTTGTCCTCATTAAAGTTTCTTGTCATCAGTTTATGTAAGGCTCCAGCTGGTTGCACAATTTATCTAAACATAGTGTTTTCTAATTATTTGTAGTGATCTTACAATCTGTAACTACTGACATCCCAGAATCATAGAATCATAAAATGGTTTGGGTTGGAAAGGACCTGAAGATCATCTGGTTCCAACACCCCTGCCATGGGCAGGGACACCTCACACTAGACCATGTAGCCCAAGACTCTGTCCAGCCTAGCTTTGAACACTGACAGGGATGGAGCATTCACAACTTCCAGTGCCTCACCAGCTGCACAGTAAAGAATTTCTTATATCTAACCTGAACTTCCCCTGTCTAGGTTTGAACCCATTACCCCTTGTCCTGTCACTGCAGTCCCTGATGAAGAGTCCCTCCCCAGCATCCCTGTAGGCCCCCTTCAGATACCAGAAGGCTGCTATGAGGTCTCCATGCAGCCTTCTCCAGGCTGAACAGCCCCAACTTTCTCAGCCTGTCTTCATATGGGAGGTGCTCCAGTCCCTGATCATCCTCGTGGCATCCTCTGCACTTGTTCCAACAGTTCCATGTCCTTTTTATGTTGAGGACACCAGAACTGCACACAATGCTCCAAGTGGGGTCTCAGAGAAGTAGCAGAATAGTTAACAGTTCTCAGCAGTTCCCATTTAGACCGTTAGCTTTTCCTCTTACTTGAGACTTCAATGCATTTTTGGTTCAAATCATGCAGTGGTCAGAACAGGGACTAAATCAGATGGACATTTTGTCTGCTTGAGACAAGTACTTCATCTGCCTAGAATATTTTGGATTTCATAATTTTAAAGAACAACATCTTAATTTGCATATGTGCACATGTTTTTTTTTTTAAGAAATGAGTGGATGCATAAATTGCACTATTATCCATGATATTTCTTTGTGTATGTATTCAAGTCTACAAAAGCTTTCAGCTTTACTTATTCTTTAAAGGCCTTTGAGGCTACCATTTGAAATGAAAGGTTTTTTGTTTCCATCTGTGAAACAATTTTCTTAAAGAAAAACAATTCCATTCCAAATTGATTTTTTCGAGGAAGTGTGGAGGTTTTTAAAAGAATTTTTGTCTGGGCAAAGATAGAAAATATCTAAGCGTATTTACTTCATGCATTCTGATTACGTTAAAAATGTTCTTCAGGCATTTTGTGGCAAATAGTTTTTGACCTTTATTATATTAAAATATAGTATGAAGTATATTGAATTGAAATTAAATTCTGTAATATGTAGATGAAAGGTCTGTTTTATCATAGAATCATAGAATGGTTTGAGATGGAAAGGACCTTAAGATCATCTAATTTTAATCCCCCCTGCCATTATCTGTTATAATGCACACGTATACAGAAAATACCGTGTAAATAACTGGAAGAAAATTATTGAATTTTGGCAAACCAGGATCTGCACTCTGAAAGTTTTCATAATTTTTCATTCCATACAAAGAGGTGAAAGAAAGAAAAGGAAGTTATGGATTTTTTTTCTATTTGTAGCAAATTCATATTCTGATAAGTCAGCATACTTTATGAAATGGGAAGTTTGTTTTTGATAAACTCTGTGGTCAGCCAAGATTATTTATCATAGTTTTACTCTGCTTTACTGCCTAGGGATCTACTGGAGGAGCAATAGAATCTCATTATTTCATAAACAAATAATATGTAATACATATCTGAACGAGCATTATTCCATTTAATTCAGAGAAACCAGTCCAAATTTATGTCACTGAGATGTCAGTATCTGAGTTTCAGATTAAACATGGTTTTGGTAACCATTCATCATTTGTACTTCCAGCATTCTTGCCATTATCAGTGAAATGAGCCAGTGTCAGGAAATGAAATGCATTCTATGATGTGGATTTTGAATACGTACCTGAAAAGGTGTTGGGCAGTGAAATTTCATGAATGATGCTGTAATTTACTGGAAGTATGTGGCTTTTAGCTGGTGAGGTACCTCACTGTTTATTTTTGTTTGTTTTTTTAATGTGGATTTACAGGCTATCCTGTAATTTTCGCTGGTTGTGTGAAGTGTTTTGAGTTGTGAGTAAAAATTAACCATTGGCAGCAGCAAGGTAGAGTTGGAAAAGCCAAAGGGCATCTCTACCCACTCAAATACTTCAAGCCTATGTCACCTTGTTAAGGCATGCATATTTACGTCACTGTAGATGCTTTTATATATTTTGATACCAAGCCTTTTGACCTTTGGGAGTGTTGAACTATTCCTTCATTGGCTACAAACCTGGCTTCACATTGAGGGTTTTTGGCAGCTGTGCTCAATACGGACAAAAACGGGTGATCACTGGGAGTGATTATTGCAACATCTATGCCATTGCTGCAAGCAGTCTGTGCATGTAGCTGCGAGTCTCTGTGTGTGCTACACTTTTCACTCTGTTTTAATACCCTTGAAAGGGCTAAGATGTTGTTTGAATTGCCTCTGAGGCCAGCTGAGGAACAGGACTAGAAGGGAAAATAGTAAATGGACACCTTGCCCCCTGTGTAAAATGTCAACCCGTCTTCTTACTCCGCTCCTGGTGATTAATAGCAAAGGCAAATGTCCTGCAGATGTTAAAGATCTGAACAAAACCTGCTGGAAACCAGGGAGGATTTTTCACAGTCTTTAGGTTGGACACTGTTTTATAGGTGGTTACTGTTCTGTGAGGTTTTGGTTCAGTGTTTTACACATGCAGCAAGATGTTCAATGCTTTCTGTGAAACTAAACTGGTTCTAATGTAAAGTTGTAGCTTTCAGTGAAGATTTTCCTTCACTCTGAGACTGGGGGTGAAGTTAAACAGGGTCATAGAGTTCAGAAGAGTACGGTGAGTGCAGCCTTATTGGTTTTAGGGCACACACATGGGTGATTTGCTTAGTTTTGGCTGGGTGATCTGAAATGCTGGTAGAAACTAATGATTCTGTGACTTTTGTTTGTTACAGGCTGCAAACAGTTACCTGAGGGATCAGTGGTTCCATTCTTTGCAGTGGAAGGTAAGTTCTGCACTTCACTGTCTTTCTTGTCTGCCTTTACCTTTTAGCATTCCCTATTCCTTTATTATTAAGAGCCCAGAATGGATAAAGTCCTTGTCTTTCAGAAACCCTAAATCAGAACATGTGTGCAGTTTCAACTTGTTTATAACATGAATGAAGTGTACAAATTAACTTGTTATATAGCCCAGCTTTATCAACACGATTGGCTTCAGAAAGCAGGTAGCCAGTAAATTCACATTTAAACAGTATAGAGGATGCCTACATTACAGAATGCCTACAGCCTGATCACATGCTCTGGACTCTGGAGATAAGGGTTTTGTTTTTCTCTTTGCCTGAGAAACTAGGGAGAAAGGGTGTCTTTTAGAGTTGCTTACTGCAAGTAGGGTCAATCTGTTACGCATCAGTCTGTGTTTATGCTTTAGGATGATTTTGGTTTAAAGGCAGTTTTGATTTCAGATGTCTTGAGCCCTTTCTCATTTTCAGCATGAACAATGGGTTGATTGCCCTCAGTAGGGGAAGTGGATCACAGTGACAACATTGTGTCTCAAAAACAGTGCATTCCTCATTGAGAACTGTAGCTGCTGACCTTTGGATGGAATCTGTATGCATCTTTGATGCAGCTGGAAACAAGTTTTGACCAGATGTTGCATACGGTTGTCCTCTCCTGTCTTGTGGTGGGAAACATAAGCAGTAGCTTTTCAGTTCAGGACTTGTCCTTGGCAGGGCTCCAGTGAAGTCAGCCAGGTTGGCTGTGTAGCGTATCAAGATTCCAGCCTGCTGACAGCAGCCACATGTGAGAATATAAGTAAGTCCCTCCCACCAAACTGGTTTTGTTGTAGGTGTGTTTGATAGTTGCAAAACAGTTGTGTGGCAAAACTACAGTATTGGTGTGCTTTGTATAGCCATCAGCATGTGGCAGGATCATACTCTGTGTGGATCCAAGTTCTTATCAGGAAAAGCCTAGTGTCAGGATCTTTTCCAGACCACTGGCATATTCTCCAGCCTGTTACCCTGATTGCCTAAATGAGTGTGGACCAGAGTGCTGATAGCAGAAGGCTGGGCTGTGGTGTGGCGCTTTATTTTGGCCTCTTGACAGTATCATTAGCACAGTGCCCAGCCAGTCATGCTTTCTTTGCAGCTCCTGAGGATAACAAAGAGCTTAAAGCATGCAGAGACAGTATCTCCATGTGGCCGTTATTTTCCCTCATGCTTTGGCAGGCAGGGATGATCAGAGAAAGCATAGACAGAAATGATGCTGGAATGTCTTTTTCTGCCTCGGCAAGGATTGTACAATGATGTGCTGATGGCATGTGCCAGCTTTGCTCCTGCAGTGAGGGGAAAACTGGGGTCGGAACTGCAACTCTGTAAAAAGAGGTAAGGAGTGGTAAAAATGCAACCTGGCCACACACCCCATCAATTAAACTATGGAAAGAAAGGAAAAAAGAAAAAGCAAGCCTAGACAGAATGACCTGGCTTGCTCACATGCCTTTCAGTCATGGAGAGGGAGCTTTGCTCTGTGGGAGTTGTTTTTAAAGGAGTATTTCTTAAACTTTCCAATGCTTCTGACCAAGCCTCTCATTTTGGGAAACTCTGAGTAATTTAACTTGTTGCAAAGTAGAATTTATTTTTGCTTCCTTGCTTCCCTCCCCACCCCCATTAAGTTCGTTTCTTAAAAACAAGTGAAACATTATCTTGATTTGAAAGACCTTCCCTTTACCAAGAATAGCAAGTAGTTTTTTCCCATAAGAATACTGACAGGGTTTTAGTCACTGCCCAGGTACTTTACACTAATGAATTCCTCTTTGCTATAATGGAGATAGTTTTGATGGGTTTTGTTGCTTAACAGTTCAGAGGAAGAGCACCTGGTAGCTTTCTGCTCTTTACTTTGGTTGACATTTGGCAGATTTAAGTGAGGTCACAACACACCTAAGAGGCAAGACAAGGGGTGTACCTAAGAAGGGGGGAGCAGCGTGCAGTTATGTGGTCTACCTTATTGAGGTTTATTGCTTTACTAGGTACCATAGCCTATGACTTTAAGAGCCAGGTGCCAAGGTTCATCTCACTCCATAATTTGTATGGTTTGATGATTAAGCAGGTAGTGAGGGAACCCACAGAAAAAAACACAACAGGAAGCCTATTCTTCTGGAATGGGTCATTTACACAAAGCACCAGCTGGCAGGAAGATCACTGCAGCTGTATTGTAATTGGGTGGTTGTGCTGATGAATGGTATATTTGTCCAGTGGTCTCACAAATAATAGGTCAAAACATTTCTGTGGGCATGTAAAACACAGATGCAAACTGGTGCAGATAGCTGGAGCAGTTACTCAGGGGAAAACATTCAACAGAGGTGCACTTCCTAATTTTCGTACCTGTGTGGTGGAAGCACTGAGGGGCTCCAGCTGAACCCAGAGCCCCACTATAGTAGTAGTATATAGATGTAGATGAAGCAGGAGACCTTCACTTTTGCTGCCCTGCTCAAACAAGGCTGGAGGAACCCATTTGGCAGATAGCAAACTTATGTTGTGTGAGTTTCCAGCAGTGGGGATTGCCCCTCCACAAATCACAGTTGTGGGAGCAGGTTCTCATTCTATCAGTGTCCTGGCTCCTTTTCCTGTGCTTCAAGCCTTTGGGAGTCAGATGCTGCATATAATCTGAGCTACCTGGAAAATGGCTGGGTGAACGGAGGTGTTGTTAAGTATACGGGGAAGCATTTAGGTTCAGGCACGTACTGATTATCCTTTGGTCCCGTATGAAGGTGCTAAGTTCTGTGAGAGAGCTTTTATGTAGTGCAGTTTCAAGGACTAACACACTGTGGGAGTTAAATTTGTCATCCAGCACCCTGGAAATATTTTTCTGTTCTAGAGACAACCATTGAAACAAAAATCAAGAATAATTTCTTTCTGCAATTCCGAGAATAATAAAAGAGATGCTACAGATAAACAGAAATAAAAGAAAACCAAGCACATAATTATCCATGTTTTAGATCCAGCTCCCAGCGGTTTTATGTGTCATCCAACTAACTAGTTGGATGACAGGATGCATACAAAAGCTTTTTAGATGTGACTTTCTCCTTGAATGCTGGGCTCATTGAAGAAAGCATGGATGTAAGGGCAGATTGTTCCTTATGCAGTTATTTTCTCTTTGGGTTTTCCATTTAAACTGTCTCATGAAGGGTTACTCATAATTCCTCATTTAATCTGGATATCCATGTGTATCACAATTCCTCAAGGATTATTGGCCACCTTAGCCAATTTTTAGAAATCTTGATTTCCTTGATGTTAGGGATATGCCAAATTACCATTGTCTAGAGAATAAACAGAGCATGTTAACAACTCTCCAGATTCTCACACATAAACAAATTTTTAATCCATTGTGTAAGGAATGTTCCTTACAACCAGGGAGGTTGGCTTGAAACCATGATACATAATCTTTGGTATTTGGAAGCTGATAAGTCATAACAGTGTATCAGTAAAGACAACAACACTTTCTGTGAATGTACAAAATGAAGTAACACATGCATTTCATTGCTCTTTGTGGATCTAGGCTAGATACAACCAACTACTTCTGTAGGGGTTGAACACAGCTAAGCTTGGCTTTGAGGGGTACTGTGACTAGTAATTTTGGGACACACACAAGAAAATACCTACCTACCCTTGGCATTTCCCTACAAAGCATCTATCTATGCTGTTGTATCTTGCCATCTTTGGGCTTAGAATGTTCTGTGTTTGTATAGTACTGAGCACACAGAGGTACCATTCTCTGGAATAAGTTTGAGCCGTTACATGACATGCTTGAAGTGTTAGTCATTAAAAGATCCACTTGTAATATAGTACCATGTTGCTTGTTGTCAGTAAAAAAGACATCGGTTAGGTCTTCTCCAGGGTGTTTAGGTCTTCTAATGCAGAGGACAGGTATTGATTTACATTGTGAGGAAGAGGGAATACACCTAAAGGTTACACAGGGCATGCTGGTTTTTAGCATGCTTGACAGTAAACTCTGAATGCCAACCTCATCATGGGATGTGGGTTGCTTGTGTTTTTTAGTTAGCTGAATGATGTAGCAATGAAACATGTCAGTTGACAGCCTTTGGGGGAATGTCCTGAATTGACACAATATGGAAAGAACAGACCTGATGTAAAGCATGAAGCATGACTCAGGCTGAGTTTTGTGCGCCTCTGACCTGGATCTTCACGAAGGGCTTGCCTATACCTTGTATTTCCTACTGATGCTATTAGCCAGCTGTTGACTGTCCCCTAATGAGTAGTGCTGCTTGGTTAGGGGTTTTACGCATCTGTTAGCATGGACGATGCAAATGTGTTAATTGTAGAATTGCTTAGATTGGAAGGGACCTTTGAACACATCTGGTCCTCTCCCCATGCATGTCATCCTTTTCCTCACCCCATCCATGTCATCCTTCTCCTCACTCAGTGCAGAGTATACTTTGAAGCTGTACAGGGTTGATAAGAGCCTGTACAGCAGAGCTGTGTCTGAAGCTATGTGTGAAGCCCCAAACTGGGCACAGTATTCATGTGTGATCATGCAAGTGCTGAACAGAGGGGAGCAGTCACCTCCCTCATCCTGCTGCCTGTGCTCATGCTCTTTTAGCCCAGCACGAATACATGCCCCTGACTTTCAGTCAACAGTCACCATTGTTTTAAACTTCCATGTTTTGGTTCCCTTGAATTGAGGAACTGGAGCAACGCAGCCATTTGGGATTTGCAAACATTTTGCATTTGAATGCTACAACAAGTAATGTTGGCCTTCCTTCAATAACTTAACTTTGGATTAATACTTCCCTGGTTCTCATAGGGACTGTTGTATCTGTGTCTTCAGGAAATAGATACTTCCATGCACAAGCAGCCCTGCTAATTGCAAGGGGATTGGCTATCATATAAAGTCATACTTGACCTGAATGTCATTATGCTCTCTGGTCTTTACTGTGTCCAGGTTATGAATTCTTTGCTTTTTAGAACTGAATATTTTTGTACAATAGCTGTGGGTGACTATCAGATTTTGTATCTACTGGTGAAAGTTCAGAGAGGACTTTTTTTCTATGCCCTACAATTGCAAAAAACCCCTAAGTTAACAGAAACTCTTCTTGAAAGTGTAGTAAAGCCTTCCTTGTGTAAAGCACCTTTATGGTTTTGTCACCATGGTAATGATTAAAAATAGTGCTGATACAGGAGTGGGTTTTATATAGAATTTAACTGATGGCATTAAAGAAATTTATAGCCTTAAATCTTAGTAAGTCATGGCTTAAAACTACGAGATCAGGAAAAAAGCACATTGGTTATGGTTGAAGGGGCCCATGTCTGTCATTTGTATTTGATCACCTAATTTGTGATCTGAGAGAGGAAGCTTTGATACTCTGTGACAATTCTATAGCCCTTTGCTGTAGTGCATAGTGAAAATACTACTCAAAGAGCTCAGTAGTTCTTTGGAGTGGTTGTGTCTGGACTTCAGATCCTCTCTTTGGTGGTTACACAGCACACACAACTGTAATTATCTTGGCAGTTTCTTTGCTTTCTTTAGCTGAAAAGCTGAGGTATTTTCACAGAACATTAGTTCCCATTTTCTGTTATTTTGTGGCAAAATAATAAATAATTATAATACGGTTAGGCGAGTGACAGCTTTTCTTTTTTCCTTTTCCTTTTTCTTTCCTTTTTTGTCTGTATACAATCAATAGTATTTTGATTGCTATATTGATGGAAAGCTAAGCTGTGGAATTAAGTCTTGCCTTTCAAAGCCGTGGGGCTTTGAAAGCATTGCAGGTCATGATGACACATGAGTATTGGAGGAGGAGGTATCTTGCTGTAATGAATAAAAGGCAGCCACAAGTTTTTGGCTGGTGATTTTACTCTTCCTATGGAATGCAGAAGTACCAGCTGTGGGACACCATGAGCAGGTTTTTAAGATAGCTAGAGCCTCTCTCCTGCTGGACTTTAAGCATCCTGATGGAGTTTCTTACTGAACGTAAGGGACTAGGGGATGGATGGAAGGTCCAAGTACAGTGTTAACGCATCTGTGCTGCTGAGAAGCTGATACCAGTTAGAGCTTTCCAGTGAACTAAATACATATGTTGGCGTTTTTCAGTTCCTGATGCCCCCTCTCATGGTTAGCTTGATGTTTACTGCCAAGATTCATTCTTCTGTATTTGGAAGATAACATGAAAGGCAGCTGTGTCTGCATGTGTGGGGCTCTGCAGTGACATCCCCTTGCTTTTCATGTGGCAGTTGAAAGCACTACCCAGTCTGTAGACTAAACAACCTCATTGCAGACTCAGGAGTAACGTTATGGTAATCTTGTCATACAGCCATTTACATCCCTAATGGTTTTTATTGCAGTTAAGTATTCTCTCCTACTACTTTTGTGTGTGTGGGTAGGGGTACACATGAAGGACATCTTGGGACACCTTCAGAGCACATGGAGTCCATTAGTTCTCATTTTCCTATGCAAGCTTTGGCAGTCTTAGGCCATCTGTTATCAGAAGTTACTTGAAAAACTTGGCCTTGTTTTGTGTTTCTGGGATCTCAGTTTGCAAGAGGCAACAGTGCTGTTGCAGCAGAAGGGCATTGATCTCACTTTGGGAGAGTGGGAATGAATAGATGAAGAACAGACAAGATGCTGACAGAAAGTTTTCTTTCATTTTTTTCATGACACACTGGTGGTGTTTTAAGAACTGGTAGAGCAGTTGGGGGATTTTTAAGCTTTCACTGCCTTTGCAATAGGAAATCCCTCACTCTTTATGGGGGACTTTGGAGCAGGTTCCTCCCATAAGGGACGTCTGCAGCAGTGGCAGCTGATCATTGTCTGTGCTTTGCATTGGCTCAACATGAATCACTTTAAATCTGGGAGCTGCATATCTGTGTCAGCACAGCACTTTGTCCAACCGAAAGAGGCTCTCGGCAACATGCTGAGATGCCAGCCTGGATCTGAGCTGCTGCTTGGATCTGCTCTGCCCTCCTGCAGCCATATGTACACATGGTTTTGTATACCCGTAGATGCCTCTTGCATTGCCAAAACAGGCTTTTTTAAGAGAGAACTCAAGCGAAATTGTGGCCTAGTGGTGAAATTTGAGTAGAAACTAGGTAGTTATTTTCTGTCTTGCTTTAGCTTAGTTAGGACCAGCTCTTTATTTTTCCCTCTAGACTTGGATGCTATCCTATTCAAACTAATATTAGGTCTGAAGACGGAGAGGTGTCAAAACCAGCTAAAAAAACAGGTCAGCTTGTTATTGTGTACTTAGATTTCTGAAGAGGAGCAAGTACAATTGCTGGAGTAGATTGCTTTGCAATCTAATCTCTGCTGGCCAAGAGGCTGGGGGTTTTGTGCTGGTAAATTTTTCCTCTGCATTGTTATGGGGCTAAAATTAAGACCAGTACTTCGTGCGTTGGTCTTCCAGGTCATGGTGACCACTAGTTCCACCAAATCACAACTTCTCATCTATAGAGCCGTCATAATATACAGCGGCACCAAAATTAGTCTCTAGCTGTAGAAAAGTCTTGTTTAGGAGCTCTCTGATGAAGACAGGACAAGACTGGTAATCTTTCCCAGGAGTGTAATTATCCTCCTCTCATGATGCTTTGGGTGTGAAAACCTAAGTCTCTGAGCTGACACATGCTATGTGCCTTATTAAAGTGCTGTCATGGGGCCCAGTTCTGCATTACGGATGTTGAGGACTCATGGTGTCAGAAGACTTAAGTAAGCCTGAAGGAGCAAAAGGGATCTAGGTGTTTTTTTTTTAATTTTATTTTCGTTTCTTGCACAGTTTTTTCCATACCTTTCTTCCAATGTGATTAGTGCATTGAGTGCATCATAGTATACATATCATAGAATAGTTAGGGTTGGAAAGGACCTCGAGATCATCAACTTCCAACCCCCCTGCCATGGGCATGGGCACCTCACACTAAACCATGTCACCCAAGGCTCTGTCCAACCTGGCCTTGAACACTGCCAGGGATGGAGCATTCACAGCTTCCCTGGGCAACCCATTCCAGTGCCTCACCACTCTAACAGTAAAGAGTTTCTTCCTTATATCCAATCTAAACTTCCCCTGTTTAAGTTTCAACCCGCTCCCCCTTGTCCTACCACTACAGTCCCTAATGAATAGTCCCTCTCCAGCATCCCTGTAGGCCCCCTTCAGATGCTGCAAGGCTGCTGTTGAGGTCTCCATGCAGTCTTCTCTTCCCCAGGCTGAACAGCCCCAACTTTCTCAGCCTGTCTACATATGGGAGATGTTCCAGTCCCTTGATCATCCTCATGGCCTCCTCTGGACTTGTTCCAACAGTTCTGTGTCCTTTTTATGTTGAGGACACCAGAACTGCACAAAATGCTCCAAGTGAGGTCTCACGAGAGCAGAGTAGAGGGGCAGGATCACCTTCTTCGACCTGCTGGTCACGCTTCTTTTGATGCAGCCCAGGATACCGTTGGCTTTCTGGGCTTCATCTAGCTTCCTGGACGACATCCCTGTATTCATCCCAGGCCGCCTGTCCTTGCTTCCACCTTTTATAAACCTCTTTTTTCCTTTGAGTTTTTCTCAGCAGCTCCTTAGCAATCCAAGGGGGATTCCTGGCCCTCCTGCTGCACTTCCTTCTGGTCGGGATGCAACACTCCTGAGCTTGTAGCACATGATCCTTGAATCTCAACCAACAGTCTTGGGCCCCCCTGCCGTCTAGGCTTATATCCCATGGAACCTTGCTAAACAGGTTCCTGAAGAGCCCAAAGTCTGCTCTCTTGAGGTCCAGGGCACTGAGCTTCCTGCACGCTCTTCTCACTGTCTTGAGGACCTCGAACTCGACCATCTCATGATCGCTGCATCCAAGGCTGCCCTGGAGCCTCACATTTCCAACAAGCTCTTCCCTGCTGGTGAGCACGAGGTCAAGCAGGGCACCTCTCCTCGTTGGCTCCTCTGTTACTTGCAGTAGGAAGTTGTCTTCCACACAATCTAGGAGCCTCCTGGATTGCTTGTGCCTGGCCATACCATCCCTTCAACAGGTATCAGGGTGGTTGAAATCCCCCATGAGAACAAGGGCCTGCGAGCGCAAAGCTTTTCCTATCTGTCTATAGAGCGCTTCATCCACAGAGTCCTCTTGATCAGAAGGTCTGTAACAGATCCCCACAGTAACGTGCCCCATTGCTGTTCTCCCTTTAACCCTGACCCACAAACTCTCTAATGTAGTAGAGGATTATAAAACTGCTGCTAATATCCCCAAAACCCCTTACGCAGTGTGTTGTGTCACAGCCTGTTTCATTTGCCCTAGCTCTTGCAGTAAGTCACATGCTCATCTTGTCTGTCACACCCCTTTGTCTTTTTTTACCCAGAATAGCAAACATTTCAAAATCAGAAAAACAAACCCATCCAACCAGCAGTAAGCAATGCTAGTAAAAGTATGCCCTTCATTCAGAAGCCATTGCATCACAGCTGCTTATCATGGACTGGTGTCTGTGGCTCTTTCCTGTAGTATTTAACAGGAGAATACTAGATTGGGCTGTGTGATCAGAGGCAGGATCCATCAAGGATAACGGGGTTGCTGTGAGTGACTGACTTGAATTGGCTGGTCCCTGAAGGTGAGGTGGGAAATGGTTTTGGTAGCACCCCAAAGGCCTCTGATCCTCTGTGAGGAAGATAGCCTGGGGATGAGAGAGCTCAATGTCAACGAGATTTGATTCAGTCTTGGATGTCATGCACCATTCATACACAGGAGAGAGACAATGAGCAAATCAAGAGATGCAGTAGCATTTTGGTCGAGTAAAGAGTTGCAGGAACTTCAGAAGTTTGTGATGAGGTGGTGCAATAAGATTTGATATAAAAACATGGAACTAAGTGGTAGTTTCAGGTGCAAATGCTGCTCTGAAATCTGGTATCTCCCAGGGAGGAATGGGACAACTCAGAGCGCCAAAGCCCAGCGATGTGGAGACAGAGATACCCTTATTTCTGAAGTCCCTTTTAAGATGCTTGCAAGCATCACATCAGTTTCCAGTATCTATACTCTCCCTAAGGCTCTGCAGCAGCTTTCTGACACAAACATGTTCCTCGAGCCGTGCACATCTCTCTTGCTGACGACATTGATGATGCAGGTGCACAAGAGAGAGAAGCCATTTTCAAAGCCATTTATGGTGTTATCAGTGCTAGAAACTCAGCAAAAAATACCACATTTGCCAAGGAGGAGAAAGTGAAACAGGTGGGTAAGAGTCCATTTGGAAGGTCCTGCTGACTGGTGAGAGGGGAGGCGGGCAGGAAGAGCCAGGAGTGCCCACTGCTAGCAATGGAGAGTAATAAGGAAAAGGGGTGACGTGGCTTTTTAATCCGGTTTGCATATCTGGAAGAAATAATTGCTTTGTGTGCTACCCAGTGCTACCTAAGCTTAGTGGCATTTCCTGGAAAATAGAAGGTGGATGGATTATCGTGCAGAGATTATCTTCTGTTAACAGTTACTTCGATGTGTTAGTAGCTGCTTAATCCCAATTTGAGGTGATTTCTCAGGTGGCAAGTTCTTCTGAGCAGAGTTCGTGCATGCTTGGAGTGACTGGCACATGTTTTGCAGCCTTGAAGATGAAGTAACATCCTGTTTTCCCAGTGATGGCCAGCTCTGTCCTGCCTGAGTGGGATCTGAAGGGTGTAGTGCCAGAGTGTGGGGGTTTTTGCACAGCAGGTATGCTGCCTGGCTGCTCTCCACAGTAGCCTTGCACACAGCTTTTTATTTGGCAGACCTGGTCAAAGTTCAGTGGCGATAAGATTGTGCATGTTCCTTTTTTTCCTATACACGTATCTCTTCTCTGCAGTGGCAAAGTCATTTATTCCCACCACAGGCTGCGAGCTGGTGGATGTCAAGGGCTAGGCTCCACAGGTACTCTAATCATGTGTGGAATATAAAGTGCATGAATGTAAAGCCTGGGTCAGTTCAGCTTGATGTCAGAAGAATTGTGTAATGTGGTCAGTAAATGTAGGTCTCCACACAAAGAAGCACTCAGCAAGGACTGTGTTTAGGTGGCAGTTAATGTCACAGTGCTTTGTGTTTTCTGCTTTCTGTTTGATACATGCTAAACTCCACAGTCACACAGTGCCTGCTATAGTTAATTTGTTTAACACTGTTTTTTTTTCCTCCCCCATGCACTGCAATGCAGTTAGTCCACTGAAGGTTTTGGAAAGTATGGATTGTATATTGTACATACAGTCCTGCTTTTCATCTCGTAGTCTTTTCTATTATTACTTCTATTATTTTACTTAAATGGAACATGATTTTGCTGACATCAGCTCATACTGCATAATCTCAAATACAGGAGCATGTCAGGCTTGCACCCCTCTGGAAACTGTGGGTTGTGCCAGAACATCGAGATCCCGGCATGCAGACAGTGTTGAGTATTTGCTGCTCTGGTGAGAAGGGCCAGAAATGCTGCAGCAGGCAGCAGTGAGGTCCTGCAAGAGGAGGAGGCAGTTGTGCCTAAACATGTTTGAAATCTTCCCTCTGATGATGAGTCAGAGGCTGTTACAGTGCTGTACATCAGGCAGTGTGTCTGGATCCTGTCCTATTTATGTGACTCCAGCAACCTCTATGTGAAGATTTTTCTCACTCATTCTGCATGAGAGTTTGAAGCAACTCGGAAGGGTTTGTAAATACCCACCAGCCTTCAGCTGGGGCAGATCTTCCCTGTACGTGTGGGACAACTGTGTTGTTCAACTGCATTGAAGTTGATTAAATGTTTCCTCCTACTCAAGATCAGGAAGAGGAAAAGGTGTTTTGTGACTTCCGCTTTAAAACCAAGCTAAAACATCCAAATACCCAGGACAATATCTTTTACAATATTTTTCTTTGAGGGAGAGCTGTTACATAGGATTTGCAACCCAAAATAGCAGCTGCATCTCTGTCATTGCTTTTTGCAAGTAGGGAGTGGTTTGTGTTTCTGTTAGAAACGTATCTGCAGTCGTAGTGGAATTCCGCATAGCCAAAGCAACATTAAAAACAAACCCCAGCTTGGCTCCGACATGAAAAATACGGAACAGCAGTTGCTGTGTGCAGGATGAAAGCTGATGTTTTGCCAACCTGAAGTGTAAAGCTGGTGCTGGAACTGGGGCTTGAAGAATGGGAGTGTTTGCCAAAAGGAAATGGAAGCAGGGATGGAGGGTTTCAGGGAATGCATCTGTGTCGGCCATGCCAAAAACTGTCTTCCCTGTGGACAGGTCTGATTACGATAGTAACCACATTAGCCCATGCAGAGTGCAGCTGGAGCCACAGTTGGCCCTTCGCATTTTCTAGCTGGGGAAACACCATCTCAAATAAAGGTAAAGCTGGCTAAAAGTAGAGGTGCGTCTGGATCAGCCAGCTGTGCTCCTGCATCGTAGTGGCTGACTGGCTCAGTGCAGGGAGTAGAGAGAAGACAACACCAGCAAAAACAAAGCCTAGTTTCTCTGCTTAATAGTAGGAACATCTGCAAATGACACCCTCTTCCCTTCACCGTTAGGGGGTACACATTTTGCACGCAGATTTGTCTTCACTGCAGCCTCTACATTTCAGGTCTTCTGAAATTCAGTGAATAACACTGCCCAGTGTTATTAGTTTCCTTTTTTCCCTTGGATAGAATATCCTTCCATTCCCATCCCCTCATCCCACCTTGTTGCTGAATGGTATCTTTGCAGTAGTCATTACATGGGACATCAGAAGCCCAGAGGGATGGTAAGTTAGGTGACACCTGTGTGCAAAGGAAATTGAAGATGGATAGATAGATAGATAGATAGATACAGATATATAATGACTTTCAGGAGCAAGTTGTTCAGTGCATTCTTATGGCAACTGTACAGTGTCATGCTGGGAGGCAAGTGAGCTCTCTGTTCCCACATTCACTTTGGACCATTTCGTCCATATTCCATCCTTTTAAATTTCTGTTTGTTTCAGCATTACTTTACTTTGCAGTGGTACTGTCCAAGTGGCATCTGAGCAAAGGACAAACTCCATGCCTGTGGGAAGTGTCTGTTCCAGTTGTGCATTAGTAACAGCTGAACCCACGTCACCGCTTGCTGAACCCAGTGAACTCTGTTGGCTTTGAGACAGTGCGATCTGAGTGGGGTTCCTGCCTGGATATTAGTGAGGTCTGGAGCAAGGTGCTAGAGACTGCTGGGGAAAAATAGGTGTATGATTGTAGGCTGAAAAAGAGGGTCAGGGAAGATGATATTAATGGGGAAGCACAGCAACAGCATAGGCATCAACATTCGGATTGCTTGCTAAGGCCCCAGTGCATGTTGGTGGTGCTTTTCCTTAGGAACTAGCTAGCAATTAATATGGAGGTGTGAGAATCAGAATACCTCAGTTCTGCTGTGGTCCGGAATTCCCATACAGCCTCAAGGAATACAGCCTGGTTTTCTTGCTCTGTGTCTCCTTCTTGCTTTAAATCATCAAGGCCGTGAGCTGTCCAGGGCCCAGACTGTCATTTGATATATTTATTCAGGGCATAATTCATGGGTGCCAATCTCAGTGCAATAAATAATGGTGATTTCATCAGGATATTTATTTACATGAATTGGCAAAAAATGAAATGTTATTTAGACCTTAACTGAGTGAGAACCAGGACATGTCTAGCTTATAACATTTCCCTCCAGTTCTCTGGCCTATGGCAAGGTGTTTGCAGGCAAGTGAGCTTTGACCAAACTGATTGCATTTAGAGAAGCCACCAAAGCAGAGGAGCTGCTGTACCTCAGGATTTAGCAGTGGCTAAAATGAAAACTACAGAAACTGTCTTGATTTGCAAACATGGTATAGTACAAAAGTTTGCTGCTGCTGTTTTGAAACTGTTGTAGAGAGCAGCACGAGTCTTTCTGTGCAAAACATTGAGAAGGTCATAAAGAGTACGAATACAGCAGCGTGAGCAGTCTGGATTCCCTGATTGGGAAAAAGTTTCTAGAAGCTTGTCCTGGCCCCAGGCCTGTGCATGGAATGAGAGTTTTCATAGGCCTAGTCTCCTCAGGTGAGATGCTTGTTTTACTCCATATTGGTAAACATTGCAGGTAGGAGCTTAGTTCAGAAGGCTTTCAGTGGATCCACCTAGTGATGTAAGCCAGTCTCTGGCTATCAGGGAAACTTCTCCTAGCAACAAGTCATTCTCACCTCTTTCGCAGAAAACTGGGGAACAAGTGATGCCTGCTAGTGTTAAAAGCAGAATATGGACGTAGCATGGCATGGGGCTGCCATGCCATCTATGTTTCCATGAAGGTAAGGAGTTAATAGAATACCAGCAGGTGGTGCTCAAGAATACATGGTGCAGCTCGTGGGCTTTGTAGGACAAGCCAAGCATGTGTCTTGAACATCACAAGCAACCCTTCCTGTTGTGGCAAAGCATTTTAACGTAAGTGCTGCTATAGTGAAGAAGACCCTTTTGGTGTTGCTCTTTGTGGCTTTCCCCCCCTCCCCCCCCCCCGTGTACATTCTCATCTATCAAGAGCCACCTCCATTTAACACAAGCGCCATCAACACGCAGCTGTAACACTAGCTTGGCTCAGCCATCGCCACGATGAGCTGGAGAGGACCTCTGTACGGGAGGCTGACCTTTTCCCTTTGCTGGAACTGCCCTCGTTGCTCAGCAAGAAATAAACAATTGCTGGCACACGCAGCCCTCCGAGCCAGTGTATGCGCCTGCAGTAGCTTCAGCTTCGCCAGTGAAGAAGTGATGAGTTGTGTGCTGCTGTGTGGTAAAGGGCTGAAGAGCAGTGAGCTAGTTTAATACACTGCTCTGGGATAGGGTTGGTGATTAATTCTTTCTTTTAATGTAATGAAGATATTATTTGCTGTCGGGCAAATAGGCTCCCGAGAGCACAGAGCATTTCCTGACCACCAGTAACAAAGCAGAGATGAAATTTGGTCATAAAGAGGGCTAAATTTCTTGCCCGTTTTGTATCAGGTGCTTGGAGATGTGCCTAACATAAAAGGTCTTGCTAGGGCTGAAAAAGGCAGTTGTTCCATGTCATCCAATTTTGTGCATTAGAGTCCATTTTTTCCTAGATGTCAACTACATCAGTGTTACCATCTTGTCCGTGGAAGTGGTGTTTGAGCAAGAGCTACAGAATGAGGCTATTATGGGATTGACAAAACATATAAGGATGTTACTTATGAAAGTTTCCTAGGCTCTCCTAGGCTCTCCTAAACTTTCTGTTCACAGTGGTCTTCAGGAGCTCTTGAGCACTGTTGGCAAAGACCACTGCTTACAGAGTTTTGTCACATTTGCTTGCTTAATAACACTGGAAAAGTAATTCTTCACATATGGACTCCTCTAAAAGAGGACTGACACTTCAGTCTTTGGGTTTCTGAAAGACTTCATTAATTAGAGTGATTTGAGAATGAAGTATGCCCTATCAGTGTCACCCAATTCCCCATGCTGCTTCTTTTGGGTACTTACTAGATTCAGTGGTTTTGCTTTTAAAGTCAGCATAGCAAGATTTTGGAATGACACTAGCTGTGTGGTTCTGGCTGGTCAGTAACTAGGAGGGTCAAATTCCAAGTTGGCATGTGTTACTTTCACTCACATAAATTGTCACAGGAGCTGCTGCTTTTAGTGAAATCCCAGAGAAACTAGATTCCCACCCTAGTAATTTTCTAGTATATGCTATTAATGATGAATGTTGAATTAATGATAATGCAACTGAAGGCATCTTTTACACCTGCATCCAGGGGGAACGAACTCCTCACACGTGTTGACATGCCTGTTCCCAGATACGGGTCTTTACCAGGCAGCTTTGCTTTTAAGCCTGTGAGTGATTATTGTTTCTGCTCGCCCTGGAGTCAGCACAGGTAGAATAGAGCAGATGGCTTGGTGCTGGCTAAGTGCTTGCTGATACACAGCAAATCGCTTCTGTAGCCGACTGATAGGTTTCAAGCTTTAATTGAGGCTTTCAGCAAGGCGCTCAACAGTGAAAACCATTCTGCTGAGAAAAACAGCAGCGTAACCATGGGCAAAGGTTCAGGACAGCAGAGTTCAACCCTCTTGGGGATGGCTTCTCCATTTATTTATGTTTTCCGCTGCTTTCCCACCATCGTTCCAGACTTCTGCAGTGCCGTTTGCAGATTACAGCTCAGTACATTGGTAAGGCACAGCCCTTTGTGCTGAAAGCATGAAGCACGGGCTGATTAGTTTGGATTTCCTGCTTGCATTGGTCTACAAAGGTAGCTGTCCCCAGTGCTCCTTGAAGTCGCTGTCTGCCGAGTCTGAGCAGCAGCTTGTTTAGGTCTCTCATGTGTAGCAGGGAGCACAGCTCCTGCTGTCTCTTCTATGTACATCATTATCATCATAACTTTGTTTGTTAATGGACATACCTAAAAGGGAAAGGAAACCTCCCCTGTTGCTCCCTCCCCCCCAGACAAGAGTGGATTTGACAGCGGAAGAAAGATATTTGTGGTGGGGTTGTCTGAGCAGCGTCCTGTTGGGCAAGAGGGTTTCCTTCAGCAGTAAGGGGCAGCCCATAGCAGGCAGGGATGCAATAACCCAATCCTCCAGCTCTTGCACCTCCCTCCCCCAGCTCCTGCTTCTCATCCAGCTTTGAGTTCTGCTTTGAGTTTGACTTCTTCATGGTACAGGACCAAGGAATAAATTTCAGCATGGAAAAAGAGCTAGCTTGCTTTGGTGTCCTCAATTAGTCAGAAAGGAATTGCTTCAAGTTATAAAGCTGGTTGGCTTTGAAGTTTAGATTTTACTTAGTGCTGGGGCAGGTCTAAAAAAGACCCTAAAAAAGGCACTATATGAATAATAGAAATTCAACTCTGATTCAAGATTCTAAGAAATCTGTGATTATGGTAGAAGTAATGCCAGTGGCTTCAAACCACTGGTGACCCTCGCTGCCCCAAGGAACTCAGTACAAAGATTCTTTCTCAGTATCTGAAATCCCAAACACATTTGATAGTGTCTGCAGCATGTGTTTTTATGTTCCTCTAGCTTTTCAGTGGCTTAAAATGCACTGAAAGTGTGAACTTCTGCCAGCGTGCTTTTGTGCTTGCATGAATTTAATTAAAAAGATAATTGGATTGCTTTTTCAGCCTTTGCATGTCAGCCCAGTGCCACTCTCTTCTCCTCCCTCTAACAGCATTGGCAAACCCAAGGCATCTCAAATCTTTGTTTTTCTGTATTGTTCTCTCGTGTTTCAGGTAGGGCACAGAGGTGGCTGTGTTCTGTATTGAGCATTAAATCTGCTGGCATGGTGAGAAAGAAGTAGCTGATAAACAGTGAGCCAGTCTGCTTGTATGGTTCCTGCTGGAGCTACCCTCTGTGAGCGGAGGGGGAAATGACAAGAAGCAACAAAGCACCAAAGCAAGACAGAGCAGGCTGACCCTTCGCAAGGTGTAATAAACGCTGGCTATTGAAAGCCCAAAATGCGCAGCTCTGTCTGCAAGCTTCAATCTGCACCACATGGGCAGTTTTTGTGATTTTCCTGGAAGTGCTGCCTAAGAATTTAAGGTCCAATTTTAGCGCTAAACACTTAATAGTTTCAGGTCATCTAGAAGTGCCCAGAGTTTGTAGTTTCATAAACTGGATCTTTCCAGGCTTCTTGAGTGTGCTTTGGCCAGAGGGCCAGACTCACAAACAGCAGTGAGTGGAAGGGTATGTGAACTGAACCAAGTGCTGTGGTCCTGGCAGTTGCTGTCCTGGAACAGCGGAGCTCCTTCCCTACCAGTCCCGGGGGCCGCTGGCTGCTTTGGCAACCTTTCCTGGTTCCAGTGTACCCTTCGGGCTGGTTTTGGGAGTGGCCTCCTAACGCTCGTCATGGTTTCCTTGAACTTAAAGAGTTGCACCAAGCTCCCTCTGGGGATCTGGGAGGGTGGGTTTTCACTAAAGAGCACTATTTATAATACACAGCAGCCTCTGCTCCAGTCATTTGTGGAAACATGGCTGCTGAGGAGGTAAGAATTGTTTCCTGCTGGTCTGTGCACAGGGCAATTACTGGAATAGCTTGGGCATGACTGGATGTAAAGCAGAGGCTTGCAGAGAAGTGGGGCAGATAGGATTAGGCAGCCGGGAATGCTTCAGAGTACAAGTGTTGTGTGGAAAACTTGGAGACTTTACAAGTTTGTTACAACTGGAGGGTGACAGCGTGACTTTTCAGGATCAAGACAGGAAAAAAAAGCCTGTGGGTTTACTGGGATTTTGCACTTTGATAACATTGCTTTTAATTCATTCTGAATGCAAATTCACCAATTAGCAGTGTAAAATAAAGTGTCTATAGAATGATGCTTTGATGGCCTTTGTCTCTCCTGCTTTCTTTATGACTACCTCCCTTTAAAACGACCTACAGCTTTGGAAACAGTGCACTAGCTGGTATCTGTTATAATCGTGAGGAATTAAGTGATTACAAGAGGAATTGATGGAGAAAAATATGCTTTGGAGTTATAAATTACATTAAAGTATAAAAAGGGAATCACAGTTTTTCACTGCTTCCACAAAAAAAACCAAGTTCGTATTGACATAGAGTTTTCTTTTCCATTTAATGTTTCAAGTACAGCTTTTCAGCAATTAGAAAAGCCAAAACTCAAAATACAAAGCAGGCCACTTGACAGCTGCATGTAGGAAGCACATATCCAGTCCGTTGTTTCAAGGGGTTGATGGTGTTGTCAGTGTGACCCTTTCACTTTTCTTGCAGAAGAAGATTTACAAGTACAAGAAAGTGCTGGATAACCCAGGCCGCTGGGAGGTGGTGTTGAAGGAGATCAGGACACTGGTGGACATGGCGCTGTCATCTCCCCTTCAGGATGAGTCCATTCACCAGGCACCACTGGAGATTGTCTCAAAGCTGCTCTCAGAGGTAGGAACCTCAGTAGTGCTCCTGTAAGACACTGTTGCATTTAGAATCATAGAATGGTTTGGGTTGGAAAGGACCTTAAGATCATCTAGTTCCAGCCCCTTGGTGTGCAGGGACACCTCACACTAAACCATGTCACCCAAGGCTCTGTCCAACCTGGTGTTGAACACTGCCAGGGATGGAGCATTTACCACTTCTTTGGGCAGCCTGTTCCAGCACCTTACCACCATCACAGTAAAGAACTTCCTTGTATCTAACCTGACCTTCCCCTGTGTAAGTTTGAACCTGTTATGCCTCATCCTGTCACTACAGTCACTGATTTAGATGGGAGACAAAAAGTTAGAAGTTTGTGGTGAGTTTTATTTTAGCGTGGGCTGTCCAAATTCTATATTTGAGTCTGCTTCTGACTTTTACTGATGTGAGTGGAAATTGTGCTTGCTGAGGAGGAGGAGATTCTGACCTATGTTAGGTAGCTTTCTAGAAACAAGACAAAACACTTTTCTCTTGAGGCTTTTTGTTTGGCTGTGTTTCTTTCTTGATTATTTATGATAAATTTATCGTGGGTCTGATTCATGTGTTAAGTGAATGGCAGATCTCCCTTGGACTTCCATTGTCTTCATTTCCACAGGTTGTAATTCGTGTAGCAATAATGTATATACTAGGAATTTCACGACAAATGCAGCAGTTAGTCTGCCACGAACATAATGGTGTACAGCACCACAACAATCCTTCTGCTATTTTTCTTAGAAATATACAGCTGGTCTTAAGAAAACATTTCTGAGAAATGTATTCTAGCTTCAGTTTTGGAACTGATTAAGACCTCCTCTGGCATCCTGGTGTTTGTGCGCAGCTTTCATGGCTCTGGTGACTTGAATCCTAGTGTGCTGAGGGAAAAACGGAAGCTTTCACAAGCCCTCATAACAGATAATATGCGACCTCCTTTTAAGAGAATGATTTCAAGGTGATGTTTTTTATTCTGAAAATAAGCAATTTACGTCTTTAGCCTTTTTCTTTTACCTGTTGGTAGTTAAGAAGACTGCGTACGCAGATATGCCAACTGAGAGTACTCCTTGCTCATTTATTTCTTCTGTTCGACTCTTTCAGAACAACAACTTAACCACTCAAGACCATGAGAGCATTATTGTGGTGAGTATCTTCCTGACAAAATCCAAGGACAAATCTGTATGGTTTATTGACATTTCTGTTATAGCTTTCTGTTATTTCTGCCCCAGTGAAGCAGGCAAACATGAAAGCGTTTCCACTGATGCTGATAAACTGAGGCAGGATCAAACCAATTTGTTCTGTTGGGATTTGTGTGGTTTTGTCATTTCTGTTGTTTCATAACTGGCTAACAACAATGTATCCTTGTCAAGCACAGTGCCTTCAGGGTTAATTATCTCCCAAAACAATGGTCTTACTCGGCTACACTGTGCAGTGTTCACTTCTATATATGTACTTCACATAGTCAAAATGCATAATTTCCAGATGTGCCCTATAAAACCTTCAGACTTAGGAGTTTCCTGAGGGGTTAATGCCACCATATACAGAATGTCTCCATTGCTGATGGTATGTGAGCAAGTGATTGTTTATGTAGTGTGGATATGTGTATGTGGTACTGCAGTTTAACCCCCTGCTTACTTGATTTACACAAATATATTCCTCAACTTTCTTTTCTGTAGTTCGCATTTATTTAGACATAGAAACAAGTGAATCACAGAATCACAGAAGAGTTAGGGTTGGAAAGGACCTTAAGATCATCCAGTTCCAATCCCCATGCCATGGGCAGGGACACCTCACACTAAACCATATCACCCAAGGCTCTGTCCAACCTGGCCTTGAACACTGCCAGCGATGGAGCATTCACAGCTTCCCTGGGCAACCCATTCCAGTGCCTCACCACCCTAACAGTAAAGAATTTCTTCCTTTTAACCAACCTAAACCTCTGCTGTTTAATTTTGGACCCGTTACCCCTTGTCCTATCACTACAGTCCCTAATGAATAGTCCCTCCCCAGCATCCCTGTAGGCCCCTTCAGATACTGGAAGCTGCTATGAGGTCTCCACACAGCCTTCTCTTCTCCAGGCTGAACAGCCCCAACTTTCTCAGCCTATCTTCTCTTTGTGCATCAAAATACAGAATTTCAACGATTAATCAGAAAGTTGGAACTTGGTTCCCCATCACTGTATTTTAATTTCAGCCACTGGCAACTTCCAGGAGATTTTCCTGGTAATCTAATCTAAAACCTCACCAGCACCTGATCTTATCACATCCCCATGACTCTTTCTGCAGAATGACAAGGTGGCATGTAGCTGCCAGGAGATGTGACTGCATAAGGTACCATTAAGCATTAATAAGCACAAGGTACCATTTTAGCTGGAAACAGCCACTGAGATGAGTGGCCTTTACTTTCCTTCACGGTCTGCTTTAGCTTTCTTTCACCCTAGTGCCAAGGGAAATTCAGGCCCTAGTTACAACTGGTTGTTTTTGGGGAAGGATTTCTTAATGTAATATGCAAGGTGGCCCTGTTGTGAGCATGGAGGTTGGACCAAGGGGCTTCCAAAGGTCCTTTCTGCCTACATTATTTATTAGTTCTGAGTGACGGCTTCAAGTCCTGCCCTTCTGTAGGCTGTGCCTGAACCATTAAGGACATGGCAGTTTATGGGCATTTAGAGCTGACTGCTGTTACACAGCTAATCTGTGCTATTCTTAAGAAGTATTGTTAATACTATGTATTTATGTAGTGTCTTGAGTACACAGTGATTTGCTGTGCAGATGGAACCAGGTTTCCTTCTCTAGATGGTGCTGGAATAGATCAGTATTACAACTGATCCTCTCCTGGTAGGAAAGTTCATTACAACATGTTGCCACAACTGGGCAATGCGGAACAGCAAGTTCCTGATTTTACCCAGAGCACACATAAGAAAATAGAGTGTGCTTTCATACTGTCGCTGTTCCACACTGACCTTACAGGCAGAGTCATGACCTACTTGACTGTGTCTGTTGTGGTTATTCCCTACACTCTGAAACAATGAAGCTCATTTCCTTAGGCTGACAACCAGCCAGTTGCATCCCTGATGCAGTGATCCTCTGGCAGATACCAGACTACTGTGAACACTCGGGTGGTTTTGCAGCACATTGGCAGGCCCTACAGCAAACACTCCAAAAGATGGATTGAAGGGAGATGTTTAGCTCAGGTGCTGTTGGATGGGGAGCAAGGATATTCTGGTCTCACTGAATAGTGTCCCAGTCTCCCATCAGACCACTGTTGCTGGACCATCACCAGAGGAGGAGTGAACAGTTGCAGAAGTATGGCACATGATAATGAGCAGAAACTTCACAAATGTTGTGTGTAACCAAAACAGATCTTTGCAGATGTGCTTGGGTTTCATATTAATCTTGACCTATTTGTGCATGAAAGTGGCTTCTGTGAAACAGGGTCGTTATAAGCAGAGTCACTGGGGCTGAAACCCTTAAGGAGACAGGAGGGAGCACAAAAAAACCAAAGCAGGCTGCCTTAGTAAAACTCCAGATGCCACCCAGATAAAATATCTGGTGTTCACTTGCGTAATACAAAATGTCCTAGCTGCTGTGTTTAGAGTCTTATTTTTAAATGGGTCCGGGAATCCCTTTAGCTCAAGACTGGAAGAGCCCGAAGGTACTAGCACATAGGGAGAATACATTATTCTAGTGCCATTTTCTAATTTACCAAGGAAGTAACAACAACATAAGTTCATTACAACCTCAGTGGCAGGTATGACCTCTAATGTATTTACAGAGCATAAGCACATTGGTTTGCGTAGCAACAGAGAAGGAATGGTTAATCTCAACTTGCGCAAAGTTAGATGCTTGATTTTGATGAATAGGGTCCACCAAGGTAAGAACAGTGCTATGGTACTTGTAGTGACTTATTTCTCACACAAAGAGCTTGAACTCTTTTATAAGGTATGTAAGGATGTGTGTGAGGTTTTTTTTGTCTTTTGGAGAGATGTACTGAAACAGGGAGCCTGATTCATCCTTGTATTACATCCTGAAGCAATTGGCCTGCTCCTGTTTTCATTTAAAACATTATAAAAACTGTGCTCCTTTTGTGGTGTGTTATATATTTGCACTGACACAGTTAAAGGCAAGATTTTACAGAGGATGCATAGCAAAGGTGTGCTTGAGCTTACATGTAAAATAAACACAAACACACATGTAAAACAAACCCACCCGTCTTTAATTTCTCGATACTTTTGTCCTTCCTTTTAAAAAGTGATCTTTTCCCCTCAAGAAAAGCATTTTTCTGCAAAATGCTAACTCCAGTTACAATCCTCTAATTAAATTGTTTTCTCTGTTTCTGTCTTTCTTTCTAAAGGCAATTGCACCTTTGCTGGAAAACAACCATCCTCCTCCTGACCTCTGTGAATTCTTCTGCAAGGTATCAGAACAGCTCTGCTTTCTGAAATCTCATAGTTGTCTATGAGTGTAGCTCTTTGAGGGGCTGGTTGTTTTTTTTTGTGCCATACCTCATGCCCAAATTGATCTTAGTTTTTGGTCAACAACCAAATATTTAACAGCACCATTATGATAAATAGATCCATACTCTTCATGCATCAGACTGCATCATTGTGATGCTCTGTGAGAGTAAAAATCTTCAGACTCCCACCCCTCAGTCTGGGTACCACAGCTGCCCTACTGCATGTTCTATGTAGCTAATGCAAAAATCATTGGAGTCATTGTGCTCAGATGAGTTGGTACTATGATGCATAAGTCAGTCCTGGTGGTATTATGCCATTGGTTAATGGCAGTGGGAAAACAGTAAGGACCCATCCTCTTTTCTGGTAAATCCATGCTTGTGTTGTATTTTCCATTCATTTCCATAAACTTCTGAGTACTTTGGGTTGCAGAGCTTTTGGATTTGAAAACACTACTTTTCTTCTAGGCCTGTTAGTGTGTCAGCTTAAATTTGCTTACTGATGACTGGGTACATTCTGGATGCTATTTATAATTCCCATCCAGAGTTACTAATCAGCAGCTTCTTCTTACAGAATCCAAGTCAAGTTTCAGAAACTCCTCTGACTGTTGCATTTTATTAAGACAGTCTTAGGGTCATATCTAGACTCAGATTCAAGGCAAGGGATTGCAGGGGGTTGGACCAGACGACCTCAAAAGGTTCACCCCAACCTAAATTACTCTGATTGATACATTAAGACTGTATGTTTTAGCCTGTGATGGGGGACTGGCTTGTTGTACCCTCCAAGGTCCACCACAGGTTTTTAGCCTGGATCCCAAGGAAAGGAGGTCTGTGCCATTGTGCTATCAGTGTCCTTTTCTTCCCAACCCGTTTACTTTTAAAACTGCTGGCAAGTTTTAAAATGGGTAAAAGTCCCCAGAATACTACATCCAGTGAGTTTTGTGGAGAATGGGCAGCAGGGAAAGGGGCTCATGTTCATGAGCTCCCATAGTAATCTTCCATTAGATGCCCTCAAATATATAGGAAGGAGCAGCGTTACAAGTACCCTGATCCCAGGAAAGATTAATTTAGCCCTTGAATCTTGTTAATCTTGGAGTAATCCATTGCATAGGGTGTGAAGAGGAGACCCCTTTCTATGATATCTGCAGCTCACAAAATGATTGTTGCTCATTACAGCACTGCCGGGAGCGCCCGCGGTCCATGGTTGTGATTGAAGTGTTCACACCAGTGGTACAGAGGATTCTCAAACACAACATGGTGAGTACACGTTACAGGAGTTTTACTGTGATACCTTTTGTAATTAGAAGTTGTATTGCCTGTAATGAGCAAAGCACTGTGATATCAAAATCTAACCCCTCAAAGTGTGAATGCTGCATGCAATCGTGTTGCTTTGTAAAGGCAGAACTAATAAGCAATCAGTGGGACTTGTAAAAGCATCTAAGCAAAGCCATGATTTGAGGAATGTTTCTTTTGGCAGCACTGCCAGTATATGCAGTCCCAGCTCTCTCCCACATTGCTCTTTGCTCCTAACTTCCCTGCGTGGCATCCTTGCAGTTGCAGTGGTTTAAAATGCATTAAATAATAAAACCAGAATAGGGATTTTGTTGATTTTGACCTGAGGCCCTCAACATTTTTTCTTTAAGACACTCTCAGCTCTGTGCATTTCCATTTTCCTTTAGACTCATGTCCAGTGAGTTCTTACCTAGGTTTCCTGAATCCCCTCATGTGTTTCTGCTATTCTTCTTTCTCAGTCCAGGAGTTGTGTACTCTGTTGTTTTATGATTACTCTCTCCCAGGCTTTCCCTCTTCTTATTGCCAATTTCTTGCTAGTGATTGAAATAAATGCAGGAGACTGCCCTGGCATCATTGTGTTCTCCACCTAACTTTGAAGATATTCTTACATAGAATCATAGAATAGTTACCTAAGAAGGTCTGAGTGTTTAGCAGCCCTCCATCCTTTGTGAATGAAGATATGTTTCCTGGCATAGCTTTTAAGTTACAGAAATTTCACTTCACAATGCTGTAGCAAAGAATAGCAAAACATTTAAGGCAGTTGACTTGGCTGTGATCTCAAGGATGGATCTTAAACCTCTGTAACTACACAATCAGCTTCTTTTCACTAACTGATTGGTAATTTTAGAGACCATCTGCTGTCCTGCTGTGTATAGTATGACCCTAGCAGAAAACAGTTCATATTTCTTACTTTTATAACAGTATTATTAACTCCTTGTGTTTACAGAACTAGGTAGTGTCATGGTTTAAACCAAGTCCCCCAACCCCTGAGAGTTAGGAAGGAGAATCCAAAGAATGTAGCCCCCACGGATTGAGATAAGAACGGTTTAATAGCTAAGGCATAACACAATAATAATGATACAGCCAATAACAAGCGAAAAGAATACAACACCCCACCAGCCACCGACCCATAACTCACTCCACCCTGCCTGGCTGAGCACCGCGTGCTCCCTCCTCCATTTTCCTCCAGAGCTCCACCCTTCCAGCTCTCTCCCCCAGTTGCATCCTGGGCATGACGTGCTATGGTATGGAATACCTCTTTGGCTAGCCTGGGTCAGGTGTCCTGTCTCTCCTTCCTCCCGGACTCCCCTCCTCCACCTGGCTGGAAAAAAACCTTGAACAAAAACACCCTCAAAACATGCTCAAACCATGACAGTAGAAAGCCCAAGATGGCAAATAGGTCATAGCCCTGGCTCTGTGCCTGCACCCTGCAGACATGTAAACATTTTTGAATATTCTGTAGTGTTCAGTGAAATACTCTATAAATGTTATTCTTGGGTTTCAGACTGACTTTTTTTTTTTAAAGCATCCGGAGATCTTGAGGGGTCTCAAATAAAAAGTAAATGCAGTGCGTAATGCTTGTATTTGGTTAGCTTCAGAGAACTGGGTATATTTACCATACTTAACATTTGCAGATTGAAAATCAACATGTCTATACCGCAGTGTGCAGTTAGAGAATTTACTGTCATGTATTAATTGGAGTGGATTTGTGCACTTTACTGCTCTTCTGGGACTTCTGTACTGAATAGCCCTTTAGAGAACGTGTGTGTGCACGTAAATAAAGTTATCCTTTAGGGGACAGTGTTGCTGGCAGTAAACTTAACCTTAGGAGGCCCCATGCAATTCAGTGTACTTAGAGCAGGAGACCTAGCTGTCTGTTCCCACCTTTGGTGCTGATTTGCTCTGGGGTCTTTGATAAGTGTACAGAAAGTTTTGTGCCACAGTTGCCCATGTATAAAACAGGGAGAAAGTGCTCCATTGATCTGTCATTTTGAAATCTCAAGAGAACAAGGATAGCTTTTTGTCTTGCTGATACTTTGAACCTGTTACACGCAGTACTGGAGACTGATTGTATGCTGAGCTCCTTGGGGAGTCCTCAGCAACATCTCCTTACCTTTGGGTTTCAGCTGTTTGTAGGCTCAACCCAAATGTTTCAATAAAATAAAAGCACTAATCTTTTTGGGGGACAGACAGTATTGACTTTGTATTGCTCTGTACCTGGTATGGTGACAGGCCATCATGCGTATTTTGAGAGGTGTTTTGTTTTAGAGCAGTCCGCAGTGACATCCTCCTTATGATCTCTTGGTCTTCCATTCTGACTTCAGTTAGGACACCTGCATGGGTTGAGGAATTTCATAAACAAATTGCAACTGCAAAAACTGTCCTGCAAGGGATGTTCATGAAATTAAATGGCACCAAATATGTATGAAGCACACACAGTCTCACACCCTTGCACCAAACATATTTGTAGCTGCCAGAAGCTGTTAGAAGTCTGATGACTTTCAGTTGTAATACCAGCCATGGAATGTCCCTTTGCTGGGTGAAGTTACCAGATAGATGTTCAGTGCTAACAAAGAGTGAGACTTAGACTTGAAGACGTTGTTCTGCCAAGGCTTGTATTCACATCTAGGCTTGTATTCACATTTTTGGTAATTTCCTATAGCTGCAGAACCTTTGAAATGTCAGTATAGGTTGTGCTATAGAAATGCCTGAAATTAAAATAAGGAACAGAAGGCTTCAGTGCTTTGGGAGTGTATCCTCCCTTTTACAGACCTGCAGTGTTACCAGTTGTGGCATTTCTGTAAGTTTCAGTTAGAATCATAGAATGGTTAGGGTTGGAAGGGACCTGCATTCGTTTTCCCAGGATGACTCTTCTTCAGCAGTCAGCTGCCTGAGGGATAATTGGGAGAGCTTGTTTGTCCTCAGTGGGCCTTGCTGACCGCTTTATATGCATCTTTGTAGTTAAGTAACAGCTGTGTAATAAGGTTACACCTGTGTAAATGTGAAGAAATGTGCTGGAACACTCACCAGACAGTAGATTCTGCTCCTTTCACATCTAAAAATAGCAAGTGATATGTGGAGATGCGGGATTTCAGATAGCAAATGCTTTTCTGACTGAAGGATTAGGAGAAAGTCAGTTCATCTGGCAAAATCACATTGTACCTGGAGTAAGACCACTGGAGAAAGAACTGATCTCTGGGTTTATACTTGATCACTTACTGATTGTAAGTGAAATGTCAGTGAAATTGTAAATGAAATGTCAGAAACATTTTCGCAAAATCCTGAATAGATAGAATGTGAAAAATGGAAGTAAAAAAATTGCTTTGAGTTGCATTTCAAAAAAATCCGGAGTTATGAGTTATGTAAGCAAAATTGCAAAACAACAAAAAAATACATTTCAAAATGAAGGTGTAAAGAGAAGTGTACAAAAGAAATATAAGTGTAGGTAGGGCTTTGTTCCACTAAACACGTCTTTCTGTTTCAGGGTGGGTATGGGGGAAAGAGGAGGATTGGTGAGCACACTGCTACTAGTGGGAAGAACACTACTTCAGCATGGAGTGACACAGTGCTCTTGAAGCTGTCAGCATAAGTGTCGTGGCTGGGTTTAACCCATGACAACAGTACAAAGTGAATTTGGTTGTGTTTTGAGTTGATTTCTTTTGAAAGCCCAGTTTTGATGTCCATTGCATGTTTCACCATCTTCACTGAGTCTCTCTTTTTTGGACAGGATTTTGGGAAGTGCCCTCGTTTGCGGCTCTTTACTCAGGAGTATATTCTGGCTTTGAATGAGCTGAATGCTGGAATGGAGGTGGTGAAGAAGTTTATCCATAGGTTAGTTACATTTAATGTATGGCGTATTTCAAGTTCTTCGTATGTGCTTACCTGTGTTACTTCTCACAGCCCTGCGCATCTCTTTTCTGTCTGTTCAGAGTAGCTGGTGCTTTTTGGTACTGGCAAACAGCAAATAAATCAGAAGAGTTCTTGAGACAATGTTGCTGAAGTATCTTTTTCGTTATTTTATTTTTTGTTTTAAAACTAATTATTAAATAAGGCTGGGTTTTCTGCTTAGCTGCACACTGGAAGCACATGGACTTGGCTGTGTGTGCGTTCTTCGTATGCATTTAGACTCAGAGCCTCTCCAGAGAGATTCCCATTAACTTGACACCACATAATGCTCAGTCATGGTGAAATTTCGGGGGGGACACGACACATGACTGTAGAGATACATTTCATAAACAAGGGATTTAGAGGGTTAAAATTACTCTTTCCTATTGCCCTTATGAAGTTTCCCCAATGCAGTGCATCCAGTTCTGGCACCCCATTCTGTCTGACTGTTTTTGCCCACAGAAGTCTTCACAATGATGTGACCTTGGTGTTTGTTTTTCAGCATGCATGGTCCAACTGGACAATGCCCCCACCCCAGGGTCCTGCCAAATCTTGTAGCTGTCTGCTTAGCAGCCATTTATTCGTGTTACGAGGAATTTATCAACAGGTCAGTATGAATTCCCAGCTGACTGCACGTTTCTTCCAAGTGCATGGCATCTGTAAACAAGATCGGTGTGGGTATGTGAGAGTGTGTCTACTCATTGCTAGCGTTACATGTGGGGGTTCTGGTCAATCACATGCATGGTTTTGGAGATACGTGATTGTATTTCAAGCTCTTTGCTTGAAAACCTGAAAGATGCTGAACCTTTATGCACTTGTACTCACTGTGGTGTGTTTTGGGGCAGTGAACATGGCAATCTGTTACCGCACATCTTTAGTTTAGCACACACCCTGTGCATGAAAGTGGGGACAGTGCTGTTGCTGCAAGGAGCTCGTCGCTTCCCAGTACAAAGTACTGCAGTAACTTCCTGGATGAAGTTCAACAGCCAGCTGCCTGCTGAGCTTGGCCACTCTTGAGATATTCCTCTAAGGCAGGCTGCAGCCATAACCAGCCTTTTCAGGCCTGCAGCAGATGAAAGTGCTCAACAACAGTTTCTGGGAAGTAAGCACTGCCCAGAGCAGTGGCTTTTTTGCACCCTTTCTGGCACATGACATGTGTGTTACACCTAAAGCAAAGGGAAGGTTGAGGTGTTGAAGGAGGGGTGGTGTGTAAACCCCTGTGTATCTACAGCTCCGAATATGAGCTGGTTTCACAATGCTGTCTCCATTATTCTGGAAAACTTGATTCCTGACTAACCACAAAATAGATGCCACAGCTCTTGGCACACGAGCCAGTTTCCAGTAGACACTGAGGGTTCCCCTCTGCTATGTTTCCTGTTTGTTTATGCCTGTCTGACTTCCCTCATGGTAGAGCACGGACAGGAGCTGCTTAGTGTCCAACAGGAATTCCAGACGTGAGGGCTGCAGACAAATGTCTGGGCATGTGCTGTAGCCAGATACATACTTGGGCATGGATTCTGTTACAGCTTTGCACAACTTGGACGGGAAAGTTCACCTTTGTACTAAACTGACATACCAATTAGAGTAATGAAAAGCTTGAATCTTTATAGAATAGGGACTGCCGAGCAGTCCTATTTGAGCTTTTTAATGTTTTGAATTGATTGCAGTAATCCAATTACATGGAAGAAAGCAATCGAGTGGGATGGGGTGAAATGCAGTGGGAGATTGCCAAAGATCTTGGCTTCTCAGTGTTGAACACTCTCTCCTGCTCTGATGCTATGTTTGTACATTGAAATTATTCATTTGTTCTTAAAATACAGCCGAGACAATTCACCGAGCCTGAAGGAAATCAGGAATGGATGCCAGCAGCAGTGTGACCGAAAGCCTAATCTGCCTCTCCGCCTTCTCCATACAAGTCCTGATCTGGTCTCTCAAGAGGCCACCATGACTGAATCCCGCACCAAACCACCTATTGTCACTTCAAATGAGATCCACGTGGAAATGGAGCGCACCAACACAGCTAATCAGAAGATGACAGCCAACGCTGGCAATGACAGCGAGCCCAACCTGATTGACTGCTTGATGGTCAGTCCTACCTGCAGCACCATGAGCATTGAGCTGAGTGTCCAGGCAGACAGGATCCTTGGCTGTTATGTTGAAATACTCAAGATGCTGTGAGTAACTATTCTAAACAGCTTTTCGAACAATGTCATCTTAACAATGGGGGCTTTTCCCACAGGACTGTCATCTTCAACATCTTTGGCCAGCAAGCACATGGTTATAAATCTTAACTCCAGCTCTGAAGAGTCCAGCCTTTGAAAGAGACATCTGGCACTGCCAATATGCTCTAAAAATAGCATTGGGAAGATGAAAACAGAAAGCTTATTTGTACAGTGGGCCTCAGGCATGTTACAGAAAATGGGATGTTGTTGTCAGCGGTTTCTGTTTTGTTCTTTGCCCACCAAAAAACATCATCCATTGGCCTCTTCCAGGGCGCTTGGGATTGCCCAAGACAGAGCTAGAAAAAGGCGGGTCTGTGCTAGGCTCAGTGCTTGTGCAGTGATAGGCAGCGCTGCTCCCCTGCCTTCAGCAGGAGTTGGTTGAGGTCAGCATCTTGTCTTCCACTTACTTTCTCTTCACTTTTTTGTAGAGGTTTTATGACTTGTTTGGGTTTACTTGTGTTAGAGTGGAGCCTGTGTTTGTCAACCAGTTGCTTTGGTGCGGCAGACCTCTATTAGTGAACAAATGCTCAAGTAGCCTTTAGAAACTGGTGGCTCTGGTTTCCTGGGAAGCAAATCCTCTCAGTATCTTCAAAAGGAACATAAAATAAAAAGTTCTTCAGGAAAAGCTTGTTTTTCTCCTGGATAAATTCAGAGGAGAAAAACAAAAGGTGGACTGCAGAATGGAAGCCTGTAATAGAGGTGCACTAAAACAACCCTGAAACAGCTCTCTTTGCTTTGACAGCCAGCTCTGCTACTGAGTTGCAGTATGCCTTTGGGCAAAACTGTTACACATCCACATGAATTATTTTTAAGCAATGGAAGATTTTGTGAAAGTTTTGTCCTATGCTTCATTTTTTTTTCAAGATTTGTATTACGAATCTGCAACACAGTTCTTTAAATCACTGCAAACGCACCCATAAGCACACATAGAGAGGTGGAGGTAGAAGAGGTGAATCCAAGATACTGTTCCCATTAGATTCTTGAGCAGGAAGTTGCTGAAGGCTAGTTGGTTTTGTTAATTTTTTTCCCTGGCCTAGTCTCCTCTGTATTTAGAGAAGTTTGCATTGAAATAGCACAGCATCTGACTTCGCTTCATTTGGTGGCTTCACACGCGCAGGTGCTACCTCATGTATTTATTCCCGTCCCCTTGACTCTAGATGTTTTCTATAAACACCATGAACTCTCTCAGTCCTGATGCTGGTTTGCATGCTGACTCACTAAGCATTGACGGTTTTGGTTTCATCACACAGCTGACACACACTGATAAACAAATTCACGAATGGGCATGTTCTTCTGCACAGTCTCTCCACATTTTAAACAGTTGATATGCCAGGTGTCAATTCCCATATAATTCCCTACACTAAGAACTTTTATTTCACTCTGTATCTTAAAATAAGGTATTTTTTGCTGTGCTTGGTGTCTTCTTGAAAGTCAAGCTCTTCAATACCAACAGTGAAAAACAGCACAAACAGTGTTGTTGTTACTGCACAGGTTGTAGGTGGGGAACAGCTTTGTGCCATTTTCCAGCTTGTACAAGGGTAATTCTGTACACACAGGTTGTGTATACAGAATACATGTGTATAGTGAAGGTGTCCTCAACATAGAGAGGACGTGATATGTTAGAACAAGTCCAGAGGAGGCCACAAGGATGATCAGGGGACTGGAGCACCTCCTGTATGGAGACTGGCTGAGAAAGTTGGAGCTGTTCAGCCTGGAGAAGAGAAGGCTGTGTGGAAACCTCATAGCAGCCTTCCAGTATCTGAAGGGGGCCTACAGGGATGCTGGGGAGGGACTATTCATTAGGGACTGTAGTGATAGGACAAGGGGTAACGGGTTGAAACTTAAACAGCAGAGGTTTAGACTGGATATAAGGAAGAAATTCTTTCCTGTTAGGGTGGTGAGGTACTGGAATGGGTTGCCCAGGGGGGTAGTGAATGCTCCATCCCTGGTGGTGTTCAAGACCAGGTTGGATGTAGCCTTGGGTGATATGGTTTAGTGTGAGGTGTTCCTGCCCATGGCAGGGGGGTTGGAACTGGATGATCTTAAGGTCCTTTCCAATCCTAACTATTCTATGATTCTATGATCAGCGATACTACAAAATTGGTGCAGCTTTCCTCAACTACAATGCCAGAGTCCACCTTCTGCTTGAGAAGTCACAACCTATGAGAATACAGGATGGTTTTTAAGGCAGAGACACTGATTTAGGTTCCCTTCCATTCTTGTTCATCCCTTGGTTTTTTTTGGACCTGAAAGCATTAATGCAGAAGTTAGTTCTGCTCCTGATTCTGCTACTGGTTTGCTGGGAGGCTTTAAATAAGTTGCTTCTTTTTGTGCCTTAGTTTCCGTACCTTTAAAATACAAGTAAAGGTTTTGAATGTTGATTTTTAAACTCTTAAACCAGTGATAAAAAAGCATTGTAGAAGGGCCGGTAGTTATTAACAAAAATGCAAGATGATGCTGTTGTGATGCTTATTCTTTGCATGCTCACATTCTTCTTGAACAATGGCTTTCTAATGCACTAAATACTATTACTGTACTTTGAAAATCTGAGACTATAAAGAGAGTCGCAGAACATGCCAGTAGGAAGAAAACATTAATTATAAGACCACTGCTATCCAGTAGCTGAGCTCTCAGCAGGCAGTCACTAAAATAATGTTCTTATTAATAACAGTGGTAAGCCAAACATAAATAAGTTGTTTAGCATTTAATTTAATTGTTCTTTTAGGTGTCTGACTCAATATTATCATCAAAACAAGAGAGTCACCAACAATGATATCTTTTTTACATAATTAACTTAGGACAGCAGGGAGTAATTTATTTAGGCAGATTTTAATTATTGAAAGTCTAGTAAATAAGGATTCTTAAGAGTACCTTCAGCAGAGGACATCTTATCGTTCACCTAACTCCTACACAATACTTACTTTTTTGGGGAAAAAAAGCTCTTCTAAAATTGATAAAAATGTACTAGCAGTTATTTAATAATCACTGCAATACCCCACTTTTTGCACAGAAGGATAATTGTGCAGATTAGAAAGTTCATCTTTGTGGCTGTTACCAATTCACCAAGAATGTCTTTGACCCTTTTCTAATGTAGCTGAGTAACAGAACATAGCTATTGCATGGTAAAGGAGACCAGAAATGATGGCTTTAAGGATGCTGGCAGATGACCCAAAGTCAGGGCAGATTTTAAAGGGGAGACAGTCTCTAGTGGAACATAGTATTTTTGTCCTGTGCTCAAAAAGTGAATCAAACTTCTGTGTCAATATTCTCTAATGCATTCTGGACTCTGATAGTGTTATTGATGCCAGTCAGTGCCTCCTGAGTGCTGCAAGTCTGTAGAAAATACACTAAATTAATTGAAATCTTTTGTTTCATCACATTAAATTAGAGGATCTGAGAGATGGCTCAGTGTTGTCCAGCACCTACTTGCATGTTAATGTTTCCGTGCATTAGAGAATTTCTTGTACAGCCAAACTTGTGCTTGAAGAGCTGTACTGACATTTGCAGTAAAAGGAGCTGTGGATCCTCTTCCTTGGACTAGAACAGGTCTACACTGCTCACAGTGTAATAGCATCAGGAAACAGCAATACAGGTTTGCCAAGGGGCTGACTTTACCCTGGTCCCGAAGACCCAAGAGAGGGGTACAAGTGTTTGGGCATCTGGAAAGACCCTTTTCTGTTCTCAGCAGCCAGGACAGGACCTTTCTAGGGCCTTTCTATGGTTCTACATTTTCTTCTTTTGAAAAACAAAGAAGTCCTGCTCAGAGAAGCCTGAACATAAAAAGAAACCTGTTTTGCAGATAGCAGGTTTATGCCTTATATGACAGGGGGTGTGGTAGGGAATTTGGTACAGAGCAAGGGAAAGAAGGGATAAGGTACATGTCTGGAGGGCTTGGTCATCTTACTGTTTTCTGATAACAGATGAGTTACCTGAAAGATTTTTGGTTGTGCCAAGCTGGAGAAACAAGCTGCTTCTACATAGTTGCTCCTTGTGTCTTTATTGCCCTCTAAAAACAGTGGGCTCCGGGCATGCAATCTCTTGGTGTTAAGACTGACAGCTTTCCGAATGCAAGCACCCACTGGAGCTTCCCCTGCCTCCTCTGCATTCCCCAATAGGTCAGTGGCATGCTCTGAATATCCCAAGTGGATTCTCTTATGTCATGTTTATCAGGGTTGCCCTGGGTTGCTACTGTGTTTTGGATTGTTTGTGCCGCACAGGACACATGGGCAAGTTTTCATTTTGGTGAAAGGTGATCCCAGGGAAGGAAAATGCATTATGTTGGCAGGCCAATAGCAACGATGGCCTAGAGGCGAAATCACTGCAGTTGGGGCTTAATTATTATGGTTAAACCAGTGTTCTGGCCAGCATAGGTTTCTGGGTAGGTAAAGCTGTGTGCAGCAGCAGGTGACTGCTCTGACAGCCTTCACCCACTTGGCACCCTGACCTACCAGCACATGGTGCTTCTCACCTTAAAAGTGCAAATCAGACCAGGTGAGTACATCAGGGAGTCATTCTCCCCCTCTTATAAGGCCAGTTTGGGATTTCAGCTGTATATTAGTGCGAGTGTTGAGCCCAGCACCCTTTGAAGAGCTCCAAAAGGAGTTTGTCACAGGTGCTCCCTCCTCTTCCTGGCATGGCCTCTTTGTCTAGCTCATAGCAGTGGTTGTTAACTGCAGCCAGAGCTAATCTATCTTCCTTTCTTTCCTTGCTTCAAACACTTCTTCTTGTGCTAGAGCTTTGAATGGGTTGAAAAAAAAGAGAAAAGAAAAAAGCGAATGTCTGAAGTGAAAGAAGAGTGCAAATGAGATGAGCACAGACAGAAGGAAGATGTTTTTGAAAAGGGAATAGGTGGGAGGAGGAGAAACACCGTAGGCTTTTAATAAGTAGTTTAGTTTTATTCTTGTGCTATGTTTGTTTCATGTTCCCTAGCTCAGATTGAAGGGATTACAGGCTGTGTAGATGTTATGTTCGGGTCCCATTCATGTGACCAAGCTCTGTGTGTTTCACAGGACACAGTTTTCTTCCTTATTCTCCTCCTAGGAAAACAGGCTATAGTTTATTATCACTGTCCTCTCACAGACCTACTCTGCAGATAGGTGCCACACATAACTCCCAGCTTCAAGAAAAGTGAGGGTGTGATACTGTCCAATTCTGTCTGCAGTTTCACTCGGTCTTAGTCTATTACAAAGCAGCTTTTTAATTCCTCTTGCAATTTCCTTTGAAGATCAGCCATGCAAAATTGATTGGTTCACATTATTACTGATCAGAACTCCACAGACTGCTCAAGGAGGAATGTTAGTGGTGTAACGCTAATCTGAGATGTCACAGGACCTAAGCTTCCAAGTGGCTCTTAGGCTCCTTTGAAGCAGGATTTGTAGGTACTGTGTCTCATGTGATGTGAAACACTGTTAACACCTTTGAATTTCCTAACTCAGCCTTTTCTCTCCTGTAAGAACAATAGCCTGTTCTGAAAGTTGTTTGCTTCTATCAATAAAAATGTGTTGGGTTTAGAGTAAAACTGGCCACAGGTTTAGTAGGAATTTACAGATGTATGTTTATTAAAAAAAAAGAAAAAGAAAGGAAAAGGACTGCTCATTAGACTTATCAGTTCTTTGAGGACCCATGAGCCAGCACTGATGTTGCTTCTTAAGAACACCCTACTCACGCACATTAGTTTTCTTTATGTCCATGAACATGCCTTTGTGGACTGTCCAACATAATGTGTATTATTAATTTATAGAAACTTCTGGTTTCTGTGGTGCTGTAAATGGATGAGACTTTTGGAAATGTATCCATCTTCAGTTTCTCTGGGATAGAACCTTTTCTTTACAAAAAAAAGGCATTATTTTGGAATGGTTCCTGTGCATATGTTGTCTGTTTCTAATGCTATCAGGAGTTACTGTCCATTTGAGAACATTACACTTCGTTCTATCGTAACGAAACGCCATACTTTCGTGCCAAGTTTTCCATAAGCTGCAGCCAATAATCTGACTTTTCAAACTGAAATCCAAAGGGTAGCAGCAGTAAGAGGAGATGGTAGGCTTTGTACATTGCCTTCTACAGACATCCCAAAGTGTTTCACCCCATATGAGATTTACTACTCTTACTTCAGTGTGTACTCATTAGTATAAATTGGAGTGAGAATGGCCTCACAAGGCAGTGCCAGGATCTGGGCTTTGGCTGGTGGGTTCTGTGCCCTGTTTTGGTGCTGACTTTTCCAATTCTTTATCTTCTGTATCCTTCATCCATCCTACAATGATTGTGCTCTTCATGCAGTGCATTGGTAGGGCAGTTAATAAGTGCTAACTAACACCTGGATGTTTGATATCATTTGGAGGAGAGGGGTGGCAGTGTGCAAACTGCTACTGCTGCAGGAGAAGCCATACCTGCTCTACCACATGTGCTCAAGCAGCTGGTATTTACAGGTAGATTGAGATGATATGATGCCAGATTAGTTTGCACTGACCACGCATACAAAACGTTCTCTTAATCCTAGTTTATATGAGCATCTTCTTATGGATGGCTCCTCAGAACCATACAGACCTTGTCTGTATGTATACTGCTCTGTATACTGTACACTGTCTGCAGTATGCAGTATACTGTATATTGTCTATATACTGACAACAGAGATGAAAACAAAATGCATCAGCTGGGAGTTGTGGGTTCTAACAGACACTTCATACTGGGTCCACTGGCCTTGGCTCACTGCGGTGGTTATCTTCATTTATCCTCTTATACTCCTGATCACAGTGTTTCATTCACTAGTCTCTCTCCTCTTAAGCTAAAGACTCTGTACATTTGAATTGATCCATTCCTTTGCGCTGTGGTCAAAATGGACTGGGGTTATGTTTGTTTCTACAAATGAGCTTATGTTTTATAGCAAAAAAATCCACTCCAAAATAAAAAATTCCAATTAAATGCAGAGCAGAGCTGTAAATAGCAATGGCCTGGTAATTGCTGTACTAACTTAGATGAAAGTATTAGTGATTAATTGTCAACAGGTTTCATGAAGTCTTTAAGTTGACATAAAATCAACATGAAGTCACAATGACTCTCTGGAAGTCATTGTGAATACCAGATGTGTTGTGCCTCACTCGAGAATGTGCAGAAAATTCAAAGGGAAATGTCACTGTGTATCTTTTGAGTGTTTCAGTAAAACAGAAGGGTTGTGGTCCCTGCACCGACTTCAAACTTTCTGAACTAACTGTTGACACACCATGTTTAAAACTTGCTAACCTGTTAACAGAGTGTTCATTTTTCAGGTCAGACTATGATGACTGGAGACCAGCCCTCGCCAGCTTGCTTCAGCCTATCCCATTTCCAAAGGAGTAAGTTTGCACTCTCTTAGTATTTACTGAGATATTCTTGTTACTGTTGTTTTATGTTTTTTACTTTATAACATCAAGTAACTGATGGTAATAGGAGCCTTGTGCCTGTAGTATTGATTTAAAATCAGGAGTTACTTTGAGGCAGAGGGACATCTTAATCTTCCTTTCCCATATCTCTAAGATGATGCTGAAGAGAAAAATGGTTAACTGCAGACAGGCAGACAGGAAAGGAAGGAAAGCTGGTGCAGAGAAGGGCAAAGTGAGAGATTTAGTGGAGCAGGATGCTTTACTGTGTATCGTTTGTATTTTGCATTAAATGAAGAAGCTACCCTGTGGATCAGCCAAGCTTCCTCAGAAACCTATTAATGAGCAGTAGTGTTTATAAAACGCAGACCTCCATGGACAAACATTACAACCTGTAATTGTACAATTTGCTAGCTTATCACATCCCCTAATGACCCGATGTCTTGAATCAGAGAGGTCTAATCCTCCATGCCGGGTTACCTGGGCTACAGCGAGAGCTTGGAGATAGGCAACAGAGACATCGTTTGCCTAAGTCAAACGTGTGTCCTGGGGGAGGTGTAAACCATACCACAATGCAAGACACTTTGCAGAATGTCCGCTAATTGCTTTATTGATGTATGATGTTAATTAGTTGTGACCATACTATAATTACACTGCAATTAAAGAATTCACTTGACTTTTCTAGGTAGCCAAATTCTGTAATGATACAGCCTTACTGTAAGCCTTCTGCTATCTTCCTTCTGACTCAAAGCTTTCACTGCCATTAGTCTAAGTCCTTAGACAGGACTCAGGAAAAGCTACAAGATTTGTTCCAAGTAATATTTTGGTTTTCATTCATTTTCTCCCCTAGATTAAGGAAAGAGACTTTACCTGATCTGTTTGGAAAGATTATCCTTTTTGTCTTGTGTGCCCCAGTATCTTAGCAAATCCTTTATTATGTGGAAAGAGCTGAGTAGTGGTTGTGGTTTGGTTTGCTTTGTTTTTTCTTCCATTTCTCTTTTCCCTTTCTTCCATCCTTCTTTAAGTTTATTTCTTTGGTTTTTCCTTCCTTCCTTCTCCCAGATCCTCATACTTTTCTGTTTTAAATTTCAGGGCTCTTGCACATGAGAAATTCACAAAGTAAGTTTTGGGGGCTTGCTTGTTTTATTGAAGGGGGGGGTAGTTACTTAAAATGCTTGTACTAGTCAGTAATAGCCATGGTGCATTATTCAGTATTGTGCCTCTAATATTTTTTACCTGTGAGGGCCTGTAAGCATGTTCTGTTTGTAATAAAAGATGTAATTTTCTTTGTAATATACTGTGGCAGCAGTATCCCAAGGGCTGAAGGCACTGAGTGCTGATAGGGTCTACAAACGTGTTTGTCACTGCATGTCTCTGAAACCTTTTCTAGGCTATTGTGAACAGACAGTGTCCTTGGTAATCACTTTTAGCCCTCACATTTCCTTCCTGTGGAAGCAGTTCAACTTGTTTCTCTGTAAAGTGCATGAATATATATAGTTTAAAGTGTAATTGAAGAGAAATGTGACACTCACATGAATACTGCAACCAGCAACTGCTTATTCTTGTCCTTTTACCTTTTTTTCCCCCAGGGAGCTGAAATATGTGATTCAGAGATTTGCAGAAGACCTGAGGCAAGAAGTGAGTCTGTTCACAGGTTACACAGAGTATTAACAGGGGGAGCTGAAAGAACGCTTGTTCTGAAGATCTCTCCTTAAGTAGTTTGTTTCAAAACATGGTGTGGTTTTGCTGTGCTTATGTTGCTTAGGGAGCAATAGCCGCTCAGGGCACACGATGTTAATATGAATGGTTTCTTGCTTTATGTATAAACGTGTTGTGACCTCCTTATCTGGCATCAGTTGCTGTCCTTGCTCTGCAGTAAACTGCACCCAGGAAGATCTTCCCACTCTGAATCTCTGAAAGCTTTTCTTCCATACAGGAAAAAAAAAAGAAAGCAAAATCCACGGACCCTTACAGCTTACAAAATAACAGGTTTTATGTGGCTGCTTTTCAGTTACATTGTGTGCAAATGACCATAATTCCCATGAATTAGCAGGAGAAAGGGGGTGGGAGGTGTATTACTGGAAGGAGTGCATAGCTTGTAGCCCCATGGTGGCTGACTGCTGCACGTGTAGCTTGTTCAACATCATCAGCAGGAGAAAACCTTAATTAAGACTCCTCTATTAAGCTGTGGGAACAGATACAGTAATCTCTACAGTGGGCCAAATTTAGACTAATGGTAGCTTGCTAGTGCCAGTTCTTCAGTACAGCTTCTTACGTATTCCTGTTAATTTGTGGATTTCCTTCACCCTGACTCTGCTCACATTTTATTATAGCAGGAGTAATAAGAGTTTTTAATGATTGGAAGGAGCAAGCCATTAGCCAACTGCATTTGGTGTGCAGATCACATCAGAAGTGTAGACACACATGGCGGTAGGGTGGGGGGAAAATGGCAGGAGCTCAGAAATTGTAGTCTTTTTGTTTCATTTTCGTTTGTGGTTTTGTTTCTGTTGGGGATGTGTTGGGTTTTGTTTTGGTTTTTCAAGTTAAAGGAGCTGTTCTAGATCAGAGCACATTTGTGTAAAGGGAATGAAAGAGGCCATGCAGTGAGTGATGATGCAGCTTCCCTCCTTGCTTGTACTGCAGAAATGATCCTGTGAGTGGAGACTTGCCTGTAGCTCTGCAGACTGGAATATTAACCATGAATTTCCAGCACAGCCTGGTTTTGTAGTGACTTCTTTTGGCCAAGTGTGGGAGACACCCGTGCTTACTGGCAGGAGCTGTAACCTTCCCAATGTCTTCACTTCTTGGCAGGTCCACTCATGCTTGCTGAGTGTGCGGGCTGGCAAGGATGGCTGGTTCCAGCTCTACAGCCCTGGTGGAGTGGCATGTGATGATGATGGGGAGCTGTTTGCCAGTATGGTACGTGTCTGCCATAATGTGAGTTTAGTAACTTCTTTGCAGTAAGTAATGCTGTTTTGTCATGGTTCTGTAAACTACAAGTACACACCAGGAAATCTAAATCTTTATATCACCAAAGTGATTGAAATTCCTTGCAATCACAATTTGGCTAATATGTCAGCTTTCTCTTCTTGAACTTTGGTTGTTTTTGCACTGTGTAGTGCACAGAACCATGCATATATATATATGTGTGTGTGCATATGTATTTTTGTATTTATAACTACATGTATTTGTCTGTATAAAGAACTCTTTCAGAATATGGAATACTGGGAGGCAGGTGTGACAGACTGTTCCACACATCCACACCTATAGTTTTCATTTATAGGCTACCTTGGAATTTAAAGCCAGCAGTAACACTGAATTAATCAAAGGGTGGATATATAGATACAAAAATATGTTAGCAGTTTCTCTGCCCAATTACATTGTTGTGGGGACATATAATTAGAAACCAGCATTCTATTTCTTAGTAGCTATTTCTTTTGTAACTCTCAGAAAGACTAGACAGAAAATAATAAGTTCTAATCGCTGATGCTGCCACTGGCTTCCTGTGCAGCCTGGGTCAAGTCACGTAAGTCTCACTGTTTATTGATTCTCCATATACCAAGTAAGATGGAAATGGTATTACTTCCTTTCCCTGGTAAGGGGAATAATGTCTGTTGAAGTTGGGTGTACAGTGGAGTGACTTTCAGGGGGATCTATACTTTGTGCATCTCCCTCATGCTGAACATGCACGTCTGTTTCTGCACTCAGAACTTATTATACACTTTAATCCAGATGGATTCGATACCTTTAAAACAGGTAATGGACAAAGAATGTTCAGAAAAGGTTTCATCCCTCTTTACTGATTCTGTCTTTTATGTTTGGAAAGAAAACTTCAGAATTATGAATTTCTCCTGAGAGCTTCTGTGGTCCGCGATATTTGTGAGCATCAGGAGATGGCGTGCATGAGAGCACAGTGCTAACATACATCAATATGCAGTACTCTGTGCCCTTTGCAAGGATGTTGATAAATACTTAAAGAGCTGCTAACGACTAACCATAAAGTTTGGAAAACATCCTGTTCATAGATGGACCTTGCATTAAGTGGTAGCATCAGTATTTTCCATCACTCAAGAAAACTTCCTAAAAAAGCTTAATGATAACTGCATGAAATTAAATCCTTCTTGGCGTTAAGCTTACTGTTTTTAAAGGATACCTTTAAAAACATGGATGCTTAAGAAAATATTTTGTGTTTTTTCTAAAGGCCTTGCTGGTAATGAAGCCACGAGGAAGAAGAATTGCATGGTAGCACATGATCTGCATAGAACTGACCCCACCATGGCGTGGTTGTGATACTTTCAGCAGTGTTGAACATAGTCCAGGCAATACTATGAACCAGGGGAACCACAGAACGTATTTACAAGTTTATTGTAATATAGACTTAACTGTAGTTAATGGAGCTCTTACTGCCCAGATCATTGGAAACTACAAATTGTCACATAGTGCTCTGCCAGCAAACTGGTGAATCAGCTGTCTGGGCCATAAAATAGGACTTTAGCAGGGAAACTGGAATTGTCTGCAGCTAATCTCTAGGACTTTTCAATGGGAAAGAATATTGCCAATATCTTTTGTGAGAAGAGACTCTTAACGTTTCATTTGTAAAAGTGGCTTTGCATTTCTGCCATAGGTGTTACTATGTGATATCATCTGATGCTCTCTGGAGGTAGAAGTCTGCGGGACAGTGTTGTCAACTAGTGGACTCAAGAGAGTTTTACTCAGGCAGTGTTCTCAGCATTTCTTTCCTTTCAGAGAAAACTGACCAAGAGGGAAAGCAAGATAATGACAAAAGAGCATGTGAAAGCACATGAAGTCATCTCTGACTTAGGGCTCAGGACTGCTTTCTTAAGGCATTCCTTCCTTTCCCAGTCAGTTCCTGTCTGCTCATTCCAAACAGGTGATTTTGGTTGTCACCACCCTTGAACCAAGGCTAGTGTTCAGCTGGCACCACTGCCTTTTTACCTGGGAATCCAGCCCACACAACCCTTGCTCACCAGTTGGCACTTCCAAAGAAACTGGATTACAAACAGATGTGAAGGAAAAGTCTCCTGTGGTTCCCCTGGGGCTGGGTTCATCGTGTTACTAGAGATGGGGACAATTGCACAGCTGCTTTGATGTTTCCTGGGGAGCCTGTATCAGGCCTCTGTCAGCTGCGCTCCCTCATGGAGGAAAACTACCCATGCCCTCAGATCTCACTAGGTATCACTTCCAATCAGCAATAAAGCTGTTGAGAGATTGCAACCATAATGGTAATGAGGGACCCCTTTTCTGTAGATTTGTCTGCGTTTTGTGTGACTGTCTTAACAATGTCGCTTCCAGAGGTATATATGTTTCTTAGGCTAGCGCCTCTGATTTAGTTCTGTTTCTCAAATAGGTGCATATTTTAATGGGATCCTGCTATAAAACAAAGAAGTTTCTGCTTTCGCTGGCTGAAAATAAACTGGGACCTTGCATGCTACTGGCCTTAAGGGGTAACCAGACAATGGTTGAGGTAAGCCCTAAACATAACGTGGTTATGGTTTACGAGCAGTATTCAGTAGTTACGAGCAGTATTCACACTGCCTTTCCCAGAATTAGGTCTAGTAGAACTATAGAAACTAAGCTCAGGTTTGTGTCATATCAAAAACCAGCAGTCCTGTTTCTCTTCATTAAGTGCAATGGAATGTTGTTGTTCTGCAGTGCAAATTACACGAACGGTGGGTACAAGAATATCTGAGAGAGATTATTTGCTCTAAGTCAGAGAGGCTAAGGTGGGAAATAAATGGCCATCCATGATGATGTAGTGTGGCGAAGGGTCAGAACTCAGAGCCACAAGGCTTTCCCATGACCAAATTCCTGATGCTTATCCTGCCACATGCAAAATGAACAGTGCCTAGGTACTGTATTTACAAAACCTTACTTACTTGCATTAATAAACTGATTTTTGTGTGCTTGTGATTGGTTGGTTTTGTTGCACTAATAGTTTAAACATATTTTTCTGGGTTTCTTTGAAGATGTTTCTTGATAAATGCCATCATGCATTTTAAATGGAAATAGAGCATGGTTAAATAGGTGGAAGGAATTACAGTTTTTCCTTGAGCTAGATCTGTGTGTGCTAATTTAATCCAGTAAATAACAGAGTGCGCTGTGTGAATTTGAATATAATGTTGCTTGATTTTTTTCATTAAAGATAATTAGAAATGATGCAGGGAATAAAAGCTTTGCATTCTAATTGCAACTGCATGATGTGTGGCTGGAAAGGCAAGGCAGCGTGAGGGGTGCAGCTTGTGTCCTAAGCCCATGCAACCCATTGGAGTAATTCCCTGGTGTCTAACTTGCTCCTGTCTAGCACCTATGGCAGCCTCTGCCCAGGGGTGAGTGAGTCATATTCCCAGTGAGATGTAAGGTGTTCTGGCCACAGCAGCAAGCTCCCAGAATCACCTTTTCTTGGAGCCTCCCTGACCATTCCTTAACCTGCCTCACAGACAGGATATACTTCACCTGCATTTTGCTTGAGCTTAGGGACAGAAAATCCAGCACTTAGGAAGCTGCTTTGCTCTGCTGCTGATGTGCTGATATCCCAAGTGTGCCAATCTGCAGTCTAGCCAGTGTACCTGGGAAATACTGGATCGATTGTACCTGTTCTGAATCAGGCTGTGGTATGAATCCATCTTCCAGGACTGATGCAAAGTAATTGCGCCTCTCAGTCAGAAGGAATGAGCACTAATGGAAGGCAGGATAGATAGTCTGACTTTCAGACATTACAGTTCATTCTTTACGGATAAAACTTGGTTTGTTGTGTTGGAAAGTCAGCAAAGGTTGCTGTGATCCTCTCATCTAGCCTGAATAATGCGTGCTCTCAGAACTTACCCAAGTAATTTAGGCTACATGGCCAATGTAATTAGGATATTTGGAACCAACTGAATATAAATCCTGTAGTGACCACTCTTCTTTCTTTCTGCTGCTAGATTTTGTGTCTGATGCTGGAATACAACATCATTGAAAATAATGACACCCAGCTCCAGATCATCTCTACCCTGGAAAGCACAGACGTGGGAAAGAGAATGTATGAACAGCTGTGTGACAGGCAGAGGGAGTTAAAAGAGCTGGTATGTCACCGGGCATGCAGTATTGCCATAGCACATTGTGGCCTGTCCTCTCCAGAAATGGAGGTACAAAAGAAAGACAAGCAGGGTGTGAAATTCCCAGTTAACAACAGGATGGGAGCAGTATTTGGAGGATTTTACTGTGAATATATATACTGAGTGAGATTTACTGATGTGTCTAATCCCAGACTATGTTTATGAATGATATTCAATAACCTGCTTAGGATCTGTGTGAAAGAAGGTGAAATCCTGATGTCTCAAGATCTTGTAAGTCAGCTTGTCAAATTCTGCCACCTTTTGACGTATGAATAGCAAATGGGTCTAGTGCTGGCCAGCATTTCTTAATGCTGTGACATTCATAACACTTCATGAGATCTTTAGGTCTGGCTCTCAGAGGAAGAACCTATGAGAAAAAGATTCCCCCCTCTTCTTTTTCCTCCTAGTTTTAAAGATGGGATCTGCAGTTTGAGTGCTCTCATTAGTACTTTTTCACCTATGCAGACATACCCATAATCTTCCTCTTCCCTCTTCCACACTTGTATTTGTTGTCTTTAACCCCTGCCTGAAATGCATATGCTTTTTCTGAAGTCAAACAGATGATTTTATCAGCTGTGCAGCCTCAACCCCTTTGCTATCTTAACCCAGCATTTTAAGGCTGTTTTCTTTAAAGTGAAAGTAACCAAGTAATGCGAGGCTGAATCAGAGAAAATGCTGACCCACAGCATGAAGCTCCATTTAGTGAACGTCCCCTGGGTAGCAACAGGCCTGCATCTAGCACGCTCAGGAAAGAATCTGTCAGTGCAGAAAGAGCAGGGACAAAGTGGAAAGGCTGGCAGGGAGCTTTGAAATTGGAGCAGGGTTCGCCCTAGCATTGAGCTTGATAGGCTTCAGATGGTCTGAAATGCAGAATGGCAGCTTGTTTGACCAACATATCTTCTGTCTTACAGCAAAGAAAAGGTGGTCCCACAAGATTAACACTGCCATCCAAGTCCACCGTAAGTTAATCACATCAATAGAGAAACAAGCTTTATCTTAACATATTTAGACACTTGGTTTATGTTTGCCATGTGGCACAGGGGTTTTGGTGAGCTGAGAGCGGAGTCATGCACTCTCTCTGTCAACACAACTGGAGTTTACACAAGTAAGGGTGTATTTCTGCTCTTGGGCCTGTGCAGCAGTTTCCAATACAAGTCAAAGCCTCAGGCTGTCATGTTTATACTGGTGTGCAGATTTGGAATGACAGATTTTGGGGCAGAATTTTGCATCAAAAAAAGCAGATTTCACGATGTCCAGTTCTGGATCTTAGACAAGCAAGAGACTGCATGCAAGAGACTGCAAGAGACCGATCACTGTTGCAGTCAGGGCTGGTGTAAACCCAGACTAACTTCACTGAGGCCAAGTGGTGGTCCTGAGTATGGTTTGGATCTAGAACCTGCAGTGAAACATGAAGTTAAAAGGCCCACTGAAGCCTTTGTGTCTCGTAAGGATACACACGCAAAGAACACTTCAGTCCTCATGACTGGATAAATTTTTCCCAGGGTATGTGAAGCAACACTGCCACAAGAGCCCAACTGCATGCCAAACAAACTGAAACTTCTCTGTGTGGTTCTCTATTACTGTAAACAAGTCTTGTAACTATGCAGCTCCTGCTGGTTCACAGTGTCCGTGATACCACTGCACACTGCAGGCTGAGGAGTCTTTAGTCTTGCTCATCCACCTCTGGTTTGCTTTCAGGATGCAGACCTGGCCCGCTTGCTAAGCTCAGGATCTTTCGGGAATCTGGAAAACCTCAGCCTGGCCTTTACCAATGTGACAAGTGCTTGTGCTGAGCACCTCATTAAACTGCCTTCTCTCAAGCAGCTGAACCTGTGGTCAACTCAGGTAAGTGCTTTGCAGCCTGAAACTCAGAGCAGGAACCAGCGCTGACTAATTCTGAAATTTCACATTACATCAGCATGAGAAGAGAGTGTGAAGAGGCTTGTTTAGAATGAGTTTGTCTTTGTGCTATTTTTGCAGGGCCTGTCTATGGTCTAGCTCATCTTGGAGGCTGATTTTTCTTTGCCACCTTTTTTTTTTATTATTATTTCTTACATTTTATTTTCAGTTATAAAGGAGCTGCTGCTTGGGTTGGATGTTCCAATTGGGTGTTGTTGATAACTGTGTATTTTGCTGTGCTGCTTTTCATCTGAGAAGCACTTATGCTTTCTCCCATTTGGGGTGACAGAAGGGAGTCTGTGCAGCTCATCTGGTCAAGTGGAGCAGAGTCTTTGCAGTGCAGGCAATGAACTGCTCTGAATACTGATCAACCAGAGTTTCTTTAAAAACAACACCAACAAAAAGAAACTCAAATAATGAATAAATGGAAGGAAACTATAAATGAGAATGTGGTTATTCCCTGCCCATGGCAGGGGGGTTGGAACTGGATAATCTTAAGGTCCTTTCCAACCGTTAACTATTCTATGATTCTATTTTGTAAGCAAAAAAAAGCCAAGTTAACTGTAGATTATTCAATTGTTAAATGAAAGAGCTTTTTTAAGTTTCATTTTTCTTCTACATTTCCCTGCTGGTTTTGGTCTCTGAGATTCTCCATTGAACAGGTTTTCCCCATTTTCTGTTAGCACCTATTTGCAGTGTTCACTGAAAATATGTTTATTCTCAGTGCAACCACAAAAAGCAGCGTTTTTTTTTCCCCACCCAAGTGTCATGTAAATAATTTTGTTTTGTTTTCATAACTACTTTTGTATCCCAGAAATTTCCTCTTTTTTTTGTGTGGGGAATATGAAGGCCAGTTTGATTGCTTGCTTGTTTTAACACTGTCTTGTGTCTCCTCCAGATTTGTCCTAACAATGTAACTTTGGGATTTGAAAACTTTGATGCTTCTTGCTCAAAATGGGTTTGATTTATAATTGGACAAAGAGCCTGCTTTTTGTATCAGCTTTTTTTTTTAGTTATTTAAAAAAAAGGAAAATGTTTAAATTCCATTTATTTTGTGATACCCTGGTTTCCATTAATCTAGGATTTAGCAACAACAGAAACCAAGTGGGTCAATAGAACAATTACCAATCAATAGTGCATTGTTCTTGAGACCAAAATAGCTAATTAATACCACTTGCATTTTGCTCTTGTTTTGTGATGTGGTTGGGAACTAGCTGAGCCTGCCATAACCATCTTGTATAGCCCTGATGGGAACGCCTTCATACAAAGTCCAGACTTCAAAGGCACCATTCTGATTAAATGATGGCCTGTGGTTAAGTGTGCACAAGTCACTTAATTTTTCTGTTCCCCATCTGCAAAAATGGGGATAAAACTATTTGCTTTCTCTCCTGTCATTTGAGACTGTGGTAAACAATCAGAGTGTGGCTTTGAGGGCTGATCTGCAAACCTCGTTTCAATGCGTCCTGTTTGCACTGAGCAGCTCGCACGTGATGTTCATGCACTGTTTGAAAGCAGTTCTGCTTTTGCCCCACAGTTTGGAGACGCAGGGCTGCGGCTTCTCTCTGAACACCTCACGATGCTGCAAGTGCTCAACCTCTGCGAGACGCCTGTCACAGATGCTGGGCTGCTGGCACTTAGTTGTAAGTGACCAAAATAAGCTACAGAGGAAAATGACATGGGTTCGGAGGAATTCACGTGGGTTCAGACAGAAGATTGATTTCTCGGCTGCCACGGCGCTGCTTCCGCAGGGATTTAGGACAGGGTTTGGTTGTGTTTGAGTTTAAACTTCCCTTCTCCCTGCCCACTCAAGTGGCTGGGCTGTTAAGCTGCAGGCAGGGGAAGCAGGAGGATGATTTGAGCCCAGTGCTCGGTGGGCTTTGCTGTCCAAGACTTTACTCTGGCTCTGCCTCTGACTTTACCAGTGGCACTTGTCTCGATCTTATGTGGTGACCTGTTGCCCTGAGACTTCTCAGCTTTGTTTTGTGTGTGGTGTCCCCTCCGGTGGAAGCCTGACCTTGTGATGCAGGAGGGGAAGGTTGCAAAACAACATAGCAAGTTATTAGTGAGTTTTGCAATTGTGAGCGGCAGGTTTTGTACCCTCTCTGGCCCTTTTCTGTTTCTTCGTTTTGGGGAGGTGAAACTCTTCTATTTAAATTAAGGTGAGACAGAGCAGGGCCATCTAAGCAGCATTCAGGATTCCCCCATGTGCTGCGAGCTGCTCGACGTGCCAGAATGAAACCCTTTCCTACACAGTGTATTATAAACCTCGCCTGTTGGGTTTAAAGGGCTCCTTTAATAGGCTTGATCCTACACAGACATGCCAGACAGGCCAGTAGTTATGGCTCATCTTAGGAAACTATTCTGCTAAGTACTGGAGCCTAAAATGGAAATGGGGGGAGGGAGGACTGCTGGATCAGCAAGGCCCCTGCGTGCACCGGGCACTGAGAACAGGCACTACGCAGAATAATGTGCAGGAAACTGATTATGAGAAGTTGCCTGAACTCCTTTGAAGTCAGCGGACTTAAGCATATGCTTAATGGCCCTTCCTAAATAGGGACTTTTTCCTGGATGAGGGCCCAAACAGCTGTTTATCCATTTGTACTTCTATATTTTACACTATTCAGCTTTTTCCTGAGTGCACCGCACACAGTCATGTCTTGTTTATGCTTTGACCTACCGTAAGCTTGATATTTAAAGAAAATGCAGCATGATCATAAATATCTGTGTTTTCTGTTGTAGCCATGAAGAGCCTGTGTAGCCTGAATATGAACAGCACCAAACTTTCAGCAGATACCTACGAAGATCTCAAGGTATTTCTGAATTGCACCCACTAAAGATAAAAAGTAGCTGGCCCCATGGAGGAGTTGCACATTTAGGAAGTGCATGGTGATAGTGCTTAGGGCAGAGAGAACTGGCCTCGTGGAGTGGGTAGCATGAAAACCTTCTGAAGAGGGTGAAATTGAGTGGTTTGGGGAGGTGATGATGGAAAACAGCATTGTGAGATTGCTGGCTTTGATTGACTCAGGAAACAGTTAATATGCTGAATAGATGAGTATGAGATGGAATCAGAAACTGAGTTTTTTCACCAGTGCTATCAACAGTAAAGATTTCAGAAAGGGGATCATATTGCTTGTTTCTGGTGAGGATACAGAGACAGAATCTAGTTCACACCGCCAGAGCTGTGTCTTGTACTCTTAACAGGATCAAAAGTAACGTGGATGAACAGCGTTATGGAGCCATGATGCAGAATGCAAGGGGAGAATTAAAAGCACTGGGGAAGGTGCAGGTTTATCTTTGATGCCTTTTGGACTGGACCTGGGCTTTAAACAGAAACACCTGCACAAATGCCCAGTTCCCAAGTTTGACATGTGAGATTTGCACTGTGAATTTACAACTGCCCCAGCAAAATGGTGTAAAGAACTAGAATGTAGCTGTGGGAGAGGAATAGCCCAGGTGGTTTCAGGCAAAGACTGCCCGAGATGTGTTGGCTTTCATGACTTTGTGTGGACTTTGTCTTCACTCTGATGTTGCGTGAGTTGCATCTCCCAAAGTCTTACTCTGTAAACTCAAGGGCTGAAGAAGAAACTCAATATTATGTTGTCTTGTGTGTTGAAACCTTCATTTGTGCCAGGCTTACAAACTTGGGTTGAGTTTCGAACTTGAGGCAAGTTCTGAAGCTGCTCTGCTTTCAAACTGCAGCATCTCTCTTTGGTTCTGGCTGTGGAGCCAGGGCTCCCCAGGGACTTGGTTGCAATGCTGCTGGTGTGGATTCTTCAAGATCAAGTTTTCAAAGCTTGTGTCACAATTGTATATGCAAAGGAGTTGTCCTTGGAATTAACAGCTGGTTTGCAGACGGGTTCACACAATGGAGCTTGTATCAGGCCTCAAGGGTTTACAGACAATCAAGGTCAATGCTGCATTTGGCCTAGGGCTCTGAAATCAAGTCTATTGAAATGCTCCCCTAGTCCAGCCCCTGCTTCTGAGCCCCTTTGCCACTAAGTTCGTACCAAAACTCATGTTTTCCTAACCAGTTCCCTCTGCTCTGGTATTGCATTAGCAGTCCTTAGCAGCAGCTGAGAAAGTGACTTGCCAGGGCAAACAGCAAAACCGGCTGTGAGCAAAGGCCTGATGATTGCAGAGAATTAAGAAAGCCGAGGAAACTTGTGCGTCACTTTTTCCCCCCTCTCACCTCTTCCATTGAGATTTATCTAAGTGGCCATTTTTGTGAGAGCTCTGTGTGTGTTCAGAAGGAGGGTAATAGCTTCTTCCCCTGGGGCACATGGTTGTAGGTCTGTTGGGAACAGCTCAGACTTCAAAGAACATGTTTTTGATACAAATCTTTCCTTCTTCTCCCCTTGGTCTGTGAGAGTACTTGGGGCACACGCCGGCGATGACATTTCCTCTCCCTTCTCCATCCCCCTCCCCACTAAACACGCCTGCACACACACAGACACCCACATATGTACCAGGCAGGCTGAACCAGACAATAAATAAACACCCACTACTGAAGTCATTATTGCCTAACTGAAAAATTATTTGCTGGCAGTGTCTGTAGGATTATGACTAGCTCTTATCAAAATATGCATGCACATAAATCAAGGAGTGAGGTAATAATGACTCCTAGAAACTTCCAACTCCTCAATTATGCCCTAGCCTAATTAAATGTGTTTGTTTGTTTTGAGAGAATTAACCATGTGATTATGGTCAGGGAGCATGGAAACAGGATCAGCAAGTGGGAACCCTGCAAACAGCAGATTCACCTCTGCCTCGTGCAGGGTAATTGAGGAACAATATGACCAACAGCAGTGAGTTGTGGAAAGGAGACTACAAAGACACCAAAAGCTAATAAAACACACTCAGATTGTTTTAATACATGGAGGGAAAAATCAAGCAGTGACAGAGTGGAGGCTGAAGAAGTAGCGTGTTGGCTGTTTGCTGCAGTTTGACAAATGGGTTTTCATAGAATCATGGAATGGTTTGGGCTGGGAGGAATTAAAGCTCATCCAGTTCCAACCCCCTGCCATGGGCAGGGATACCTTCCACTAGAGCAGGTTGCTCCAAGCCGATTTTGCTATGCCTGTGTATAATGAATGGGACCTGATCTGGATGTGGTGGCTGGTGCATGGGTGCTACCAAAGCCACTGGTTGGACTTGGTCCTGTGTGTCCATGAAGGCTCTGCCCTGTGTCCCTTCATTAACACCTGTATGCTCCCGATCACTGCTGAGCTCAGCAGTGGTACTCTGCAGGGTGTAGTGCATCTCCCTGCGCTTTATGGCTGATAGATCCATCCTCCCTGGATGCTGATGGTATGGATTTGCCAGGAACGTTATCCCTGAGTCCTAAACACATAATTAATTCTGCTTTTTCCCTACCATCCCGCACAGGCGAAACTACCCAATCTGAAGGAAGTGGATGTCCGCTACACCGAAGCGTGGTGAAATCTCTGCCTCCAACTCTTCCCTTTTGCTTCTTGCGAGGAGGAAAGGATTTTTAAAACAAACAGAGAAAAAACAAACTAAGAAATAACTTTTGTCTAATCCCTGTAGAGCAGTGAGTTTTGGGGACTTGATGTCGGGAGTTGTGGCTGTGGGGGAGAGGAGTGGTGTTGTGTGTGTGTGTGCTGGGGGGGGACAGGGCAAGCCTGGACCTGGATGGATTCTTTCAGCTTTGTGATTTCAGAATCTACATAAATTTAAATAGAAAAGTAAAAAAAAAAAAAAAAAGGAAAAAAAGAAAAAAAACCAACTTTGTAGCAGCAAGAGGATTATAAAGAAGAAAAAAAAACAAAACAACAAAAAAAACCTTTGTGGGTTTTATTTGCCTTTGTGTTTTATGCGGTGTGGAGAAAAAGAATAATTCGTTTGTCGTTATTTGCCTTGGCTGGCACCCGTCCAGTCAGAACTCTGCCACCAGTTCTGCTCCAGAAAATCCGACTTACAGAAATCTCAAGAGGAGAAAACCAAAACCAGTATGATTTTCACCTCCCCCCCCTTGTCCTGCAGTTGTTACGCAAAGTAGTTGTTTTTTGTACATAAGATTTACATTATGCACCTATTTAAGAAAATGGTTCACAAATAACAGGTCTGGGACCTGTCTGTTATTTATGAGTTGTTAATTCTTTTACCTTTTCTTTCTCTTTTTTTTGCGTTTAGAACTGTATAAACTAGTTTGCTGTCTTGTTATTAGTATTTCTTTTTTAAAGGATTTGTCCTCTTTGAAGAATTGCCTTTCAGTAATGCATACTGTATTATACTCCCTCTGTCACAACATCCATCGCATTGTCCTTTCCGACTTCGAAATGCCTCTACTGTTATAAGATATTTCCTTCCTGTTACCAAGTAGGAAGGAAAATATCTCTCATGGGGTTATAGCTGTAGGGGGAAGGGTGCAGAGATTAATACAAGCCACATTTCCTTCTGAAGCCTATAAGCTTTTTCTAGTCTTTTAAACTGTGTCAGGTTTAAATGTGGGGATAGGAACGAGATACCGTGTATTTTGCCAATGGGGTATTCGCCAAACTCTGTAGCTTTTACAAGTTGCCTCCGTTGTTTTCTGTGTACGTCCAATATTTCAGAAAGAGAAAAAAAAGCTCTCCCTCCATGTTGTGCATCAGTTCGTTCTGTTCCCCCCCCCTCCCCTTCCCTTTCCCTCACTACCTGTTCTGTGCACGCATTGTTCTGCATGTTCCTCTGGGGAGACTGAAGAAATAGCGTTGTTGCTGATCTGATAGCTCTGACCTGTCTGTAATGTGACTGCTACATTTTTCAAACTCCACAATTGCTTAGAAGGTGATTTTTTTTTTAATAATTGTGGTTTCTTTTATATCTGCGCTGTCAAATTCTTTTTTTTCATAATGAGCCTTTGTTGTACAGACCTGCTTATTTAAAAAAAAAAAACAAACCAAAACAAAATGACGTTTTCTTTCTTCTGTTTAACACCTTTATTTCTTTATTTTATTCTTCAGCACCTCAAGGTTTCACATACAGCCAATTATTTTTTTTTATATATAAAAATATATTATATTTAATCTTATTCAGTGGAAGCCAAGCTTTTGAGTTTTGTTTTTTTGGTTTTGTTTTATGTGTTTTTTTTTGTGTGGGTTTTTTTGTTTGTTTGTTTTGTTTTTTGTTTTGTTTGTTTGGGCTTTTATTTTGTTTTTTATTTTTAACCTTTGTTGCTGCCCAACTCATGGGGTTTCCCCCTTTTTTTATTTTTTCCCTTTTTTCCCTTTTTTCCCTTTTTTCTTTTTTTTTTCTTTTTTTTTTTTTTAATGAGTGAAAGGGGAATTGAGTCTTAACTCAAGTAACGTGCCAGGTTTTCCCCCCTTCAAATCCCAAGCTGTATGCAGATGCAGTATGGGAAGGAAGAATTAAAACAAATTAGAAGAAAAATTAAGCCAACATTTTCCTTAGCACTGTTGCTTTTACCAATGGTTTACTACTACTGTTCTGTAGCTGTGTACAAAGAGATGTGAAATAATTTCAGGCAAAAATAAACTGTAAGTGAGTATCTTTTAGCTGCGTGCTTTGTGTTTTCTTTCTCTGGCCCAGTGATGTGGGGATGCTGTGGGAGGTGCAGAGACACCAGAGCTGGAGGGTGATGGCTTCATGAGGATGGGGTCTCAAGGAGCCATGGGCTCTCAGAGCTTGCTCCGTGCTGCTGTCATGGAAGCGTAGAATCACAGAATGGTTTGGATTGGAAATGACCTGAAGATCATCCAGTTCCAACCCCCTGCCATGGGCAGGGATGACTCCCACTAGACCATGTAGCCAAAGGCTCTGTCCAGCCTGGCCTTGAATACTATCAGGGATGGAGCATTTGCCACTTATCTGGGCAGCCTGTACCAGTGCCTTTCCACCCTGACAGTAAAGAACTTCTTTATAAAGAACCTTATATCTAACCTGAACTTCCCCTGTTTCAGTTTGAACCCATTACCCCTTGTCCTGTCACTACAGCCCTTGATGAACAGCCCCTCTCTGGCATCCCTATAGCCCCCTTCAGATACTGGAAGGCTGCTATGAGGTCTCCACACAGCCTTCTCCAGGCTGAACAGCCCCAACTTTCTCAACCTGTCTTCATATGGGAGGTGCTCCAGTCCCCTGATCATCCTTGTGGGCTCCTCTGGACTTGTTCTAACAGTACCATGTCCTTTTTTATGTTGAGGGCACCAGAACTGCACACAATACTTCAAGTGAGGTCTCATGAGAGCAGAGTAGAGGGGCAGGACCACCTCCTTCAACCTGCTGGTCACGCTCCTTTTGATGCAGCCCAGGATACGGTTGCTTTCTGGGCTGTGAGCACACACTGAAGCTGGCTCATGTTCATTTTCTCATCAACCAACACTCCTGCTCTGTGCACCTTGGTGTGCCTCAGTACTGCCTCTCTCCTCCCATCTGCAAAGCAGAGCACCGGGGGTGTTTTCCACCAGTCATCAGATTTCAAGGCACCATAACCTACAAGGAAGAGTCCTTGGGCAACGGTCTAATGTGAAGAGGTTGGAACTAGATGATCTTAACGTCCTTTCCAACCCTAGCCTGTGATTCTGTGATAGGTGAAGGAGGACAGTTGCTCCCCTGTGCAGCCAGTTCTTGCATCCCTACCTTAGACCATTTATCTCTGCACCATTCCTAATCCTTCCCAGGCTCCAGGAGGCCTTGATGGCCATCCAAGGAGCTGCATTTGTGGTTTGGGGTTTGCTCTTCTCACTGGTTGCCTGAAGTACTACTGGGAGCACTGGGGCATACCCAGACTTGGGAGGGGGTTCTGTATGTTAAGGTGTGTTTCAGGGCAGCATCCAGTGTAGGAATCTGCTGCATTTGCAGTCTGCTCACTGCCCTTGATAAAACACACCGGTGTGCGGCTGTGCGCCAGCAGAATATCCAGCTGAAGCTTCACAGCCCTGCTTCAATTGTCTAGACAATTACTAAACCTCTTTAGCTTTTAAGCAAATGGGATCCACTTGAAACCAATTCTGCAGATGTTCCACCTTCATCAAGTTACCTGGCTCCTATCCTCCTGTGTTTATCTGTATTCTGTTTATCTGTATTCTGTTTTCTATCCTGTTCTACAAAACAGATCTTAGAACATGCAGTACAAGACTTGTACTGTGTTTCTAGTACTTGGAGTAGTAGCAGTCACAGGATGGCCCTTGATAAAGAGCATAAACCATGTGTGTACTTTTTCCCCACTGAAACAAGACAGCTGGAGCTGTCGGGCTTTCTGAGTCTTTTCCCCTTGAGCAGTCACTGCTGCGTAAGGGCTGTCCTCCCCTGGCAGCGGCCAGTTCTTTACAAACCCTTTCTGGGCCCTGAATAGCCAGAAATGTCCCTGGGATGCTGCATGAGGGACTCAGAAGTTGCCCAAAGAAGGAGAGCTTTAAGCCTCGGTGAAGCACAGGTTGGACACAGCTGCTTTTCCTCCTGTGGGTGATGGCTCCTGCCCTGCTGCTGGGCAGTCGGTAGCAGTGGTTGTGTTCTGCAGCCTCATGGGCAATGGAAGGAGCTTGGACATCCATGGTACATCAGTGTTGCTGGAGTAACAGCGATGGACTGGTGTGAGCAGGGAACAAGCATGTGTGAGCCCACCCAACAGCACTGGTTCTGCTTGCTGCAGTGATCTCCAAATCACTGCCCTGTGCCTCATTCCCCTCCTGAACCATCAAATCAGTGTTCTGATTTGAACAAAACCAGAGTGAGCTCACAGGTGATCAACCTGTTGTTAAATAGACTGGTACCTGTGGTCTCTATCACCTTAGAGGAGTCATCTCTGGGCCAGGGCAGATGCCTTTGGCCTCCAGCCCATAGCAGTTACAGAGCATTATTGCTAGAAGGTCCTAAGGGTTGTGTTGGACCAGAGATTCTTGTACTGGTTACAAAGGGGAGGAATAGCTGTGGCATAGGAAGAGTTGCTGTATCTCATCTTGTGCTCAGAAAGCCTTCCCTGATTATCTTTCCTACTGTGGCACAGGAGCCCTGGTGTTCTCACCTGGATAATGATGCCCTCTTGCCTTTCAGCTGCTGCTGGCTCATAATCAGAGCCATTAAGATCTGCCCTATTTAATTTAGCAGGTTACTGCAGCACATCTTCCCAGGACTTGCGAATACCAGGGGTTTGTCTAACCTGCAGTTTTTGGCTTTCAAGCTGAACTAGTGCAATAGCTTTGATGCAAGCCTAAAGTGCATAAAGAAGAGCGTAAAGCTGTAACACTGCCTGTTTCAGGAGTATTTTTCTTATGCCCTCGTTAAAACCCAGCAGTGGTACTACCTTCCTGTTGTTTCTTCCACTGCTCACAGCTATGTTTGAGTTTCAGAAGACAAAACACCTCAAATCACAAACTGTCAGTTGCCTCCAGTCTCCCACTGGGTGCATACAGCTTGTTTGTTGCTCAGAGTAAAATATATGTCTAAATCCTTACAATTCAGAATGCATTGGCTTGTAAGGGAGTGCTGCAACAGCTGCTGACCTGAAGTCTTGTGTGGCTGTATTTGTACCTCTTAAGAACTTATATGTCATGTTTATATGGTTCTTTCACACAGGGCAGAGCTTGGGTTGTCTACAACCCTTGTCTGTGAGAAACTGAGTGATGGTTCTGGGACCTGATGGGAGATGTGGTAGATGGCATTAGGGCATGGAAGAGCATCTGTGCTGTCCTCGGGGCATTGATCTGCCCATTGCTCGGTGCCCTGTTGACATCTGTGGGTATCCTGATCTCCTGAGAGCCGGCTCTGTGTCCCCAGATTGGACAAGCCTGGCCAATGGGCTTTGAGCAAGCTTGTCCCCATGTCAGGGCCACCCCTGCCATGCAAGGGAGAGGCTCCATCTCCAAGCATTAGCACTGAGCACAGAAAGTGCCTCTGAGATTCCTCACTTCTCACACATTCCAGAGAGCATCAAAGCCTTTAAAGACCTCCAAAGACTCTGAAGAGTTAAAAGCATCTTGGAAATATAAATAAATGCAGTAAAGGTATGGAATAGGAATGATGGGCTCAAAAACAAAGCATAAATGCAATGCCACCCAAGATTGCTGTCTTCTGGACAACACAGGATCTAGGATTGTTCCCTTCTTTGGGATTTCCACTCCCCTGATAGCTGGGAGCTATTAGGAGCAATAACCTCCTGCCTCATATGTACAAGGGTTTCTAATTCAGAAAAGAGCTCCTTGAAACTTTCTGTACATCTATGAGGAACAGGACCATAGTGCTGCACCCGTTCTCACGCTGAAGGCAATGCTGACCTCACCCAGCCCCTATAAAGCCATCCAGCTGTACCTCTTAGAACACATCAGTCAACTATATTGCCGTGTCTTTAATTTTTAATGATTTTTTCCAACTAAATAGAGTACACGTATCAAAATATTTGCTTTAAAAGGATGTTACCATGCAGGTTTTTTCCATTTTATTTTCTATTGACTGGGGAACATCTGAAGTAAATATTTGAGAGAAACCACTTTTATTAATAACAGATCTTGGAATACCCTTTTTGCCAGTAATATTAAACATGCAGGTATTTTTCCTGCTAGCCCTGCATTTGCTTTTTTATTACTATTCTTTTCGGTTTAGACCTCATTTTCATGCTTTTCACCTACACCTAGAATAAGTGCCGAAATATATTTGTAACTTTAAAATAAGGCTTATTTTTTTTTTATGTGTATATTTTTAAATATATTCAGACAAAAACAGCAAGTGCGTGCTTCTGTATTAAATTTTATTAAGTTCTTTTGAAAAGAATACTTTGTTTTGAATGCTGGGTCCTGCTGACCTGCTGACTGTCCCACTTTAATGGAAGTGTTGCTTGTGTCTTTGGTATGCTGTATACCTTGTTATGTTTAAAATACAGAAAGTTTGGCTTAGGGGTATTTTTCTTCCCATATTTTACCAATTATGATGACATTAAAGATAACGAATATACTGACTCATTTACCAGGTGCTTCGAGAGCTTGGAGCTTGGTTTTGTTATTTACTGCTGCTCCAAGAGGCAGGGTTGTGACCCTTGGAGTTTGAAGGAACACATGTATCACAATGACCTGAATCTCAGTTTAAGCATCATGTTAGAAAAATGCAAGTTTTGCTTTGCTGTTGTTTTTGTAAAGGAGAAGAAGTATTTAAAAGCCAGTCTATTGATTGTGCCTTTGTGTTGTTCTCCGGTCCTGTTTTACCCTGTGGTGCTTTCCCCGGCCCTGATGGGTGGGATGAGCAGTGAGGCTGGGTGAGGATCCCCATGCCTATGAGCCTGGAGCCGGCTGGATGAGGCCCACCAAGATCTTGCTAAGGAAAAGAGCATATCCCACTCTGCACAATGAGCTTGTGTAGGAGCAGGATTTGTTCAGGGTAACAGGAGCAATGAAAATAAACCAGATCTTTATAAGAATCCCAGCTACATCTAAAGCAGAAGTTCCTCATGGCTCAGGGAAAGAGGCTGTGTGTGAGTGGGTTGCCCAGGAAAGCCAAGCTGAGCTGTAATACTACTGCTGTCCTGTCATATAGGTGAAATTCTTGTTTTGGCATTGCAGGGAACTGGGTAAAATGTAGAATATTTTTGGCTAGAACAGGCTGACCCAGACATTGGCAATGGTCCATTATTAACAGCAATAGTCCTGATAATGGAAGTTAAAGGATACTCCATGGAAATCAAGGATTTGCTTAACAGGATTATATCCATCCCTGAGGCCGGCAGAGGTCTGAGATCCCTTGCTTGAGCCCACTGAAGCAGCCAGGTCCCACTGTCACAACTAATGACACCATGCTGGATGTCATTTGAAGAGCGATTATTGGTTTAATGCTGGGGGCACACTGTGCTGGTGCATGTGGGGAGCACATCCAAGCAGCAAGGCCAGAGCTGTCACCGCTGTGCAGCCTTTGGATGCTCCCATCAGGCATTATGTCCCTCATAGAGGTGTGGGATTTCCACTTTGGTGAGTCTGTCTGACTCCTGACAGGAAAGTGAGGGGCAGCAGCTCCACTGTCATGTGGGGTGACAGTGAACTTGTTGCATTCATAGAATCATAGAAGCATGGAGTGGTTAGGGTTGGAAAGGACCTCAAGATCATCTAGTTCCAACCCCCCTGCCATGGGCAGGGACACCTCACACTAAACCATGACACCCAAGGCTTCATACAACCTGGTCTTGAACACTGCCAGGGATGGAGCATTCACAACCTCCCTGGGCAACCTATTCCAGTGCCTCACCACCCTTACAGGAAAGAATTTATTCCTTATATTAAATCTAAACTTCCCCTGTTTAAGTTTTAACCCTTGTCCTGTCACTACAGTCCCTAATGAATAGTCCCTCCCCAGCATCCCTGTAGGCCCCTTTCAGATACTGGAAGGCTGCTAAGATGTCTCCATGCAGCTTCTCTTCTCCAGGCTGAACAGCCCCAACTTTCTCACCCTGTCTCCATACGTGAGGTGCTCCAGCCCCTGAGCATCCTTGTGGCCTCCTCTGGACCTGCATAGTGAGAGCCACAAGCACTGTTCTGCCACTGTGAGCCATCTCCATAGTGCAAAGACCCTCCCCAGGTCACCTCCTTCATGTTTTGGGAGCTTCCAAACCATCTTCCTTGGAAATACTGTCAGTTTATGAACTTGAATGATGTGAGGAAGGGTCTGGGTCCAGTGGACACTGCTGCAGGGCCTATGGAAAGGGTGACCTCCTGAGGGGGATGAGCAAGTGGATGAGAACCAACCACAAAGTGGGGGGGGGGGGGGGGGGGGGGGGGGGAGGGGAGAAGCAAAAACATAAAGAAAGAAGAAAGTTGTTCTTGAGGTTAAGGCACTGCAGAGCTGATGACATCAATGCTGCCATGGCAACAAAATCTTCACTTAGGTATGGTGAGCGCCCTGAGCTCCGGCTGCCAAGGAAACCCGCCCGAGCGCCAGCACACAGCACCGCGGCCCGGGGCCTTCCTCCTCCTCCTCATCCTCCTCACTCTGTCCCGCTGCAGAGGAGCTGCACCCTGCTCCCTGTCCCTCACTGGGTTCACTGCACCCCAGCAGCTCCGGTGTGGCCTGGGGATGACAAGGGTGTTCTGCCATCAGCATGGCACGTGGTGGCTCTGTGTCACCATGGGTCACCTCCTGTTTGCTGGCCTGGATGCCCCTGTCTTCAAGACCACAGCAAAGTGAGGGACTCTTCATTAGGGACTCTAGTGATAGGACAAGGGGTAACGGGTCCAAAATTAAACAGCAGATTTAGATTGAATCTAAGGAAGAAATTCTTTCCTGTTAGGGTGGTGAGGCACTGGAATGGGTTGCCCAGGGAGGTTGTGAATGCTCCATCCCTGGCAGTGTTCAAGGCCAGGTTGGACAGAACCTTGGGTGATATGGTTTAGTGTGAGGTGTCCCTGCCCATGGCAGGGGGGTTGGAACTGGATGATCTTAAGGTCCTTTCCAACCATGACTATTCTATAACTCTATGATTCTATGTGCTCATGAGTGAAGTTACTTTGGATCCCAGTTTGGGCTCAAACTGGGCTTAAGGAGCCCGGCGTGGTGTGGAACCCATTCCTTTCTCAGAGGAGCACAGTGTGCATGGTCCCATTCCCAGTGCAGTCAGCGGCTGCAGGGTGACCTGTGTTGGAGCAGGAGGGGGGGACATTTTATATTCCTCCATGGCTTGAAATGCAGCACAAAGCAAACCCATCAGCAGCCATTTCTTTGCTAGGAGGCTGTGCCAGCACAACGTGGGCCAGTTCTATGTTATCCTTTTCCACTCCTGTGATTCAGGATCATAGAATCACAGACTGGTTTGAGTTGAAAGGAATGTGTTAGAAAACTGTGAGCGCATTCAGCATCAGGGATCACCCCCCACAGAGAATTAGGGGATTTAATGAGATGAAGCAACAGTGTTTATCCTCCACCACCATGTTTCAATCCCCCTCCCCTTTCATCAGTACAAATGAAAAACTCCCCCTAAAGTTTGGTTATTCCACTGAAATACACTGATTCCAGACAGATCTGTCATTAGTCACCAGGGTGAACCCATAGGCTAACAAGCAGTGACTGAAGCAAGGAAAACAATCTGGAGAGAGGTTTGGAACTGAATACAGCCCTGATCTCCAGGCTACCCTCAGCCAAAGCCATGCCGTAGGCTGGCCAAGTGTGAACATCCCAACCAGAGCTCCCACAGCAGCTCTGGCAGCCCAAAAGGATACAAAAGGCCCCTCCAGCATTGCAGAAGGTCATTTGGTGGCTGCTGCTGACAGGCCTGTCCTGCTATGAATTCATGCCCAGTGAAAATGTGTAATACAAATCCTATGAAAGCTGATTGAAAAGATTCTTTTTTAGTGTATTTTAGGGCAGGCTTGAGTGACTATTAAGCAGTCTGTGGAATTTTGTTTGGTTTTTTATAAGTGGATATTGAGTACAGGCTTAAAGGCTTCAGTGATTTATCATGGCAATTGATGCATTGCTTCAAATGCAGCAGCAGCCACTGCTGCTTGACCCAGAGAGACCCTCCGGCTGCCTCTCTGCATGCCCAGGTACTGCTCCAGCTTTTACTGCTGAAGCTGTGGGGTGGGATCTTGGTCACGCTGTTGTTATTTCAGAAATAGAAAAGAAAGAACCGATGCATCTAAAAGAGAAACCTCTGCTGGCATGCGAGGCACTGCTGGCGTTCAGGCTTCAGGGGCTGTGATCCATCAGGCTCCGAGCTGGCTGAGTTGAGCCAGTTGCTGGAAAGGAAAGGAAGAGAAAAGCTTGGCAGCAGCATGCAGGAGCCAGCCAGCAGTGGGGAACACCACCAAGGGCACACTGTGGTGGGTGACCAAGGGTGAGCATTGCCTCGCACCCAGTTTAGTTCAGCCAGGGAAAAGACAGTTTAGCAGGAGGCAGAACTGCAGTGGAAGGGAAGCCCAATCTGCTCCTTGAACTCTAAAAGATGCAGCAAAATGACTCGGGTTTATCATAAAGCTATGGTAGGAGTAAAGGCCATTAGCTAATAGCAAATCTGAAGGTTGTTTTTTTTTTATACCTGAATTTTTGAGATGGATTATCAAATTATTTTGAAATAATTATGAATTTTACACAGCACCAGATCTCCACTACCTGATTTCTGGTCACAAGAGAGGAGTGTAGTTAAGGGGAAATGACTCACGGCTGCCTGTGGTTAAAATTAATGAGATATTTATAAGGCTATATTCCTGTCAGTGTCCTTTCTTTGTAGTCCAAGTTGGGATGATAGCATGGAACTCACTGCTGAGGACAGCAGTGCCCTCACCGTGATGGTCACAGGGTCAGCTCTGGTAAGCGTAGGATCAGATGAGTGATGGCTTTTAAGGCCAAAAAACCCCATTCTGATTGTTCAGGCTGCAGTATGCAGCCTGATTTGCTCACAGATTCCACAATAACTCCACAAAGAGTATTTAGGATGGAGAGAAGAGGGAAAGGAGATGATGAGGAGAAAGAGAAATCAGCTGTGGGACCTTGGGATGGGAATCTTTAAGTATGTGTTTTTTGCACAATACAGAAAGCCTGTTCACATCCTGCATTATCTTCCCTGTAAGCAAGAGCTCTTCCAGGAGGACCCAGCTTTAAATATACATGGAAGAGAAATCCTTCCCTTGCCTTCGCCTGGAGTTACGCAGCCTGTCACCTTCCCGCAGGGAAACAGCAGTGCCTGCAAGCAGAATGCTGTGTTTTCTGGGCTGCTTCAAAGCTCTGCTCTGCCAGCCAGATTATTGATCAAGAGGAAACGTTGGCGTTTCAGAAACTTCCCCAAAAAGGCCTGGATCCTGCTCACTCCCATGCGTCACTGGGGCTGTTTTTATCCATGGGTTTTCCGGCGTGTTTAGCAGAACCGGGTCGTCCAGGAGGGACCCTGGCAGAATCTCCCTGCTGAGTGACTCACACTCACACATCATGGGAATTCGGGCTGGCTTCAACATACTGCACTTTTCAACTCTGATTCATGCCAGGAGAGTAAATAAGGCAACTCCACACACATCTCGGCTGTGACAAGTTGCCTTCCCACCAGAAAGGTGCTGGGACAAATGACAATGCCAGTGAGCAGTGTCACCTATCAGTTAGCCAGCAATTTCTTACAACAGGGTAAAGTGCCTCTTTGCACATGTGGAGTGTGGCTTGCTGCAGCCCATTATACCTGCCCCCTTAAATGTGGCAGCACTTCTTTACTAAAGGTGCTGGGTTAATTTTGGCAAGCTTTGTAGTGGGTTTGCTAAAGCCTGGGGACATTTTAGCAGTGTTGGGTTGACACTTTTAAGGCAGAGCTTTTCTCCACAGATCATTTCAGAAAGGTGATTCAAAAAAGCAAAGAGCCTCATTTGTCTGGATGGTTCCCAAAAGCAAAGTAAGCAAGGTCACTGCTGCAGAAAGCGTTACTTGATATTGAAGTGTTTACTGCCATAGAGACACAATTCAGGAGCAGACTTCTTTTATCTTTAACGGGATCTAAACTAATTATGTATCTGAAATTAGTTGTTTGGGAAAAAACCTCCAGCTATCATTACTGGTACCTGAATGGTGGTAAGTCAAGTCACCAAATTACATCCTTGGGTCAGGGAAATAGGTAGCCGGATAACTAGCTGTTTAGTTTCTAGTTAAGTCAGTGAAGCAATTCAGCTAAAAAGCCTTGGGTACAGGTCAGATTACTTCTTCTTTACAGTTTCATTCCAATCATGGCTTGCTGCTCTGACCAAGAAGGCCCAAAGAAGTCAACCAGGTGCTCCTTACATCCCCATTTGAGTACCCACAGCCAGGGATCGCAGGCAGCAGTGGGCAGCCCCTGCCCTGGGCTAGCACATGGCACTAAAAACAGCAGGACTATCTCTACAGATATCATCAAAAGGATGAAGACTTGGATATTTCCTGAAAGAAGACTGTGTATTTGCACTTTTAATTCGGCTTGATCTGTGATTAAGAAGACCATGCAGATATTGGTCTGTTCCTGAAGGAAGTTGAATTACAGGTCATTTTTTCTGATTGCAGGTTTCTGATGTGACAGCAGAATGTGTTCCTACGCAGGTTAGTTGAACAGAGGGGCAAAAGCTATTGAATAAGAATTAAATGAATTGGGTACTTCATTCCCAATGAATGCCAGTTCGTCCAGTTCTTTGCTCCCCTGGGCTTTAATAAGAACCTCATTCTTATCCTTAGACCTGCAAGAGGGAAATATCCACAGTAGCATAATTAGTGCATGCTATGCCACCTCTTATATTGCTGTAATATTGTCTTTCGTTCAAAATAAAGAAGGAACAAACTCCCCCAACTTTTGATTACATGTTCTGTTCTTTCCTTCAGGCTTGTCAACATGAAGCACAGAGATTGCCTAATCTGTTCTTGTTATTTAATTATGTGACTATGGTACGCTGCTCTGGCTTCTGTCCATAACCCATCACAACTGGCACCACATTCCTGCCCAGCCTCCAAGTTCTTCAGACACTGGTGGGTAAGGAAAGCATACCCTCACATCTCTGCCTATCTGCTGTGAGTGGTTAGCAAATACCAGAGTAAGGACGGCCTCAAACCCAGCTGGGGGTTCAGTGGGTGAAGTGCTGGGTGCCCAGCATCCAGGCCTGTGGCCCCAAAGGGACTTCAGCCAAGCCCTTGAGGAGGAGGCAGGTGGAGGTGCTCACACCCTGTTCAGTGTGCCTGTTCCTGGCTGCACGAGCTGGGATTTGTGCTGGCTTCTCCTTGTGCTCTGGTAATCCTCCCAGCCATGGGTGTGGGATAAGCCAGGCTGGGTGCTCTGTGGTGTGCTGGCAGCTCCCAGTGGGAGCCATGCTTCAGACCTTGCACAAGTGCTCCGCTGGCTAGCGAGCATCTGCTGCCATCAGGAAGAGCTGCAGCCTACGTGTGTCTGGGTGCAGCATCTTAATCCATCCACTTAAAACTAAATGTGCAAGTCCTTCTTCTGCTAAAATGCTGTTCGAGAAAGGACAGAGAAGCTCAATTGTGTAGCCCAATAACTTGGATGAGAGTTGAGCTTCAGTGATGTTTTATTAGATGAATTTATCCTCTCAGCCGTAGTTAAACTGCATACCTGGTCCTGAAATCATTGTCTACATTGTCTGGTTATTTATTCTGTCTCCCCCACAGAGCTATTAAAGTCCTGGGCTTAAGAACACAAAATGTCTCTCTGATACAGAGTTCGTGCCCTCTACAGTTGACAGTTTCCCCACATGTGGCCTTCAGCAGTGCAGCTGCTAGAGAAGAAAATAACAAAATAATTTGGTCCCCATTAAGCCACAAGGCTTAAGCCCTGAGACACAAAGTGCTTTACTTCTGTGTCGTGGTTTAAACCAAATCCTCACAGTACTCTTACTCACTCCCCCCCTTGCTCCCCCAACTCCTGGAGAGTTAGGAAGGAGAATCCAAAGAATGTATCCCCCACGGGTTGAGATAAGAACGGTTTAATTGCTAAGGCACAACACCAATCACTACTGCCATTACTACTACAAATAATAACGATAAAGCCAATAACAAGCGAAAAGAATACAACACCCCACCAGCCACCGACCCATAACTCACTCCACCCTGTCCGGCCGAGCACCACACGCTCCCTCCTCCATTTCCCTTCAGAGCTCCACCCTTCCAGCTCTCTCCCCCAGTTGCATCCTGGGCATCACGTGCTATGGTCTGGAATACCTCTTTGGCTAGCCTGGGTCAGGTGTCCTGTCTCTCCTTCCTCCCAGCCTCCCCTCCTCCCTGGCAGAGCTTGTGCTCAGAAAAGGCCCTGAACAAAAACACCCTCAAAACATGCTCGCTATCAAGCAACTGTTCCCAGCCCAGAAGTCAAAACACAGCACTGCACCAGCTACAAGAAGGAGAAAAATGACTGCTACGGCTGAACCCATGACATTCTGCCACATGCAAGGAAATGGATTGCCATCAACACAGCACACCGCTTAAAAATCAGGTCTTCTGCATAAGGTTGGTGTAGCTCTTGGAAATGGTCCCTAGCAGCAGGACGGAACTGTGGCAGGGGGCTTAGAGAGAGCCACATGGATCAGTAGCTTTGTACAAGCACTTCAGTCCTTTACAGTTTTCGTTAGGTGGACACCTGCAGAGGCACAAAGCAATGTATTTTCCACCAAGTCAGTCCCATTTGCCTGTAACTGAGCAGCAGGTAACATGGATCTTGTGGGACTCATGCATTGAGGCTACTTCTTCCAGCACCAGGGCCAAAGCACATACATGGGAAAGCTTTGAAAATGAAGGGATTTTAACTAGAATTTAATGCTTGTGTTTCTTAGGTTTTGGGCATCCCTACCTAAATTCACAGGATAGTGAAAAGGTGAAGGGCCTGTTTTCCTCTGCTTTCATTTCATTTTGCTTGCTTTGTTTGGGCCCCATCATAGTGGTTCTTGGGCCCAGGCCCAGCACTTAACAGCAGTAGCATAGGAATTGATTTCAGCAGAAGCAGACAATCCCCTAAATTATTAATGTTAATAGTGGACAAACCACAGGACACAAGCAAAAATATATAGAAGAAAGAGCTGAAGAAAAGCAAAAGGATGGCATCAGGATGATAAGAGGCAGACTGAGATACAGAGAGATGTCCCAGGTGACTGAGACCAAGATGAAATACAAACAAAGAAGGTTCTGGGTAAATTCAAAAGCAAAGAACATGTACTCATACCCTTGGAGATGTTCTCAAATGCTATCAAGGGCTTTAGAAACAGCAACAAGCATCCCACACGCAGGAATTCCTACATGGCAAATGTGTGCTCCACGCCTGTACTAAAAGCCTGCTGGAGGAGGGCAGGAGCTGTGCTGTCCCCATGCCCTCCATGGAGGTGGCCCTCAAGGCTGCCTGGTCTACACAACACTGGGTGCTGGCTGGCATCCTGCCTGGCGCGTCCTAGTTGTGTTTCTCAGAACCCCTCTGTGTTTTCAGCTGATTTGCTTTGACATCAGCAGCCGGCAAGAAGTTCTCTGTGTCGGGGTGTGTGGGAGTGCTATGTGACACCTTAATCATGCTAAACAGGAACACACATTCAGATTTCCTTGGTGTTTCAAAGAAATGTGATTTCCTTTGTGCTGCAAAGAAAGAGTTGACTTGATTGCGACTCTCTGTGGAGATCAGCTCTGGTGCCCACGAATCAGGGATCTCATTCTGGGGGAAAAAAAGGGAGATTAAATGTTCCAGGCTTTTGAGCTGCAATCATCAGAGTTATATTTCTTGCTGGTACCTAGGGGTCATTCTGAGAAGAGCTTTGATTGGCCAATATACCATGAAATCAGATGTTGTTAAAAATAAAAATCAAAATCTGTGCCAAGTCAAAGTATCAGCAAATATACTAAATCCCAACTTCTGAAATTGTTGTTAGTCATTTAGTGCAGGCACTAGAAACTAATTCAAAGTCCAAAAGAGTGATTCACTTGTTAACTTATTTCTCCTCTCTGTATGGGTGACAAACATTTAAAATCTCAGTGAAAACTTAGCTAGTGATGGCTCAGTACAGATTCAGCTGAGCATTTGCTGGCATGGATGAGATGAAATAATGGCAGAGAAGACCTGCTAGCACAGGGCCAGGTGAAGAGTGATACTTGACATAGGGTGGGATTTTATAACTGCTGTGGCTTGTGATATGTGGCAATGCTGTTGGAAAAGCTGGATTTGCCAGTGTTCTCATCCTGCTGACAGTCACACTCACTCACTCAGCCTTGCTCATCCAGAGGCACAGAACTGCTTGGATGCTCAGCATGAAAATGCTTTTCACTTTTTTGTGATTTATGAAGTAACATTAAAAACCTCTACATTTGCCAAATTACCATGCACAGTAGTAAGAAAAACTCCCATTGGATCTGATTAATGAATTTGAATGATGACGCTCAATGTAGACAATGCCTGTGCTCCTGCTAGATATGATGCCAAAACAGAGGTCTGAAATGGGGCATTGTCCAGTAGCCACTGTCATGGAGCAGTGAGGTTTCCAATGTAGTTCACAGACGTGATGCTGCTGCCCCGCAGTTTTAGTTTTCAGCACTAAATTAACTATTGCCTCATCCTATTCACATAGTGTGCAGAAAAAGTAGGTCACTCAAGGCAGCAGGTATTGCTTGGCTTGGAAATCCACTTCTGCATGTTCACAGTTCAGCAGCTCCTCCAGAGGGAGGATTACATCTACTGCCACTAGGCTCTTACCACAGCTGCCTCTTCAAAAGAGCAGCCACCTGAGTTCTACTCCCAGGGAAATGTGAGGGTGCTTTTCCTTTTTGAAGTGAACTTTTCCAAGACAGGAATGTCCCCTTAATCTTCAGTGGCAATGATCTTCCTGTTTTAATTCAGAGCTAATGATAGGCTCCTTTGCTCTCTGAATTGGGATGTGGAATTCCAGCCTCAGAGTGGAAAGTAATATCTGTGCTGAAGGGGAAGATGAAAGGAGGATGCATGTTGCTTTCCATGTTTTGGTCAGCTGTCCCTCTGCAATCATAAAATCCAGGCACTGCCTAGGAGCAGGATGCTCCTGCTAGGAGCCCTGCTCCCTGGAGTTGCTGAGGGTCACCAGGTGCATGGTGGGGTCCAGGGAAAATGGGATAATCCCCATGGAGGTGGCCCAGGAGCTGGCTGGTGGAGCAGGAAAGCAGGACAGTACAGACCAGCATAAACAGGGTGGGATTGTCCTATGATCCTCTTAAGAGGAGCTCAGTGTCTGACAGTGTTGCATGTCTGTCTATGATGAGCTGCTCTTTCCCACAGTGCTCAGGCATTCTCCTTTGCCTTGCTCAGTGGGATTAAGGCAGTTTGCATGAGGAGTTCTTGGCACTCAACATACTTAATACTTTGTGCTCTGAATCCTGTTTTCTGGGCTGGGGTTACCTAGCCTGGGCATCTGCAGGAGCTTTCCACAGCTCCCTTGCAGCTGCGTTGGCATACAGTCCCATACCCAAAGGGGCTTTCTGTCACCTCCTTTTCTTGCCTTACTCAAGCTCTTCAAGTTGTGCTCCTGGCTGCTGGCCTGTATGGCACGTTTCAGCACAATTGCAACTGGTGAAGTGGTTTTACTCCCTCAGCTGAAATCCATCTACTCTCATCTTTATATAGATTGAAGAGCAGTGCTGGCATCAGGCCAGTGTCCATCACTGCTTTTTCTCACCGGGTAGAGCAATGGGCTCTCCTCCTATACATTTGTCAAAGCTTTGGGAATCAATGCCATTTTAGAGATGTGGTTAAACAATCACACAAAATTACCTGTGTAAAAATACAGTGTAGGGAATGTTAGCTTAGCTCCACTTAGATCACTGCAGATGTGTTATTTTGGGAGAGCATTCATACTGTGCAGTCCTTATTCAGACAAAACTGCAATTGACGTAATTTTTTCCATAATGTTTATTTGAAATCATATCTATACATCTTGTACAAATCAAACTAATAATAAGCATTTCCATGACAGACTCTACTTATGGATTAATTTTGGAATTCAGTTTATAGACACGATTTGACTTCAGTAGGATTTATGTCCCTAAAAGGACTGCAGCAACAAGGGGACAAATGCTAGAAAGTGGCTTTTTGTCTATAATTCAACATATTTGTTTGTGGAACCCTGAACAATGTTCTAATCTTCCATCTGAAAACTGCCTTATCACCTTTTGATTTATAGAATTTTCCTTTGCCTTTCCTCTCTACAACTCATTTGGTAGTTCTTACAAGGCAGGTATTGTCAAATCTCTTTCTTCAAACATGTAATAACCACCTTTTGTATTGAACAGGCATATAAATTACTCAGCTTATATGACAGAACAGAAAAGAAAGAGTTGAGTATCTGGCAGAGATGCCAAAGAGTGATGTTATTATAACCTTACTGAGAAAGATTTGCCAACACAAAGTTACAGATCAGTGAGGTAACCGACGACAATATTTCCTTTATTACACCAAATATTAGAAAACGTTATTGTGTGCTGCGTTTCCAGAAAAATCACACCTCTCTTATCAGGATGTTCAGGAGCCTTCCTTGTGCATAACAGATGGGTTTCATAGCTTAAATAGACCCCAGGCATTGAAAGACATACAATCACAGGGTTTACGCCTGTCAGTATTACAGCCTCATTATTCAGAGCTTCTTGGGAATTTTTCCAACATGCTTGTTTTTAAGTGGAAAATAGTGTTCCTGCAAAATTAAAATCTTGCAGGTTTTCAAATTTCCGTCAGGAAAATTATACCAGGAATAGAATAGCTATTTCAAGGTGGAGTGGTCCAAATGAAACCGAATCACAGTGCTTGCCTTGGACCAGTTTCAAACATCCACCCAATCCTTGTCTGTGCTGCCGTCAGACTTATGCTGAGATGCTTTGTCCCACCAGTTTCTGCGAATAGGCTTGGCTTCCTAAGACACCTGCAGTCATCTTCTGGGTGGAGAAATGCAATCCAGGCTGGCAGCCAGCATGCACAGTGTTCTTTGGGCACAGAGGTAAAAGGAAGCACACTGGAGCCCTGTAGGAACATCTGAAGCTTTCAGGCTATAGGGGACAAGACTATTACAGGGTCAAGAGGCAGTTCAGAGAAAAGCACCTGTACTTGCCTCTTTGTGTTGGGGTTTATCCACTCTAAATTGAACTTGGCCCTCTCAGCCTCCGAATAAAGTGTCTTTTCCAAGAGTAATCAGGACAGTCCAACGCAGCCACAGGCTTAGGATCACCCTTGCTGGAGTGGAAAGAAATCAGAGCTAAAGCTCTTGGTCGCTTTTACTCGCGGCTGGGTTTTGGTGGACGGCTCCACCTCATGGCAACTGCGCAAATATGCAAGGAAAGAGTTGAAGCTGTGGTTTGTCCTCAGTGGGTGATGAATGACACCGTTTCCTCCTTCATAAAACAATCGCCGAGTATGACCAAGTCAAACGGAGTTAACTGAGACCCCGGGAATCAGGGTCAGGTGCAGCCGAAATCTCGGTGTTGAGCTTTTTCTGCTCAACGCATGAAAGTTACACGCAGGCTTCGGCTGCTCTGCATTGTTTCCACTCTTTGCATTATATGTGGGGAGAGCAGCACTGCCACTGCATAGACCACCCAGTATTTCCCACTATCATACTCTCTTTTAATGTATTTATAAATATTTGTTCATAAATTGTTGAGAAGCTGAAAATTTGCAGTCTCTGTGCCTGCTTTGGAGAAACTTGCTGCTAAAGTAAGCTAGTCTTGGACACAGGATGAGAAGGATGAGAACATGCAACTCTGCTGAAACAGGCTTCCGAACTTTATTATTTTCCTTTTCAGCTGCTTTTATTTATTTATTTATTTATTTATCATCTATTCTCTGGATGCCACATTCAGTTCCTCACAGCCTCTGCATCCTATGACACATCCGGTGCAGAGCAGGGGAGTCCCTGCAACTTGTCTTCAGCAGCAACGAAAGCACCCAAGGGTGGCCAGGGACACCCCTCAAATCAGTGCCACCCAGCCCTGTCCACACAGAGCCCTGGCACAGCAGGTCCCCCGTTCACAATCTCTGCTGCCCTCCCATGGCAAGAAAATAAGCATCTGTTGCAAATTCAGAGGCATGGTTTGAATAAGACATCTTTCATTTGTGAATGCTGAAACAGGCTTATGGGCAGCTTCGCAAGCACTGATGGAACCCTTTCCACAGTAATAATACAGAAAATTGATCATCAATGGACTTCGGCACGTTCAGTAATAAGTCTGAGCATCTGATAAAACAGGTCTTGAAATTGAAACATCCACCTAACAAACCAAGCTATCAATCTGCGCTTGTCCAGGCAGGGAGCCCTTGTCTGCTCTTTGGTAAGTGGGTTTTTTTATTATATAATGTCTTCACTAATGCTCTCCATCCAAAGTTATTAGGGAGCTAATCAGCAAGACCTCCCAAGAGCAAGTCATCTAGGAAAACACTACTCATGTTGAATACCTAACACAGCCTTGAGCCCTAGATAGATATCAAAGAAGGATGCTCCAACCTGATGGTAACAGTAAAAATGTGTCTGCATTATGGTCTTCCTCCTTCTGTTACCAGTAAACACTGTATTTAATGGAAGTACCAAATTATAGATCTAACTAACTATGAAGGAAGTCTAAATTCAGTTTGCTTCTCACCTGTGCGAAACTCTGGTACTCTGAATGTGCTCAATACAGTATCCCACATCCATTTCTAGTTATAACTTAGTAGACCTTCGCTTTCATTTTATTTAGGCTTAATTTTAGCACAAGGTTGTTCTACAGTTCACCTCCCTGTTGCTAAATCCCAATATTTGCAATATGATGCACAACTATGTGAGTTCTTGTAGCATTTACTAAAACCAAAGAATGTACAATGGCTAGTAATGTATAGTATGCAAAGGAGTAAAAATACCCTATCATGGGGTATGTACCATACTCAAATATAGGCCACATGAACAAGAGCAGGTTTTAGAAGATAAGCTGCTAAACTGGCCTATCTCTGGAAGAAAGTCTAGCTAGCAACCTGCTAAGCTAATAGCTGAGTTGATCTTTAATCCATCTTTGTTGTAAACTATCTCAAAAGAGATCACTAGGCACCAAGTAGCCAGCATGGATTAGTTAAAACCTGGGAAAAATCACCGAGAACCTGAGAAAGTGAAGATTTTGAGGCCTAAAAACTACTGTAATGACATAACTGTATGAACTAGAAGGCAGAAGAAAGGCAACTTTCTTTTCTTCATGCCAGGCAAACAAAACACATCCGATGTTACTCTGGATTCGTTCCTTGATCTGGTTTACCAGATCTGTGCAAAACCCAGCTCTTCACTAATACTCTCCATCCAAATCACAGATTCACAGTATCCCAAGGGTTGGAAGGGACCTCGAAGGAGTACATCACACAGGAACTTGTCCAGGCAGGCCTTGGGTATCTCCAACATAAGACTAAAACCAGGTCTGTGCAAAAACCAGCACACTTGGGAAGAGCAGATGTAACTGGTGAAGGTGGGGTGAAGGCGTTTGGCCATGTCATGCAGTTTCATTTTCTATGATGGATGAAGGGCTGTGGCACAGACAGAAAGAAAGTGTCTCTTCTGGTTGTGGTAAGTTTTCATAGCTGTCAGAGGGCTGGAGTAGACCTTGTGCTGGTGGCTGTTGGGTTATCTGGAGGTGAGTTTGCTGATGCAGTTAGATTTAGCTGCTCAGTTATGTATGCCCTTTGAAAGAGACCAGTCTAAAAAGATGCAGTGGGTGCACAGCATGAAGAAAGGCACCGAGGAGCCAAGCCAGAAACTTGTGAGCTTCTGCTGAAATAGCAACATTTCTACTAAATGACTCTCAAGCAGAAAGCCTGTTAATACTGGATGTAGGCAGAGAGTGGCATTGTGGTATCACAGAAGAAGCAGCAAATAGATTAGATTATTAGACACAGCATAGAGATGAGAGGCTGAGGAGGGGTTATTCTCAGGATGGGGATACTACCTCTATTACAGTGTCCTGTTCATATGCCCAAAGGTAATGCTGCATACAGTGCAGCTTATGGAAATAAAGTCATTTGCCTGAGGAGCTTGTGTTGCTCCTTCCTCTCTGCAGTCCCCAGTGATAAGAAAAGCAGTCATGTCTCCTCTCCCCCTGTGGAGTGATGGGCCTTCTTCATGGCTCACAGAAATGCACTACCTAATAGGTTTTGATGATGGAAACACCTGGTATGTTCGTAGTCACTGAGCCATTACTAGTTTATCATTAAAAGAAAGGCTGATATGGATGGTACTAAAAGAAAGGGCATGAATCCTGGCTTGTGTAACAAAAGATGTGTCAGAGTGCTCACAAATAACACAGGTTATACTTTAACCTCCTGGGAGAGGAAAACTTTGGGGATCTGAATAATGCAAAGATGCTCACTGGTGTTTCTGGGTCACTGGCTTGGAACCACAGTAGTCAGGAGCTCATAGAGGCTTGCTCATTTAATCCACATGAGAGCTCCAGGCAGGAGGAGTGGAACTGAACCTGGACTGCGTTTGGTGACTGAGGCTTACAGTCTCCACACAATAGACTTCTAACTTGAGGAAATGCAACCGAAGTGACATACAAATGTAATGTGACATATATGAATAGGAATATTACTTTGACAGTCTTCTCCTGTATTATATTCTTAATGGCAACACTATAAATCATCTGCTCTGATACGTTTTATCATCTGTAAGTACATGATAGCACCAGGATTGTTTTAAAATTAAATTTATCACACTAATTTCAAACCTCAGTGCTGTAATATTGAGTTTCTTTTTATTACATAATCCTTTGCCTTCAGGAAACTAGTATAGAAGATGCTAAAGCTGCCATCAACAACTGCTGTTTTAAAACAGTCTTTCTTTGCTAACATGATTCTGTCGTACGCTGGCTGAGAAAATAAGAATATAGATGAGTATAGCTAGAGATAGTATTGGCCTCAGTATCACAAATTGTTTTTTAAGTGCTACACTCACACAGATTTAGTTTCTAAATAGAGCAACATAATTTTTGTTAGCATAGATTCCATTCCAGCAGTAACATAATAGCCATGTCATTTGTAATGATAATACTAGCATTAGCAGGGTTGTCTTGCTGATAAGTACTGTATTTGCAAATACTGCCTCCTGTACTCCAAGCAGATCCCAGTGAAGTATTGTCTTCTCCGTTTTACAGCTGGGGAAACGGAGGCACAAAGTGGCTTGATCAAAGACACCCAAAGGTGTTTTAGAGCTGGGGAGAGAAGAGGGCAGCTGCAGACACGATCCCAGGAGGAAGTCTGCCCCGACATGCAAAACCTGTGCTGTGCACAGCATCTGCATCTATGCAGGGGGTCTGCCCAGGGGACTGGGAAGACCACACTGTAGTGAGATGCTTTGAGTCTGAGTCCTTGAAGAAGGCTTACAGTCTTTCTGAGTGCTGCCGATGTCTATGCAGCTCTTTCTGCCTAGAACTGTTCCTATCCCCTTTGACATCTAGACCTCTATCATATCTGCTCAAAAAATTTGAGGAAAAATAAGGAAAAAAATACCCCTTGTTTTCCATAGAGTTCACTGTTCTCCCCTGGATGCTTTGTTAGAGTTTTGTTTAGCCCTGTTCTGACTTCCTCCTGTAGCGGTATGAGCAAGCAAATGAGCCAGAACTGTTCATCTCAATATGTATGTATGACCTGACAGCGGCTACACAATGGCAGCACATCAGATGGTGGTGTCTGAAGTGTGACCTGATGCTGCAAAACCACAGACTCCGTTATGTCCTTGGCCATATTATTATTATGGTCTTTGTTCTCAAGGGCCTGAAGCAAACCCTACATAAATAAAGAGTGCCTGTGCTTGGATTTTAGGGTATTTTTCTGAACAAGATGTTGCAAATTAGCTGCTAAAAATATGTCTGTAATTTCTTAAGAAAACCCATTTCCTGTGAAATCAACCAGGATTGTACCCTGCCTGGGCTGCCTTCTCCTCCTGCAGTAGCCTAGCACTTCTGTACAAGTACAGCCCTATCTCCCATGTCTTTTCTCGCCTCAAATATATCCAGAAAGACTGCTGGTCTTCTCCACTTTGTAGGATGACCAATTAGAAAACATCTTCATTTTGCTGGTAGAACCACCTATCCACAAAACATCCACCTTTGCTTTGAACGGTAATAAGGAGAAGAGGGTAGGGCTAAACCAGTGTGATGTAGGAGCTCCATGGACTCTGAAGAGCAACTGCAGCTTGTTTTATCTCCATCTGACCCTAAGTTTTCTGCATAGCCTGATTTTTGATAGAGTGCTTAAACACTACTTTTGATCAGGCCTGGGAAGGCAGCAGATCTGTTCTCAGCACACACATAAATAAAACCATGATGTCTGAAGGTCTAAAAAACTTTGTGAAAGGTTTGTCAGCAAGAACAGCTTTCCCAAGGCAGCTCTACTCTCAACTGTTATGAACATTCTTAAACATTTCAACAGAAATTGTAGTGTGGACTTATTTTTAACCATCGTGGAGGTTTTCACAATCATGGAGGTTTTCACAAAACTTGGTGATTCTTCTTCTGTTTGCAAAATGCTCTTTTTTCTAGTGTTTTAGTATATTATTGACAAATGGCTTACACCTTTTTTTTTTTTGTAAATCAAACGTGATATGTCTTAATGTATTTTAAGGTGCTCATAAATGTTTTGGCAGAACAGAGCTTTTCCTTTTTCTCTTTGTCATGACAAGAACCAGTTGTAGTTTTTCATTAACAAATTTTAAAACACACAATGCTTTGCTTAATTACAGAGTCACTTTTTTTCCAGCTTCTTCATCAGAAGATAGATGTAACTACCTGTGTAACATGCAGATTGAATTCTGGGTATTTCAGCCTACTCTGCTGTTCAAGGACTATTGTTGTGAGCTGCTGAGTGGTTTTGTTGCATTAACTTTTCATTAACATTTACAGCAGTAATGACTGTCAGCTAGTTTACTGCTAATAAGTAATGATCATGGAAGGCCAGATTAAAAGCTGGTTTGTAATTTAAAAAGACATGCTTCCAGCCGATTCCATCTTTTCCACTACTTGCAATATTCACAATGTCAGTTGTGGATTTGTATTTTCAGACACCTTAGTCCTCTTCTTTATTATCTACATGGTCCAAGTTGGGGTAGAGACAAGAGGCAGTCAAAGACAGCAGAAGCAGGGACTATCTTTTTTCATTATAAGGGCTTTTTTTCACTGCATGTACATGAAAAAGCTTTAAACAAATTATGCCTCTGCTCTTCACCTGTAGGGGGAGAGTTAATAATCTCTCAGTGTTTCCCTGTCCTGTATTCTGCTGTTATTAGTGCTATGATCCAAGTATTTTAGCTCTTTGTCATTTCTATAACAATTACAGATGCAGATGCAACTTATTCCACCTGAAGTGGCATTCTTCAGAGTGAAACATGATGTCCATTGATAACTCAGCTAGCTATATGAACCCAAACTTTGCTTTTTTTTTTTTTTTTTAGCTAAAATAACTTTTCTTGTATGCTTTTGTTCCCTGAGGGAAACAAGAAACAAAATTATGTCTTAAATTCCGAGCCCCACACTTCCTGACTGACCCAGTATGAACCACTGCTACTCTGCACACATTATTTCCTCTCTTTGATAAAAATATTTGAAAGAATTAGCCACTGTGCAGCAACACCTTGCTTTCCCACTGACCTTATCTCTCATCTTTTGGGGTTAGCAAGCTGCTCTTCACGAGAAGGTAAGCTAAAGACAGAACAGAGCGTATGTGTGATGCACAACGGAGAAACATTGCAGCCTCTTCTGCAGATGCAGAAGATATCTGCTCCTGCAGCCCTGGTCATTTCTGATCCTGTTAACTCATTTTTCTCCCTGACATCAAAGTACCTTGCTGATGTCCACTATAGGAGGAGGCTGAAAACCTTTTGTTTTTCTTTATCTGCATTAGCAAGGATTTTCTTCTGCTGCTTTTTTGGTTCGGCTATTTTCTTAGCAAAATATATCCTTTCTGCAACAATACTGCTCTTGCAAATGTGCAATGCCAAGTGCTATAGTCTGGCTATTGTTAGATTACAGAAATCATCAAAAAGCAGCTTTAGCTCTTGTCTTTGATCTGTAACTGAGGCTCTCCTTCCACAAGAGTAGCCAAGGTCTCCACATTCTGCTGAAGACTTCTGTTATCAAGTCAACACTCTGCCTGTTACCTCCATCTGTGCTGCCAGACCAGTGGAAGCTGGTGCCTGTCATGTACAGGAAGATGGCTGTTCTTAATGGATCCTATAAAGGACCACTTCTCCAGTTATATTTCTGCATGAGTCTTTAAATTGATTTTTTTAAATTTTTTTTTTCTTTTTGGTCAAATGATGTCATATTTTCTTTTGTTTTCATAAAATAACTTGTAGAATGAGCTCTGTTTTACCATATTTGAACACCCTTTTGATACAAATATTTGGATTTTGTTTTAAACTGTTAAAATTATGTTTATTTATAAATAGCTCTATCTACAGTTCAATTTATAAATTAATATTACCATTTGAGTATAAATAAATAGAAACCTGGTATTACTCAGCTTCAACTTTTTCATTATTTTTAAAATAGAACCCAAAATTGGTGCAAATCATCAGCTGTTGACGAAGGGAACCTTCTTTTAATCTGTTTCCCTCTGAGGTAATAACCCAGCAGTTGTCTTTTGGTCTAACTTTTAAGTCCTCAATTCCACATTTTTGCCCTGACAGCACATGGCTGCTGTTATACATTATACATAACTCAGAGCAGAAATGAGCGCTTTCAATTCTCATGTTTTGTTTTGCTGTTGTGTTTGTTTTAGTTTGTTTCCGTAAGGATCAAAGATAACAGATATTTTCCTTAAAGCCCAGCTGTTGGAATAAGCAGAGTCCATGAGACTCTTAGTGTTTGTTTAAAAAGTAAATTACAAACTCCCTTGGTTACTAACAAAGCTTAAAAACAGACAGAGAAGGCACCCACGGGTTTAGAAAACAGAAAGCAAAGAATTCAAAATTTGCCTAGACAAAACAGAAACTGTAACAATTGGTGTGTTGATCTCAGGTGGGGACATTATTAATATATTACTGCATTATTAATGTGTGATGCAAGTGACAAAGCATGAAAAAAGCTCAGGCCATGAAGACGATAGAAGAAGTTTGCTGGTTGGAAGTGGCATATTTCAGAATCAGTGTTCCACTCTCTTTCTTATGACTTCCATTTTTCTTTTTTTTCCCCTGTTAACCATAACAAAATCTGTCCTTGTGAAGGAGAAGAAAATACTATTTTTTTTTAAATTTAAATTAACTAAAAGGTCCAGGCTGAAAACTTGATTAGAGATTCTGTATGCTTAAGGGGACTTAACAGTGTGCATTTACCCAGGTGGAATCAGAATACAAAGAGGAAGAAACCTCCATTTCATACTGCCTCACTAATCTCAGCAATATATCGTTCATTATTCTGCACAGGATTAAAGGTAAGCTCTGTACTGCTGCCTTTGGGACTCAGCAGGGCAGCTCTCCTTTGCAGAAATGGGGTTAAATACTTCTTGATGTGTGGCAGGAAGGTTCTGGAGAGAAGACAGCTGAGCTTAAATTACTCGGCAGAGCATTCTGTGTTCTAGCTTTTGTCTAATAAAGTATTCTGTAGCTCAGCTCCAGAATAAAAGGAATTTGTTAATCATAAATGAAGTCTAAAAAGCATTTTCTTTGAAAGAGGGAATGGTATCTTAAAATTACTGGCCTAGTCAAAGAAAGAAAGGTGGAAGAAACAATTTGCGTGTATGAAATTTTTAATATCATTACAAACACATACAAATAGGTTCCTGGATGCTCAGCTAAAGATAACCAAGCTATTTTTAATTCACTCCATTTTGGAGATCAAGCTAAATAAGCATTTGTGAATTCAGTTGTTAGGTTCTCTATTCTAAACATTGTCTCATGTTAAATGAGAGATATGTTATATAGTTTCCACTGAAAGAAGGTTGGTTGTTTATTCATGTTCTTCTCTCTGTTGGTAAAGTTCAGATTTAGTGTTTGTTCTTAAAACAGCTCATACACCGTGTAAGTTCAGATTTGCAGTCATATGTTACTGATAGGGGTGAGGGGGAGCTGGTACTTACAAACTGCTGCCAGGCTTCTGAATTTCATAGGACAAAATCTGTTGGGAGATGCAAAAGTCTTCTTGTATGTAGTTTTTAATATGATAAGTGAAATAATATGACTCTGCCTATATGTGAACATATGTATTTGTGAAAGAGCCTCTCATGGTGTGGCTGGTATTTGCCTGAATGTCTGAAAAATGGTCCTGGGTCAACAGAGGCTCTTTTGATGCTGCAAAGTTAAATTTGCTCTACCTGGTACTCAGGAGACCATTACTTCAGACTAAGGGCCTCAGCGAATTTGCACAGGTTGCAGCATCATGTCTTCTCCATCTGCAGGCCCCTGAGCAGAGTATCCAGCAGACTCTAACACAGCTACTCTGTTTTGTTCTGCAAGCTAGAAGGCAGTCTGAGAGACTAGAAAACTTAACCAGCCTACAGTAAATATCTAATTTATTCAGTATTTTAGTCATTAGTAGATATATTGTCTAAATTGACTTCCCCTTCATTTATTCCCTCTTTTAAATCATTAACAAACAGGTTAATAGGATTGGGTTTCCCTGCTTTGGTCTGTGTACCTCACCCAATACTAACTCCTACCTCGATCTGTTGACGCACAGGATCTCTAACACTGTATGTTAAAAAGATGCTTATCATAAAAAGTAGAACAGAAGGTTTTGACCCTTTAATGTGACTCATTCAGTTATGACTACAGTGCATAAAGATAACAGCAGTTGCAATAACGATTTGCATTCTATACAACTATGCTGATCCTAGAGATAGACCAGATGGATGCTCTTCCAAGGCACAGGCATCTGCAATGCATATCCCAGAAGAGTATTTCTCATTCTATCCCTATTCGGAAATTACCACCCAAGTACATCATTAATTTTTCAACCATATTTTGATTTTAGTGAGATTTTGACAGGTGTTTTTACATGATTACATTCTTATTTGTATTAAGACCAGTGTTCTGTCTCCATGCCTGGATAGTTCTACTGTTTGATTAGCTAGAGGGCTTTTCTAAACTTTTCTGATGTAGCATGTGTTGGATTAAAGCTGATCTTTGCATGAGTGCGCACAGATGGATGGAACTTCTCCTCCCTTCCTGTGTGCCCTGAAGGAAGGCCTTAGACAACAATAAATCCCTGCAGTCAGCCATGTATAAAGTGGCTGTATAAAGCCATATATAAGGAGAAAGTCCTGGGTTATGTCTTTTTAGTGGTCCCAGGAGAGCTTTCACCACAGTAGCAGAGTCAATGTTAAGAAGACTTCAGCAGAACCAGAGGAAAATGGGTAATGACCAGAGAGACAGCTCATTGCACCAGTGCTCAGTGTATGTTCTTGTCAGTGCAGCACACCATAAGATCCCTCCAGGGCCCGCTGTGATGAGTTCAGAGCAGTGGCTAACTGCTCCAGCTCTGCCTTACTCATTGCTGTGCCTAGCCTGACTTAAGTTACCCTTCTTTGTACCTCTCAGAGCTTACAAGGATAATGAGTGAGAGTGGGAGGCTAAAGCAGATGATAGCACAGCACTCTTCTCTCCTAAACTCACCCTGGGTGCTACTCTGTAGAGTGGAAGAATTTAAAGGCTGAAAGGTAACAAAGGGGAAGAGCTGGACTTTTTCTTGGTCAGCTGCAACTCACTCCATTCAGAACTATTGTCAAATGCTGCATTTTTCCCCAGTGCTTCCCACTTGCAATCATACTGTTTTTAGGAGAGATTTTAATTTTATTAGCTTAGAAGGCACAGGAGAAAAGTTTTCTGGGTTCCCTACAGAGCCTCCTGCAGTTTTCCTATTCTGCTGAGGTCTTGCTAACATTAAATTTCTCACTGTTGATAGCACAGTTTATCTCTGTGGATGTATTGGCTGTAGTATTTTAGATTTCATCTGAAGGTGTGACTGCAGGCCCTTTAAATACACTGGTGGTCTGTGCAGCCAGCAAAACCAGCTCAAGACACTGAATAAATAGTATGTGTATAGAAAAACACACCTGGACACTTAGTTCAGATGTCATCACGTGTGTTTTTATGTTTCTGTTGATCATCCCAAGTCACAGAGCAAAGCTTCTGCCCAGCTGAAAGTTAAAAAAAAAAGAATTCTGACAAGTGAAAAGTTTTCTTCTGGCATAGCTTGCATTGCTATAAGGAAATACCATTCCTAAGTCAGGATACTAGCATAAAACCTGGAAGCCATGTTCTGTCCAAGGCATTCTACTGCTACGAGATCTCTGGCAAACCTCCTCACTCGTTGGGCCTCATGCCTTTGAAAATGTGAAATAATGATTTTCATTCTTTTTTTAAAAAAATTTGTTTTGACATCTAGAAATTAAAATTAGTACAGAAATTGGAAAGGACAGTGCTGTAATTTGTGTATGAGGGCAGAGAGCAGTAACTCCTCAGAAACTGCAAATCAGAAGGGACAGGGGGATTGAACTGAGTAGCTGAATGTTCTAGGATTCAGACAAACACCGCAGCAGGCAACAGGCCAGCCACTTAAAAGAACAACCTCCCTTCCTTCATGTCAGCTTTTCTGCTAGCAACTCAAGTAGTTTATTTAAATCAATATTTACTTTAAATATTATGATTAAGTGACAATAATTTATCAAGATTAAAATGAAGCTGCGATAAGAACGGAGCCAAGCATACACTAGAACACTTTTAACAAGAAATACACTTTGCAAGGAGGATGGATTCCGTTATGCTGAGATGTGCTGAGTGTGTCAGACCTGTCACACCATATGATTGTGTTTGAAGATGGGTCCCCGTAAAGGTCATTATTTAGGTTGTACTTCTATGGCTGGAAAATATTCTCAGAGGTCAGCTTTGTGCTATGAAGGCCCTTTGAGACACTAAAGATGACATAAAAATCTGATCAAGGCTTTTCAGCATAGCTGAAGCTATTGCTGTGAGGTGCTGGGATGACATGGGACTGCTCCAGTAGTGAAAATAGTCACTGGAAGAGGCATCCTTTCCCTTCTCCCTCCAGACAGCAGCAATTGGTGCCATCTCAACTGTGGAATAGGGCAGCTGGGCAATGGCTGCTGGGCCACCACGAGCAGCCTCAAGTTCAGCACTAGCCTTATTACTATGTCTTGGACATAAGCAAAATCATTTTCTTTGACAAGAGAAAAACTTTACAAAACAAATGAGTTTTTGAATAAAACATATAAAAAAAAGCAAGATGTCCTCTGCATTCACTGGTCCCTAGGATTCCAACAGCCAACTAGTTCATGTGGTTGTGTATGTGAGTGCCCTATCACACATCCATCCAAGAAGCAGTACACATCTCTGCAGAGGTAACACCACTCCACTTACAGGAACTGTCTTCAGATAATCTTGCATGATCACAGACTTCTCTCCCACAAGCTGGCACTTGCTTTCTGATATGAAACAGGAATGACACCTAGTCCTCAGAAGGTGGTATGCAATTTTGTTTGATGACCAATGTAAAATCTGCTTCAGAGTCCTGCAGGTGAAAAGCTCATAAAAGAAAAGTTTGAAAGTGAAGTTTTCTCCGTGAAACTTCTGCTTCTAGGTTTTGTAACGAGAAATTCTACCTGAGCTAGCGTACATCCCGCTAAGGAGTGTAAATACTATGAAGGTGCTAGATAATCTGTCAGTAAGAGTCTATTAAACTGTTGTTCTCCCTGCCTAATGACTCTTTAACATTTCTTGCAATTGATGGGATAAAGCTATTCCACCTCTATCTTCTACACAAAAGCTGTATTTTCTTTTTAGCTCCTGTGAGGAAGTGGCACCAGTTTTGTGATCAGAATTTATTACATCCATGAGGCCACATAGCCATAGTTGTGACTCTGGTTCACACCTTGCTTTATTCTCCAGGGGAATTAATAAAAACTACATTACAAAACATGACAGTAAGGCAAGGCTGAAATTTCCAAGGCTGTAATTAGGAAAGTGTCGGTGTCAACACTATAAATTCAATTTTTTTGAGGGATTTGTAATTGAAATGTAAAAACGTACTCCCAGCTGAAAGATTCTCTTTTCAGTTCTTATAGTATGAACTGAGATTATATTTTTTAAGAATTCAAGGAACCTTTTAAAATTATTAAAAAATGTTAAACTGGTGGGAAAAAAATGAGAAAGAAAAATAAAGAAAAAAGGAAGGAAGATTTTAGTCTAGTGGTTAACCTTCTTTTTACAAACATAGACTTTGCTGGGGCCAGATTCTTCAACTCAGAGAACTTGATTTTCTCACACCTCTCCTCAGCATATGTATACAGGGTTTTTCCTCTGAGGACTGAACCCATCATCGGATAATTATCCGTGACTGTGAGGTCCATAGTCTCTACAGGGAATTTTGTTTTCTGCCTGGTTTTGAGGTTTGACAGCTGGATGGCAGAGCTACTGATTCTGACAGCAACTGGAACCTTCAGTTGTGATTGCGAGAGTGTCTGAGTACACTTCCTTCTGGAGTAGTGGATGTCCTGAATAACAGCTGGTGTTTCTAAGACTTACCATTTAATTGGTTTATTTTTAAAGATTGCTTGCTTAATCTCTATATGGCTGAGATTTTGTTACATCCAGCAATTCAATGTTATGATCTCCACTGCAGCTATGATATTCTTCCATAAACAAATTCTCTTTGACTGATGACTCTTAAGAGAGAGTTTTATGAGGTAACTATAGGGTTATGCAAGAAATGTTGGGAGGTTTTAGTCTTCCTTCCAGGACAACACTGAGGCACAACCACACTGAAGTATGTCTAGACCAAAGTTGGGTATACTTTGCAGTAGTGCTTCACTTCTGCAGCAAAGTCTCTAAGTATCATAAAGATGGTCAACTCCATGCCTGTGTGGCTTGTGAGTTGTTCAAGGGTGGTTCCTGTGCTGAAGCTATGCCATATGAGGAGGCTGTTGGTACTTGGCCAAGTGAAGCAGAACCAGGAGGGGCTGCTGAGGTTGGTATTTGCTGTAACTCACATTCACTGCCAGTGTACCCAGAGGAATTCTGGATCTGATACCTGGAATTCAGAGGATACTGTTATCTCCTGCTTATAAAATGCCCATGATCACATGTACCCTTTGGCTTTCTGTGGTGTGCAGTGTGTACTCTGTGGCTTCAACCATACGAATGTTTTGGTATTAGCTTTTGCAGCTGGGGAAGTTGGCTGCTTGGTGCTAGCATTCTGTCACCACCCTTCATGTAATTTCAAAGGCAGCTTCAACAGGAAACATTGAAGGCTTTAATGATGAAAGGGTAAAAACAAAGCATGGGAGAGGCATCTTGGTGTGACCGATACATATTTTACCATTCCTGTTTTTTTGACTATTCTGTCTCCTGTTAAGATGTTCTGTGAGTTTGTAATTGCCTCACATGTTACAAAGGGGGTCTGATTTGTGAAAAAATGTGAAGAGTCTTTAGCAAAGCAGCTCATGAAACAATGAGCTTGTAATGGTCATCTTTTTATTTTGCATTGAAAATGATCCACACCCTTCACAGGTATTGGGTTTCAGGCTTTGTTTCCTTTTGTGGTGGTGTATTTTTAACATACTCTTCAATTCTGATCCTGGTAAATCCTACTTATGTAAAACTTGCTGGTATTTTTAACTGTGATAAAGGCTTGCTAGTTTGGCTTTGTGAGGAGTTTTCCAAATTGCCCCTACAGCTTTTGCTGAGTACAACTGATGTTTTCTTCTCTTCCTAGGTAGCTAGGTAATAGTGATGTTGATGTTTGTTTGCAGAACCTGACCCTACCCCATTCCAGGTACCATTTTGTTTCAGTTGTTTCTGCATGTCTAGGGTGGAAGTATTTATAAAATATAATGTTTGGCTACTGTTTAACCATTTGTAAAGCTGACTGAAATTATGGGAAACATTTATTTCCTCACAGTAGATTAGATTCTAGCATGTTAAAAGGCACGTCCTTCTTCCTCCTTTGTGCCATCTACCAGTGTTGGAACAAGAGGAAATGAAGGGCTACCTCTGCTACTTCAGTGCTTGGGAACCAACATTTGGAACACGGATTCTGCTGTTGTAACATGGAGCAGCCCTTACAGAAATGGCCAAGAGCTTCTTCTGCACAGGGAAATATGTTCCTTACAAACACTGTGACATTCCTAGGTTTGGCTTCTAGGCATTTGTTTTGTAGTCCTCTGAACTTTGTAGTCCAGAGGAGGCCACGAGGATGATCAGGGACTGGAGCACCTCCCGTATGGAGACAGGCTGAGAAAGTTGGGGCTGTTCAGCCTGGAGAAGAGAAGGCTGCGTGGAGACCTCAGAGCAGCCTTCCAGTATCTGAAGGGGGCCTACAGGGATGCTGGGGAGGGACTATTCATTAGGGACTGTAGTGATAGGACAAGGGGTAACGGGTTGAAACTTAAACAGCAGAGGTTTAGATTGGATCTAAGGAAGAAATTCTTTACTGTTAGGGTGGTGAGGCACTGGAATGGGTTGCCCAAGGAGGTTGTGAATGCTCCATCCCTGGCAGTGTTCAAGGCCAGGCTGGATGAAGCCTTGGGTGATACGGTTTAGTGTGAGGTGTCCCTGCCCATGGCAGGGGAGGTGGAGCTGGATGATCTTAAGGTCCTTTCCAACCCTAGGTACCCCATGATTCTATCAATTGTCATGCCTTGTCCCATTTTCTGCCTATGAACATGGGAATTTTCCCCAGGTTTATCAAATTGGTCTGGGACAAACCCCGATACCTCAAATTCTGCAGCAGTATTGGGGCTTGATCTCAAAACAGTATGACATGTGTTGTCACTGCTCTTCTGAATCCTAACCCGGTAAATACTTTTAGTACTGCTGATTGTAAGCTGAAGTGGTTGTGTTATATTGCACTTTTTAAGCGACCCACTACAATGAGTAAGTTTTGACTTGAAAACCTGAACTCCAGTGACAGTGAAGTTTTAAAGCCTTTGCCTAAACTCACTCTCTCAAAGTTCCGTCCAACATTTCGCATTCCCACCCGTGCTACAGACCTTTCCTCTCCGCATGAGCGGAACATAAGAACTTCTAAGCGGCAGGGCAGCACGGCGCTGCCCGACATGGCAGGAAGGGCACAGCGCGGCTCTCCCTCCTACCTCACGGTGGCTGTGGGGCCCGGAGGGAACAGTGGCAGCAGGGAGCTCGTTTAGACACCCGCGCTGGGGGGAGGTGGAGAAAGGGTGAGGGGGCAAAGAGCCCCGGCCCCCTTAGGAGGGAAGAGCCAGTCCGGTCCGGGCTGAGGAGGGAAGAACCGGTCCGGTCCCGGCTGAGGAGGGAAGAACCGGTCCGGTCCCGGCTGAGGGGGGAAGAACCGGTCCGGTTCCGGCTAAGGGGGAAAGAACCGGTCCGGTCCCGGCTGAAGGGGGAAGAACCGGTCCGGTTCCGGCTAAGGGGGAAAGAACCGGTCCGGTCCCGGCTGAAGGGGGAAGAACCGGTCCGGTCCCGGCTGAGGAGGGAAGAACCGATCCGGTCCCGGCTGAGGGGGAAAGAACCGGTCCGGTCCCGGCTGAGGAGGGAAGAACCAGTCCGGTCCCGGCTGTGGGGGGAAGAACCGGTCCGGTCCCGGCTAAGGGGGAAAGGTCCGGTCCGGGCTGAGGGGGAAAGAACCGGTCCGGTCCTGGCTGAGGAGGGAAGAACCGGTCCGGTCCCGGCTGAGGGGGAAAGAACCGGTCCGGTCCCGGCTGAGGAGGGAAGAACCGGTCCGGTCCAGTCCCGGCTGAGGGGGGAAGAACCGGTCCGGTCCAGTCCCGGCTGAGGGGACCCGGCACGAAGTGCCCGTCCAGCCCCGCGCGCCAGTAGGTGGCCGTAGGGGGGGGTGGGTCACGTGACCCCGCCCCTTCCCGGTTGCGGCAGAAGCAGAAGCGGGAGCCCCGGGAGCGCAGCGGGACGCGGAGGCACCGGTTACCGGTAGCGCCGGGACGCAGCTCCTCGGTGCTGCGCAGGTGAGGGCGGTCCCCTCGGATGGGGCAGCAGGTGCCGCGGGGCTGGGGCGGAGCAGCCGCATCCCGCGCAGGTTTCACTCGGTGGGGGCGGTGGGTGTGAGGGGAGGTGAGGGGTGAGGCATGGGCGGGCTGCGCAGCAGGTGCGAGGGAGGGCTGTGGCAGAGTGCCTGGCGCTGGCTTGAACGGGACAGGGGCTGCTTGAGGGGACTCTGCCACCCCGCACCTTGTGGCCGCTCTCAGCCGTAGGCCAGGCCGCCATAGAAAAAGGAAGGAAACCTTCAAGTTGTGCCTGACAGCTGCCCCGTGCCATGCATGGCTCTGCCCAGGCTGAGGGCCCCAGCGTGGGGTCTCCAGGCCATGACAAGTGGGCAGCCAGCCTTCCTGGTGTGGTTCCACTGCCCTGTGTTGCTCTGAGGGCCACAGCTGCGTCCATGCGTTGACTGTAATTTATTAGCTCTGTGGTACTGAACTGGTGTGTTTGGTGGTGGACATGCATGCTGTGATGTCCTAAGTGCATCCAAAGGCAGAGCTAAGGGCAGGAGATGCAGTGGTCCTTTTGCAGTGCTGAAAGCACAAAGAAACTTAGAAACTGATGAGTCAGACTTTGAATAGCATTTCTTGGCTATACTCATGAACCTGGAAAGTACCTGCTGTGTCATGTAGGTGAAGTTTTAACAGAGTATCAATTTATCAGTGCTTATCTGTGATGTGCTTTACTAGCATGTACATTTGTAGTTTGCCTGTAGTACAGTTTTCCTTTCTTTGTGTTATCACAAAGGGAGTTAAGAGTTGTAAACTGATCTTTAGATAAGAAGGGTTTGTTTCTGTAAAGTACTGTAATAAAGTAAAACTAAATATGCAAGTTTCTGGATAGATTTAAGTAGCGTTTTTTTTCTGTGTCCATGTTCACTTGTTTACTTATAGTGAGTCCTTCTGACTTTTTAGTCCAAATCAGTCTAGCTTTTCAATAAAAAAAAAGTATCAAAACTACTCTTATTACACAAACAGTAACAAATGGTCCCAGTTCTGTATGTGGTACAGGACACCGTCAGTATTTAGCTCCTATAGTACCTGCAGTCAGAAGGAAACAGTTATGTATTAGTGTGTGCATCTGAACTAGAGTTTATGATATGTTTCTGTGATTGTTAGCTCACTTGTTGAATTGTGTAAGTGAAGCGGGGGATCTTTCTACTTTAGGCTTCAGTGGCTCTTTGGTAGAAGAGCAATAATGCTGCTATTTCTCATAAGGGTGTCTTTAGCTCATACCGTGCTGGCTTAGATGTATCCAGAAAATGGGGTAAGGAGGCTCATTACAGAGTTCTGCTGTGTGAATAGGTAGAAATATTGTTGATTCAAATAGTTGTGCAGTGATGGGTATAAGAAGGCTGAGGGGCACCTGTGGGTATGCATAAGACTCTTAATATTTAAAATATTAGCTCTAATATCAAGGGCTTCTATTAGTTCTTTTGGGAGGTCTAATATGTTTTACTGTCAGGCAGCTCTATGTGACATTATTCTTAAACTGGAGCAGGTTGCCAAACCAGGAGACAAGTGGTCATTGATAATGAGCAAATGTAACAAAACTCTTTCCACCTTTTCTGGTGAAGTGGATATCCTCAACTACAGTATTGTTTCACAGTAAGTTAAAAACGACGCCTTATGATTTAACTTAGTCTAAAACTGCTGTTTGCTCTGTTTTTTGGAAGAAAGAGCTACTTTAAAAGGGGAAGTCCAGTATTTTATATTCAGCGGAAACTGTTTAAGAAGCCACCTCTGAGAGTCAGTTCCTTTGTACATAGGGACTAATTTATCAAAAATACCTGCTGCATTGCCTTTTATTAAATAGCTGTACTTAGAAACTCCTTTTCTTATTGTTCTCAGTCATGTCTCATTTTACATCTACACCTTGTTCTGTGAAAAGCAGAGATGTATAATTTGTTATAGTCTCCTGAAAAACAATGCTCATTGAAAAGTTGAGGGGTTACTAAAAGTTGAAGTGTTACTAAAATGGTTAAACCTTGTTCCAAATCACAGCATATTCCTTTTATTACAATTCTTAATGTAAAGAGCAAAGTAAGAAGATGGGGTTTCTTTTTGTTTGTCAGAAAACCAGACACTCTAAAAAGATTCTATTTTTTTGTTTTCCCTTGCTTTCATTTCTGTTATTACAAGTCAGTGTAGCAAGACGAGTGTGGCTGTCTTGTTAGAGGCAAGCCCATGCTAATTTAAATGATCATCTGATTAGTTCCAGGGAGTCAAAGAGGATCAGTTACATTCTGGCTAAAATCTGCTGTTGCTTACTACACTTAAAAGTTGTCCGCTCTCTTTCACTTGTAGGATTGGGATATATATATATATATATATATATTTTCAGTATTGCAAGGATAATTTTCATATTAAAATAACAATTTATAGATATTAAATACCAAATAACCTGTGCAATGTTTTGCAAAACACGGAGATATGGTTCATGCTGTAGAGTGCTTTAGGTTCGCTATGGCCAGTCCTGAAGAGACCACTCTGTAGTTAAGAAGGGACTGTTGTTCTCTGTTAGCTTACAGAAAAAAAAAAGGAAAAAAGGTGTTTATTGAATTGTTAGAATTTAAAAAGGGATTGGAATGGTTGCACCAAACTGCCTCAGACAGATTGCATGGAAAGCTAGTGACACGCTGTTGAAAGACAGTTTTGTGGTATTAATGAGAGCAGAAGAAAGCACTCTTAAGTGAAGAGTAGGTCAGGAGGTAGTGCCATGGGGTGAGGGGGAGGAGGGTCAGAAGAAGGGGAAGTGAGAAGTGGCATGGTTGAATTAGCTATCAACACGGAAACTGAAACTGCTTGTGACGGAGAGTAGTGGACTGAGGAGAGAGGAACAGAACCAGAGGAGATGCTGTGGCTGGTGGCTGCATGTGCACAGAGATTTTTTAAACTTGTCCTATTCAGGGCTGTGGTTAAGGGGGTGTTTGGGAACTGTGGGGCAGCAGCTCCTGCTACTTGTGTGAAAACGATACACTTCCTTCTTTGTGCATGGATGAAAGAGCAGGTTCCAGGGCATTCTGTTTGCAAATAGTATCACAGAGGAGTATTTGGGCTTGTAATTAGCTTTTGATGCAGTGATGTGTGAGAGACCAAAGCACAGAAACTCATGAGAGCTTCTGCACGTGCATTTCTCTTTTGCCAAGATGTGTCCTAAGTGCATGCATACAAATACCTGCCACGTGACATGTGAGTAAGGAAAAGTAGACTGTGTAGGAGAAACAGCCATGAAGTTTCAAAAGAGCATAAACTGAGTCTTTTTAGACATAGCCAGATTTGTTTCAGTATTTGTATTTACTCATATTTTCCCCGCATTTTCTTTACATCTCTTGGGAGGACCTTAAGATGGTTTAAATTTTCATATACCTCTCACATAGGTTTAAATTCTCATATAATGCAAGAGTTCACACAAGCTGGTGTCATTATTTCATGTGTTATCTTGTCACTGGATTGGTAGGCTTCCATCATCAGCACTTCCTCGTTCCTGATGTAATATCAAGACGGCAGCTCTGGCTGAAGAGCCTGTGATGTTTCTCAGACTTTAGAGATCTCTTCAGGCAGCAAGCTCATGCTTCATTAGTAGTACCGGACAAAGAAGAACAACAAATTTGCTGCTGTTCACCATGGAAACAGTATTTTGGTTATCTGAAAATGGCATTAGGAATATAAAAAAAATCATGGGAGTAGGTAAAGATGTTTTTAGTATGATTCAGATCTGTTGCAGATATTTCTCATGTTAACATGTAGTTTGTCAATATTTAGGACAAAATGAATTTCCAGATATTTCTTACAGTAGTGGAAACTAAATTATCCTTAGTTTCAAGAATGTAAAAGTTCACTTCCAGCTCACAGAGAAATTGTGAGTTTTTTAGGGATCATTATTTTACGAATATCCTAAAGCAATAAAGAAATTCCTATAAGAATGGTGATATCTCATAAAAGTTACTTCTGTCTCTGTGTCAGAGAGTATCTCCATGAGCAAAGACCTCTCACTATATAAATTATTAAAAGCAGATTTGATGTTGAAAGAAATTTGCTAGGGTTGAAGTGCACATTTTTGATGTCTTGGGAGACTCTTAGTAATACATTTTGCTGGAGTGTGTCTACCACAGTGTCACTGGTACCTCCGTCTGTGAAGACTGTTCATACTTTCAGGATAAAATGGCAGGGATGCTGTTAATGTAAGCCATGTGTCTACTGTTTTAAATACTGAATTTTCTCTTTCTTTCTTTTTTTTCAGACACTGAAACCCCATAAACGTTTGACTAAAAAATATAAAAATGCCCAGAAAGAGTGTATACGGTGGAGCGCTTCCAGAGTATGAGAAAAGCCAGATCAAAAGGACCTTGGAGTTGGGAACTGTTATGACAGTATTCAGTCTTAAGAAGAGTAGTCCAGAAAGGAGGACTATTCAGGTCATAATGGAAACCAGGCAGGTGGCATGGAGCAAAACAGCTGACAAGATTGAAGGTTTCTGTGAGTATTTGCAAAGTAGACCTGAACTTGCAGTTACTAATAAATTGATGTAATTGTCAAGTGTTGATTTAATGATTCTTTGTTAACATAATGAAGTTTTTGTGTGAAAGGAGTTTGATAGTTTGCTGAGAATATTCTGAGTCATTGCAATGTAGATGAAGAATCTTCTACAACTTGTTATTTAGGTATTTAACGCTACTTATATATGATTAATGTGCTTTTGCCCTAAGCCCTGATCTTAAAGTCTTCATCATTAAATATGACGGTGCTTGTGTTATCTGAATTGAGTTAGTGAGTGACAGCTCTTTTACATCAGTAAGCATCAAGATGTCTTGTAAATTCAAACAAGTAATACTTCTTTACACTCTCTTAAAAAAGAAACCTTTCCAAATTCAAGGAAACTTAAGTGAAGTTTCTGTTTTTTTAGGGAATTTGCTGTTTCAGTATAGAAATCATTATTTATGACCATTATTGGAGAGTACCAATGACTTAGAAGGATGAAGCTGTGCGTTATAAGGCATAGTTTCAGGGTCCTGAGTTGATACTGTCTTTTTAGTTAGTACCTAAACTGATTAAGTAAACCCATTACTTATAACAAATTTGGGAAATAGAAGTGTAAAGCTACATAGGACTGCAAAAGCTATGGTAGAAGAACAAACAGACTTCAGTTTTTACTGAGCATGGTTGATGTCAACCAAGCTCAGCCTTGTACTTTCTGGTATTTGTACAGCTCCTGTTATTATAATGTAATCACAGTGCTTTCATATGACTTCTTTTATTTATTTAGCTATTACCATGGACATGATTTTACTACGCAACTGCTGAATGGTGTTTGTCTTCAATAAAGGAATTGAATAGTTTTTTGGGATTGCAGAATCATTTATTGGCCAGCCAGCTAATATGAGAAATGTAGAGTTTAGGAATTGTGGCTGTTTGGGAAAAGAAGTTGTGATAAGATGTTGGACTTCGGAGTTGGAGAGCTGGGAAAGCTGAGCAGGTATATTGGAGTGAGGGAACCTACAGAGGTGAGAATTGAAGTTACTCAGCAGACAGCGTTTTCAGTGAGGAACAAGTTAATCAAGGCCCAAGAGAAGAAAAATGGTTAATGAACACAGGTGTCTGAAGCACAATTAAGGGAGGGGGTGCAAGATATGCACCAAGAAGCTGCATGATTTTTGAATTGTGTAGCTTGCCTTCATGCTCCTTACTTAGAAGTATTAAATCTCTGCTACTGTTTTGACTGGTTCCTGTCTCATTCCTTGTGCAATTAGAAATACAATGTAGTGGAATGAAAGACCAGTTGTCTGGAGGACGTTTTTATTATTGGTAGTGAAAATATGGTCATACAGAGTGTTCTGGGGAAAAGCAAACAGGTCTGGACACTGTAATTAACAAGTACTCCGGATCATAATCTTTCAGTGTCCCAGTTTCTCATGTGGAAAATGAGGGTAATTATTGCTTCCTGTAAAGACCTGTTGGAATGTAAATACGTTATTGGTTCTGATATGCTCAGATCCCAAAGTGAGGTGTGCCAAAAAAGAAGTCCTGAGAGAAGACAAACAATTCAGTTATGAGAGAATTGCTTGAATATGCTTACCAAATAAAGCTTGGTTTATGCATAGAGCAATAAGATTAAAACAAAATAGAAAATGACCACTTAGTGGGTGAACAAGGCATTAGAGTCCTCTGATAGAAACAGTTTGTGATCATGTAGTTGAAGGCTTAGAAGTCCCCAGAAGGGCTGAATTAAAAGTTATACAGACTGTGCATTCCAGATTTCGGGGTCAACTTTTCAGTGTTTGACTTGTAATCTTCTATCAAAGCTTCCTGGGGATGTTGTGTGTTTGCAGTAGTGCATCCTGATAATTAGCTTGCTGTATGTATAGGTTTTAACCTTTTTAAAAGAAGGTGAATATTGTACTTTGTCTCTTACACCTGCATAATCCAGCATGGTAATGACTTGCTTCCAGTTGCACAAGCAGTCATTACTAGAACTGGGAATATAGCTACAGATCTGTAATTTACCCAAAAGCTGTGTGCCTCTCTCCCTGAGAATCGTAGTACTGAAGTTCTTTAGCTGATCAAAATTTAAGTGACCTTTATAATGGTGGAATCTTTAGATCTGAGAATATATCCTACTGTAAAACATGAATATGTAAAATATAATTTTGTTGCCTAAAAAGCAATTAATCTGTCCAAAACCAAGCTGTATTTTGCAGGTATTGTTTCAGAATATGATATGAACAGTTGTTACAATTTACCATGAACGGTATCTGATCTGCTTAAAATGAAAGTCACTGCAGCTTTAACCTGCTGACAGTGTTTTTACTGAAGAGCAAGGAAATATGGAAATATTTTATTTATTTAATTTGTTATTTAAATGTTGCTGTTGCTTCTTTTAACTGGAACTCAGGCTTTCTTTTGCTTGAAAAGTGGAAAAATGACGGATTTGAAGCTTTCATATTTGGTAATTGAATGGCTGAATTGAATATCAATGATGGGGAATTAAAACTTTTATTTCTCTAGAGCTATACTGAGGACATGGTACCAACTTTGTGGTAGGAGAAAGGTTATTTTGGCTTGAATATATAAATATAGATATGACCGACTCCAAGTGTTCAGAGGCAGATTTTGTTGACTTTGTAAAAAGTAAGAAATACATACTTTTTTAGTGGCTGAGGGCACAGTTTTATTATCTCCAGTATTATATTGCTTAATATGCTTGTGCTGTACAAGAAACAGTATTTGTGATGCAGTCTTAATGGTTGTTCTTTGCATGTGCTACACTCCAGTAAGAATTAATATTCAGTATGAGTAGGAAAGGTAAGATGGCTTCCTGTTGAGTGTGTGCTATTTTAGCTCAAGCAACTGCTCTTTACAGAAGGCAAAACCCCAAATGTTTGCATCTGTTGTGGGGTTTGTGTGTCTAAATCAGGTAGTGAGGACAGTTCACTTTGAGACACAAAAATAGGCTGCTGATAGAGAAGATGGAGACTGACTTTTACATTTTATTTTAATGCTCTTCCTTTAGATATTAAGAAAAAATTTTGTAGTGTTGGGAATTTTGGATGTCATAGTGCGTATTTCCTTGCTGGTAAACTGTAAATGGGTGAAAGACACTAAAATCCACTAAGCTAGAGTTGCTCATAATTATTACAAGGGCCTTTTTCAAGTTTGGTTAATATTATTTTGGAAGTGATTTAAGTTAAACCTCACAGTAACAAAAAGGTATCTACTCTTAATTTTGGAACCCATGCAAAGGAGATGCAGGATTAGGTATACTGATCAAAACATTTAGACATCTCCATGGCCATAAATGTAGCAGTACTGTGTATTTGAAATTGCATTACTCTTGAAAGGGTCTCTTTCATTAAAATCCTGTTAGCAGTTCTGTTTAGAGTGGAAGAGTTGCTAAAATTATGGCTGTTTCCTGCTCAGTGCCGGTGTGGTTCTCTGTATTAGTATGTAAAATGGAGATAATCTGGATGAGAAAGTAAAATGGAGATACCTTTCTTTAGATAACTCTTTCTAAATCCATCCCTTCTGTGTGGAAAGACGTGAGGATATACAAAGGCTAGGAAATCTGGTTTAAACTGTTTCTATCTTCATTGTATGACCACACCATGTCTAAGTACTGGAGATTTTACACTGACTTTCTGAAAGACTTGAGTTGCCATTTAGAAAAGGAATTTTCTAACAAAAACGATCAGGGGGGAAACTTCTGTATTTTCCTCTAAATGAGAGAAGACAGGTTATTTGTGTCCCTTAGGGCAGGATGTCCTATTTTGAACGTAGATTAGAAGGCCAAATTTTAAGCTGATACATACCAAGTAATATCAAGTAATTCCTCTCACTTTAATAGAGCAGCTGCAATTTTTGGCCATGTTTTTAACTTGGCAAGTTACTGTGGTACTGAGAATGATGCTATATGATTTTTTAATTCTTCAAATACAAGACTTTATTTTAGCTTTTGGTAAGTTTTAGCTTTACGAATCTGAGACATAGCATTATGTACCAGCTCTTCTACTGCTAGTCCTCCCTGCCCACCTGCGAGAGGGGAAGGAGCAGCACAACAGTATCTGCTCACACCCTTTCTGAGTTGTCCTAACAGTGTTGATAACCTGTGCATGAGAAGCTGTCCTTTAGCTGTGCAGCCAAGAGTTGTGCAAGTCAAGTGAGTTCTTGGATGAGAGGGCAATTTTTGTGAGATCAGGCTAGCTATTGAGCTTTGTCCAAGATAATCAGGCTTGATGGAGACAGTAGATTTGCTCTCTGTAAAGGAACTCTGATCCTCTTGTACATCTGCATTTCTGCAGTTTACTGTGATTCTGCTGTTGTAAAATGTGATGCTTTGTAGGACCAAACAAAGATTAAATTAAGTGACTGCTGGTCATCTTTCTTTTTAGCCTGTAAAGTTAGGAGGCACTAGTAAATAAGCACCTTTCAAGAAAAGTTAAATAAAATTTGTCCATGTTTTCAGTCTGTTGGAGCCTCAAGTTTCCTTCTAGGTGAAAGGAGAAAGATTAGCAATAGAAAGAGAGGTGCTGCCCATCCTGAAGTGTTTTTCAGGTTTAGTGGAGGCCAGAGAAGTTTTTAGTGCTCCTGCTCTTTGGTCATTTGCTAAAACTGCAGAGTACATTACATACACCTTGCCTGCGTCAGATGGGTCCAACACAACCTGTTGTCAAAACCAAAATGCATAGAAGGGAGCAGTGATCCTTTGAGAATGCTTTTATCGTGGATGTTTGGTATGCAGGGTTTCATTAGTGTATTAAAATGAGTGCCAGCAACATGCTTCCTTATGTGGGCCCGCAGAGAGCTATGCGAATGGCTGAAGGAAGCTAGATGTGACTGTGCTCACCTGTGTTTGGGCTTCTTTTAGTCATCTTGCTATTGTTCTATACATAGAGGCATTTAGGTCGGACATAGTCTGAGGGAAATGCTTGTAGACACTGGCTACAAAATGTCAGAGTTTTTTCTTTTTCCTCTTACTTATTAACAACATTTCCTTGTTTTCTGCACTGTCGTTATTTTCAACTGTTAAAGTTAACCTGAAGTTTGCTGGGTGGACTATGGGACTGCTTGTAGGGCTCAGCATCTCAGCACTGTTTATTGTAAGTTACCTAGGTCAATGGTGATTGATATAACTTATGGTGACAAATATTTTTCCCTTGAGGAGTTGTATGTGTTTTGTTTGATTATTTGTATTGTGGGTTTGTTTGTTTTCCCTTTGTTGTGCTTTGTATGTTGCAGAGTGGTATTAATGCTTTATCAGATCACCCATGCCTTGAAGCCCTTGTGGTTTGTACTACCCCTCCATTTACGTTTCTTGGTATGCACATTAGCCCTATTTTCAGTGGAGCCCCTGTCATTGATTGCAGTAGGAGAAATCTGCTCCATTTCTTTGATGAGAATTAAATTTTGCTGACCTTTGCAACGACCTGGTGAAAGGGTAGTGACTCATACAGAGTGCAGAATGAGGTCTTGGGGACTAAGGGTTATGCACAGGAATGGTATTTCTGATGGTGAGTATTAAGCAGGTAACTTAAAGGCTAGTTCACCTGTCTGCCAAGAGACAGCTGGGAGAATGAAAGGCTCCTCCAGAGCAAAGTTTAGTTCTTGCTCTGAATTAATGTCTGCTGGAGTCTATTCCTCTAGCCATTGAATGTATAAGAAGCAGTTGGTTTAGGTATGGGAGTTCTGTTGCAAAGCATTGTAAATGTAAAAGTGTAAATTGAACTTTGAGAGGAATTTTGAGTGTAAAAGCGCAGAAATACAGGAACACTTTTTGCAGGGCCATGGATCTAAAACTGATGGCACTAAATCTGCAGCTGGTATCAGATTCCATTGCCAGGAAAAATAAGCAAATCTCTTGGAAGTTCAGGGTGGACCACACTTTTTTTCCTCCACACTTTTTCCTGCTAGCACAGCCTGACTTGGAAGTTGCCTGGTGCTAGCAAAAGCATTTGGCAATTTGGATTGTGTAGCAGGAAAAAGCGTGTGGTGGGGACCATTGTATGTTCATGAGTTTGCAGTTTAAGAACTACAGATCTTGGTAACTATAGTAGAGCCAAGCTAACTTTTGTTTTATCAACACATGAGAGAAGGAAGCCTCAGATTCCTCATAGAGAGGGAACAAAATTCCTTGTTTAATTTGTAATGGGCCTTTTTTTTTTTGAAGAAGCTAATTTATGCATAGTAGATAGCATGACTGTGAAGCTGTGACTTACCAGGATGATTTATTGCAGTGTTGCTCAGCGAGGCACTTCCTTATGGCTCTGCTGTGTATTTTTGTATGTTTACCCTTTGCAACTGTGCGTGGGTCTGTGTGACGGCCTCTGGGTCACACACACCCTGTGTTGTTTCTTCCCACTTCAGACTGTCACAGGCCGGCCATACAATGGATGTGTGTGTGTTGTGCATCACTGTGGTATCTGGGGGTCACTTCTGCCTCCACATCAGCTACATTGCTTTGCTGTGTCTTTGCTAGGATACCAAGTGGCCCACAAACAAATGTACTGTCATAGCTGAGAGAGCGGTGGAGGGAACTATGGAACAGCAGTGAAAGGCAGAGGGGAAGGAAGAGGTGGCCAAGAGTGAGAACTGCTTGTCAGTACTCTGCTAAGAGACATGTCTGTCTTGGCTGACTGAGGTTTTGCTGACTGAGAGTACCTTTCAGTAGCAAACAGGGCCTCCCAGATTTCCTCATATTCTGGTATACACATTTATATGCATGTGACTAAATTAGAGCCCAAAGAGGTTATGGTATTTAAGGTTGTAGAGCAAGTAGGTGACAAGGAGTAAATCTCCAGGAAGCTGCGCTATAATTTCCATAACCTAAAATTCATTCTTTATCAGATGCAAAGTGCTTTAAGGAAAATTATTAAGGGAAAGTTTGTGGTGATTAGAGTTTGATTAGTCACTGGAAAATATATGAGTTTCTTCATACTCTTCTGTGAATCCTTGCGTTAAGTGGTGATTCACAGGCAGGAGAATTTATGCTCCGAGAAACCCTTCTTTGAATGTGCAAGTGTGTGTTTCTCTGTGATACAAGCATGGGTGTTTCAAGGAAGAGTCTGCTGAGGACTTAAGATGATTTATCTCTTTTTTTTTTGTTGCCTTTTATGTGAAGAGGCAATCTGCTTTTGTAAAATGATTTAAAGCACAATTTAATCCCTTAAGATTCGGAAAAGTAAGATCACCCATCTTTTTTTGATGGTTTTTATTCATTGCAGACTACTCAAGAAATAAAAAAAGGCAACTAGTGACCATTTAAGCACACAAGAAGTAGGCTTAAAGCACTGAAGGGTCATGTTTAGGATAAGTTCATGTATCAGCTGTTAAAATGCTTTCTGTGTATGTGGAGCAAGAAGTTAAGGTATAGGTAAGGTTGAAAGAGAAAGGGGAATAGATGTGTTAGTACTAATCCAGTCTGAAAACTTTTTGTTTCCCAGAGGGTGAGATACCAGTGTTTGGGAATGGCAGAGATGCAGACCTCTTGTCAATGTAATTGCAAACTTACGAAGCAGAGGAATAAAGGCTAATTAATTGAGGCTTTGGATGCTGATGGTATGCCTCGGTATAATACACAGTAACCATATCTGTTTTCCTCACTCCAGAACTTTATTAACGCATTAGAGCTGTCTTACACCTTTTTTATTTTTCAGAGAAAGATATGACTGACAATGCATAATGTTTCATTTTAGGGTTAACATGGACTGCTAATTTCACATTGTCTCTTCTCCTGTTTTTTTTTTCTGTAACATTTTTACTGAGTTTGTAGAACAGAATGACTGTGGCTCACTTTTAAAATCCATTTGCCATCTCGAAGTCATTTGTTGTTACTGATCTTATGTCTAGCCTATGAAAAAGAATTATTATAGATGGTTAAGTTCACTTGAGATTTTCCTCCTGCTGAAAAGAGGTTTTACAGAACTTGTACTCCAGAATGTGATTTAAGAAAAAAACCTCCAGTATGAAACAAAGTTGAATTTTTATGTTTCACAGGTATATTAAACAAGGGAGTGAATGGAAACCGAGCTCTTCCCTAGTAGATTCATGCTATGTGTAGAATTAGAGCCTGTGGGAGCTGCTCTGGTTTTTCTTCATCTGAAAGTTTGCACTGTGTTTGTGTTTTCAGATTGTGTTACACTGCCAAGCAAAAATCACTAGTTTCTGTAAAATGTGGCACCTGGATATTTAATGATTAAAGCTCATTGGAGGAGCAGTGCATCTATAATACAGTTGTGTAGATAACATGACCAGGTAACAGGCTACATATAGTTTACAGGGTGAGGTGAAATGTGGGGATGTATAACTTAATGTAATGGCAATCTTACGTATGTTCCCACAGGCAGTGCTGTTCCAGCTAACAAGGTCTGGGGTTTTTTAAAACTTCTTGTTGTATTTAGTGAATTTTATCCCTAAAACTGAATTTTCCTAATTTGGCTTTTAAAATCTTTTCTAAAATGACCTGCCAAAAGGAGCAAATTTTGGTTCTGCACATCCTTTTGCCTGTTATATACATTGGGAAACTTAAAAAACTAACCTCTAAAAGACTATTTATGGGAGTGGCTTGCATTCTTTAACATAGATGGGGGGTTATTTTTTTTTTCATAGGTTAAACAGCTAAGTTATTTAATTGGCATTAACAATTCTACTAATGTGAACTTTCTCTATGGGGGAAAATATATTCCCTCTCACTCCCCCCCGATAAGATGGTATGAACATTTGTAGTATTTATATATATACTATATATATATGTATAACATATATAGTATGAACATTTATTGTCTTTTTTGGGAGAAGTGGCGAATATCTATATATTCTGCTGAGGAATGTGAAATGAGGGCTTCCTTTGGCTTGAATGTTAGACCTGACCTTGCTAGTTTCCAGTAGTGACTTTGGTGGTTTATTTTTCCCTGCTAGCACAATTTCTGTCTGAATTTTCTTATTGTTTCAGATGTAAAAAAATAAATAAACTTAACTCAAATTTGCTTTGTATATTCTGAATACTTTTAAAAATCGGGATGTCATTGCACAAGCGAATCCACATCTTGCTCTTTGTGGAGTTCTTTTGTTCAAAACAACATTAAAATTCACCTTTTTCTGTTTTGAAATTGCTGTGCTCTGGTTGTTACCCAACGTATCTTTTTGTAAGTCTTCTGCTGAATATTTAGAGCTTGGTTTCTGTGGTCAAATGAAAAAATGAATGTGTGTAGCCTTTAGCTGTTTTCAAATTATTTCTTCCCTTTAACAGCTCAGTTCTGCAATGTTTAATGCTAACTTAGACCAACCAGACTTTCTGTCAGCAAATAGGGGCTGGAATGAACTTCATGGACCTGAATATGGTTGATACTGGGCACATATATAAATTTTACCCTATTCTAATCTTATTTTGTGAAGGTGCCTTTTAATTTTTTAAATACGAAACCAATACCTATTTGATAAATACTGCCCCTTGAATTCAGAGCTCAGACTGGGAAGGGCTATAGTATATTGTTGCTCTATTAAGCAGTCACGTTCTGTTTTACTGCCTGCCTCTAGGTGTAACTGAAGGAAAGGTAACAGGAATTCAAACCCATAAGTATCTGACTAAATGCAATTGCAGCCAGTTTATTTGAATGGAGATCAATGGAATTGTTGAGTATCAAATGTTTATTGTTAAGTTTATGGCAGTAAAGAGCTGTAACAGGCACTCTGGAAGGCACTGAGCAATTAATCTGTGCAGTCTCTGAAAAGTAGCTATGTAGCAGTGTAATGATGCATTGAATTAACCGATTTGCTGAACAACACACAACAGCAGAGCTGAAGTTCAGCAGCTTTTGGCTCTGAACTGCAATGAATACTGCACCTCCAGACAAGAGCCTGAAACTGGATGGTAATTCAAAGTGCTTTGGTGTCCAGTCTTGTTAAAGAGCCACTTGAGGGGGTTGTCAGAATCAATAGGTGGCTGATGAGGCTGCCAAGGAGACCCTTCTAACCCGTGGAAATAACCACATGAAAGAATGGATGAAATATGAGTTGGTGTTGTCAGTTTTCAGAGTGACACTAGACTTCTGAACTGTTTGGCTGGACATTGAATGCTTTGGCAGTGTCATCCTTGTCTTGTTGTGTGTGAGTCAACTTCTCTACAGAGCATACTTTGATTTATGCTTCCTTGGGAAGTGCAGTCACACCTGCAAGCATATTGAGTTTCATCTGACACTGCAAGCTGCATATGTCCAGGTCTGTGCCTCTTTTCAGGTGTGTCATGGCCCAGCAATATCTGTATGCAAAGCCTAGTGAGTGTACAGCTCTGCAATTAGCATGTGGGATTGAGAAAGAGGAAGGCTCCAGCAGTGCAAGGCAGTGAGAAGATACAGGCGATGTGCTTGCAGTTCTGGCACAGACATGGAGTTGCATTTTAACTGTTCAGTGACAGATTGTGCTATAAAAAGTTCACAGTAACTGCTTAACAGCTAAGTTGGTACAGCTGATTTACTAATCTGAGTCTGAAACATGCTGTGGCTTTTCCTGGCCTGTTCCTTTCTTGGTTCAAGTTGGGATCAGCTGTTCTGGAGTTAGGGGGCATTGTGTGGAGGGTGCAGATGACTCCAGACTACCTGGGGAGACAGAATTGAGTGCCGGACCAAAGTTTATGCTTGTACATGTGTCTTTTCCCTCTCTGATTTTCTGCCTTGGCTTTTCTTTCAATAATACAGAATAATACATCCTAAATGGCATTATAAAATGTCATTAAAATATATGCAGGTAGTTTTCACTAATTTTCTGAAATTATAATGTATTATTTCTTCCTTTCTGTAAAAATCTAAAGAATGTTTAATAAAACTTGAGTTTTATACATCTGTTTCATATATTATTTGAGTAAACATAATGATAACTTGGCATGACATACATAATATGTTGTCTCTCTTTACTGAATGTTTAATGACTGTGGTGTAGTAATCTCTTTTTTAAAGGCCAGTTGGGGAAACAATAATACTGTTATCAGTGTGAAACCTGTACGTACAAAAATCCTTGTGCCTATGTTTATATATCATATGTTCACACGGGAGAATGGGATGGTAGGTGAATGGTTGTAATGCAAGGAAAAGAACTGCAGTGAGTACATATGTAACGGAGGGAAGACATTGAGTAAGTATGTTTGTTTCAGAGGTCAGTATGAGGTAAGAGCTGCTTGAAATGACAACAGCAGTGCAGGTTGTGAAATCTGTTTTATTGCTGCTTATAGTTTATACTTTGAGGGAGACTTTGTGTTGTGGTGTTCATGTGTATGGATTTATAGGAGTCAGAAGTGAAAAGTTTGCCTTGATTTGAAGTTACAATTGTATTTTCAGCAGGGATTTGCTGAGTGAAGGAAAAGAAGAGAAGGTGACACTTGTCCACTCTCAGAATGAGCCAGCATGGTGCACAGTTTTCTGCAGCCATGAAAATCCTTCCCTCTCTGTTTGGATACTTTCTGTCTCTACGTCCTGATTCTTCTCTACTGATATTAATGGGAATTGGTGGGCTTAGATCATAGACTCATAGAATAGTTAGGGTTGGAAAGGACCTTAAGATCATCCAGTTCCAACCCCCCTGCCATGGGCAGGGACACCTCACACTAAACCATACCCCCAAGGCTCTGTCCAACCTGGCCTTGAACACTGCCAGGGATGGAGCATTCCCAGCTTCCTTGGGCAATCCATTCCAGTGCCTCACCGCCCTTACAGTAAAGAGTTTCTTCCTTTTAACCAATCTAAACTTCCCCTGTTTCAGTTTGAACCCATTACCCCTTGTCCTGTCACTACAGTCCCTAATGAAGAGTCCCTCCCCAGCACCCTTTATAGGCCCCCTTCAGGTACTGGAGGGCTGCTATGAGGTCTCCACGCAGCCTTCTCTTCTCCAGGCTGAACAGCCCCAACTTTCTTAGCCTATCATCTTTTTCAGGTGGATACTCAGACACACTGCTAGGGATCTAAGTGAGACTTTGGATGGTAAGAGGGTTAGAGTTATCAGAACGAGCTTTTGGCTTCTGGTCATTTATGGTCATGCCATGAATTTATTTTAGAAGTTTGCATCTGAATTTAGGGGCCTTGGCCAAGCAGATACACAAATCTTAGGAGATGTTTTCATGGTTTCAAAGGGTGGCAGAGACATGGAGGTTGAGATATGTAAAGCTCTATCTTGAAGATAATTACACTTGGAAAGATTAGTTTAAGAAAGATGCTTGTGTCCTATGACTAGTTCAGGTTAATCTTTGAGGTCCCATTTTCCCAGTGTAAGTTGTGTAATGACTGGGAGAAAGGAGTGTCTGGTGGAAAGTTTGGCCTGGGATACTTTGCAGAGAATAAGAAATTTCAATATGAATCAATGTTTTATTATCAGGATTTTACTGATGAACTTCCTTGCTTGTCTGTCCCTTGTTTCCATGTTGACATCAAAGAAACCCAGCATTACACAGGCTGGAGCTTTAACCAGTGTTCATCTCCCACTTGTTGGCAGCAGAGCTGCTTTTTCATTATGTTATTAACTGTCTTCTGTTTCTGATGAGGTGCTCATTTAAAGCAGGGGTTATATTGTGGCATTCTTAAATGCATAGACAGAAATCCGCAGCTATTTTCCTTGGATCTTTCTAAGTCTGATAAACACATTTCAAGAGCAGCTATGAAATATTTTTCTTCATCCTGTAGCTCATAAGTCAAGGCTGTCCAAAAGTGGGAAGAGCTGTTTATTTGTCTGGTCCACAGGCAGAACAAAACCACTTCCTCAGTTTTTCTAATAAGTATCTTATCTTGAGAGTGCACATATTTCTATTTCAGTGCTGCCTCACTACTGTTATGTAGGCCATGTAGCAAGGGTTTGTTGAAAAGGGAGCTGCCTTAAGAAAGTACTTGCTTGTACAGTGTTTCTATTCTGCTATGCTCTAATAGGTACCTGTGTTCTGTAGAAAGCAGCAAGTTGAAAGTACAACATGTTAACACCAAAGAGATCTCTGTCATTTATCCAGGAAGAAACTGAAACATTTTAATTATTAGGCTGGGTTTTTCCCTTTATATTACTACTACAAATACTTTTCTTACAAGTGTCAGTGACTATACTAGCTGACTAGCTGACAAGGTCAATATCTGGTGCATAATTTTTAGGTGGATAAGTTGGAAGTTGTATCTTTTCTTTTTGTCTCTGAAATGTTGTCATGGCAATTGGAAATTTCTTGCTCAGAGTATATGTCATTTGTGAAATCATGTTTTCTGTAACCTGAAGGGGCCGTGTGTATACACTTTGTGGATAATCAGTGATAGTGACATGATTAAGTTGGTGTAATCTGCATTTCTTGAGCAATAAAAATCTCTAAGTTTATATATAGAGATATTCCATATATGTATGCATGCTTTGAGTTGTTCATCTTATTGTATCAGGCTCTGTTGGAATGTATGTGCAGTTGTACTGACTGAATGTTGTTTCCTTTCAGTGGATCTGTTGGAAATAAAAGAAATTCGGCCAGGAAAGAATTCAAAGGACTTTGAGCGTTGCAAAGCAAAACAAAGAGAAGAACACTGCTTTACTATTTTTTATGGTACCCAGTTTGTCCTCAACACCTTAAGTTTAGCAGGTACTTTTTTTCTTCTTTGTTTCTTCTTTAAACCTACCAGTAAAACAAATCAAATACATTGATAGAACAATAATGCAGAGTGCTGCGGTTTTGACTTGTGCAGTTCAGGTGTTTAAAGTCTGGAGATATACCTTTTACTCGGCCCTTCATATCCATGAACTGCTATATTTCTAATGTCTTAGAATCATTGAATAGTTAGGTTTGGAAAGGACCTTAAGATCATCTAATTCTAACCCCCTGCCGTGGGCAGGGAGCACCACTTCCTTTCAAATAATGTATTGTGTGAGTGTAATTTCTGACTTGCTCAATCATTTCTAGAAAGGTAGACTTTTACTGGTTAAATATCTCCTGTAAACTTTTCAACATGCCAGCAATGCATTTGCTGTTGTCTTCATTTGGCCAGAATATTGCCCTGGCATTTTCAGTCTGGAAACAATAAGCATAAGAGTTATAATACAGCTGTATCACAGAAATTTTCCTGTCGCCTATGAACAACTGGAAACTAATTGAGAAAAATGAAGTTCTAGTTTGAGTTATGTGTGTGTGTAATACTAATCACCTAGTAATACTAAACCTTTTCCAAAAGAGGCTTACTAGGGGATCGTAAATAAAAGTGGAAGGTGATAAGCTGAAAATGAAGAGTTCTGTGTGAAACAGGGAAGTTGTATCCTGTATGTATGGAAAGGGTTGGGGCACTTCTTACTTCAGGTGAGATTATCCATGGTCACAACCCCAAAATTTTAATTGTGAAATTAAAAAGGATATGAGTTCTTACAGTGCAGGCTGAATAACAGTTTTCTACTAATGGAGTTTATTAAGAGATGTATCTTCTGAATAGTTGTGATGGATCCTTGGTTTAGAATCATACAGCCCATTTATTTGAAGTGGCGTGTTGCTGCACAGGACAGTGGGAGCTACTTGTCATTTAAATAATTAAATTAATTGCAACATTTTAATGGGAGAAAAGGGGAGTGTTTTGTAAGTGTTTTATTGCTAAAATTGCCCCTTTTAAAATGGAATTAATAGATTTCTAAAATTTCTTTTTTGCAGTCTGATGCACTGGAAATTAAAAAATGCTCATGACTAATCCACTGTTGCAGGCTTTTCACTTTAAATAAATTTTACCATTGTTGGCTGAAGTCTGTGAAAATTTTCAGTAAGTGGCTGTGGTTAAGTTCAGCTGTGCCAGGTTGACTTCCCCTAACCTCCATCTCCATCCCTCTTCCATGGCTGTTCTCAAAACAGGCCTCTGACAGTGGTTTGGAAACTCTTGGTGCCGTGAGATATGTTGCTGTAATGCTGAACTGCAGAACAACGTGTTATAACTTTCAATTAAGGGGGAAATCAACAAGGAAAAGGAAGTGTTTTGTCGTAGTTTCTTAAAACAATATAAAATAATTGTTACTTAAGGGGAATGGTGGCTGTCACAAAGGGCAGAATTGTCCTGGGAGCAGAATTGGGTTGGCACTGGTAGCGAGTGTTCTTTCCGAAATTGTAACAAACTGGAAAACATTTCCATGGGGAGCCAAGGGTAGGCTTTAGCTTCATTCTTGGGGAATAAAGCATTGTTTGAAAGTATGTTTAAATAAAAGGTAACCTTCATCTTTTGAGAAACTGTTTTGCTTTGAAGGCAGTTAAAAGAATAGCACAGATTACAGTTCCTGTTGAAAATAATTTTTCATAACTGGTTTAATTGAAAATGCCTTCATGAAATTTTAGAGCCAGCATGCTAAAGAGAATGGACTTTCCCAGCTGAAGGCTGTAATGATAGCATCTCATCTAAGGGCACAAAAGGGGGTTTCAACTTAACTGTGGTATTCCTTAGGGAAGACTATACCGAGCACACAGTTCATCGTCTTGGTTCTGTTAGGTCAAAGCAATATCAAATGTGATCACATTAAACGATGTGGACGACTCTTCTGGTTTGGGAAATGAAAAGGCAAATTACACCTGAAAAAAAAAACCAAGGCAGTGATAAACTGGTTTGTAAGGTTGGGAGGAAGATGTATCTGGCTTCCGGTGTTAAGCTGTGTAAAGAATTTTAGACCTTGTTTAAACTTTACTTGTATTAAATGTGTTCTATAAGCTACACCAATTTTGTACATTGCTTCCTTCCTGTTCCTCTTGCCTAAGTGTAATCTGGAATAATTTGTATTTAAAGGCAAGGTTAGGACAGACATGAAGTGGTTGTCTACCAAAAACCAGTACTTTACAATTTATTTGTTGGTTGCTTGGAATATAATGAACTAGCTTTATGCTACACCACACTGAGTTCTTTTGTTGTGTGCTTCAAGCTGCTCTACATCTAGGTCCCTGGGCTTTTGCCACTTGGGAGGTAGGAGAAAAGAAAATGGATTTGACTGTGTTACTACAGGAGTTCACCAGCACTTTTGTAGTCTCTGTGCTGAAATACTGAAATTTGCATACCCTGATAAGCAGACTTCTAAATGGAGGTAATTTTTTGTCAGAGCTTCCAGAGTTAACATCCCACCCCCAAATTTATGCTGTTTTAATTAATTTTATCATTAGCAATGTGAAGCAATGCAATGAGGTTTATTAAAGAGAAAGGTTCATCAGCCACTTTACATACTAGGGTTTGTCTAAACATCCCAATTTTGTGCCTTGGTTTGGTGCTGATTTTGTTTCGACGTTTCTTATAGCATATTATTTTTTTCAGCTGACTCTAAAGATGATGCTGATAAATGGTTGTGTGGCTTGAATATCTTGTATCAAGAGGTCATGAGTGCTCCCACACCTGCGATCACCGAGAGGTATGTGGACATGTTTTCACTTTGTGAGACTTGACGTTTCTTTGGAATTGAAAGTGGAAAACCTGAAAGAAACAACTGCTCTCCAGTTAGTGTGTGACACAGAAAAGATCATGTGTAAACTGTTTGTCTATTTTGCTATATATGTGTTCTGGAATGCCACTCTGCTGCATCTACTAATGTAGACTTGCAATTTACCTTATTTTGTATACCCACACCAAACCAAAAGTCTCTTAATGAGATCACAAAAATAGCTGGTGTAAGTGTTCATTGACTTCTTGAAAAATTGAAGTGTCTTACGCAGTCACAGTAGGCTTGCTTTAGTAGACGTCCAAATGCGTTGTATGGCAATGTGACCAGCTGACTCAGAGAGCCAGGTTGAAGACGAGCCTTTTTAAGGCTATCATTTTAGCATCCAGCCATATGATGGTGGAACTGTGCCCTTAATGCTTTGTAGGAAGTTGCACATGAAACTCCTCATGCTCAGAGTGCCAGTTTTGTTGAAGAGCTCTTTAACGCTATCTCTGTACCTGATCGCTTTTCATCACTGCTGACATTTTTGTTTGTGGTCACTGCTGTTACTTGTTGTGAGGATATACCCTGTCCTTGCTTGTTATTTGGCCAGTTTTGGCTTTGACACTGATATTATCTTTACCTGCTTGCTGTTCCATTTGGGGAGACAGTATTCTTATCTATTCTCATCTACTCCATGGTAATGCAGCAGGCTGCTATACAGGGTGCTACTGGTTCCAGGCTGTGTTTGTGCAGCAGAGTGATTCCTGCAGAGGCTGAAGATAAACTTTATTAGTGACATTTTAGATCACAATTGTGTATGTTCGTGTCTGTGTATTTACTCTTAATGCTGCTAATAGTATTTTGCTGTGCACCTAATACAGACATGCACTCTAATGAGGATTTTCTTTAAGATTCTCTAAACTCCTTTCCTTCCTTTCTAAAGGTGAATTTTTATGCATCTAACATATCTTTGAGCCAGCAGCCTCAGCTGGCATAAATTTTGGCTTGATGGAATTACTCTATATTAGCTGAAGTTTTGTCTTGCTTTACCACTTAGATTTTTGCAGCTTCTCGTTGCTCATTTGCTGCTGTCCTGCCCACCCTTCCTGTGTTTTTTATGTGGCTTTAAAATGCAGAATTAAGCAGCAGAAAAGTATATATTTACAAAGACTGTTATAAAAGTGGCTGAATCATTAGATGCTACACTGGAAATGTTTTACTTTATTATAGAGATGTATGTTATGACTCTTAAGTATTTCCATTGAATTTCCTCTGTGGATTTTGGTATTCATTGGCTGTGTTTTCTCTATAATTCTTAGATTAAACCTTTTTTCTTTTTTCTCTCTTTTCCACAAGCTGGCTGAGAAAGCAGATCTATTCTGTTGATCAAACTAGAAGGAACAGGTAAGAAGCTCTCTCTTTGTTCAGTATGTTTTTAGTGAACTTTTGTTGCAGGTTCTAACATGAATCAAAAGAAATAAATATTTTTTGTCCAGTATGTGAAATGAGAGCCCTGAAAATGGTATTTGCTCTTGCTTTAACAACTTGAGTTTTGCCTTTTGCTAAACAAAACACAATGTGTTCATAGCACTCACTCATGTTCATGCATGTGGTATAATGAAGCAAATGATGAAAAATATATAGTTCTGTTTTTTGCCTATAATTACCGTGCCAGAATGAGAGAAGGGAGTTGTCTTCTTCCAGTCTTACTGTAGAGATTAAGCTCATCTGTGCAGGCATGTTAGTTTGTTTGCTTCATAGAGGTCTTTGCCCTTTCATAGCCAAGTTGGAGCCCAGCAGGTTGGACTGTATCACCTGCTGTTCATTGTGTTCATTGGAGTGACTACATTCTAATATAGACAGATAGGAACGAGTTTTAAAAGCTCATTTGGGCATTCATAACAATGAAAGTGCATAAGCAACATTCAGCATGGGCTGCCAAAGATCATGGCAGATGTTTTATTAATTAGCCTAGCTTCAGTCCTAATGTGGCCTGAACATGGCTGGTATGCATGGTATCTACCTTGAAACTGGTCACAACAGCAGTGTCAGATACCTCCAGAGATAGGGTTGTCCCAGCAGTAACTTGAATTCTTTCCTTCAGGAGTCAGAGCTTTGAGGAGAACAGAACAGAATATTAAGAGGAAGAGGAGATAGAAGATATAACTGAGGATATTAGGGAAGAGGAGAAAGAGGCTACTGGTATACAGAAGATACATTGAGGATACAGATAGAAGGAAGCCAAGTTAATGGTTTGGAATAAGGGCAAAATACTTATTTGTTTATTTATTTATATTTAAGCAGTTGGCCTGGCTAAATGGGTTTGTCTCTTTCCCACATATTCAAGCAGAACATTAGAACAGAATATAATTTGAAGTCAGAGAATCACCTCTGACCTGGTGCTTCTCATGTGAAGGAAGTCCCATGGGTTATAGCTCCCAGTGTGCTGTGCAGCTGCATATGTTTGCATTTCAGTAGTTTGCTTCAGGTCCATGTGTATGGGTCTGTAGCTCTTTGAACAACAAAGGAGACTTTTTTACCTCAACGGATTCAGCTGCATACCTCTCCTTAGAGTTGTTATCAACCATGTGGCAATGAGGAGAATGTTAGCCCCTCCTCTCTCAAGTCTATTACTTTACCATGATTTTGCTCTTTGTCTACAACATGCATTTTATTCTAAGGTGTAATTCAGTATAGAAAAGTACATGTGTTTCCTCTCATTTAGGCCTTTTCCTAAAAGCAAAGTAAAGTATGATGTTTCATTGTGTGAATAGGACTGTATTACTGCAGGAAATAACACCATTCTGCAGGCAGCTTCTGGCATTGTGCACCTGGCTTCAGTGTGAGCTGAGGAGCCATTTCAAAGCAATGTTTCATAAACTGGCCAGAAGCGTGAAGGGGCAAGTACCATCCTTTGCTGGATATTGGCCTATACCTCCTGAAGTATTGGAAAATTAGCCCTGCAGCAGGGACATGATGGTGGAGATCATGAAGCAAAAGCTAATCTTAGGGTAGAGCAGTTGGTGTTGATGATGTTATGTGTCTACTGAAAGGGTTTCCTTTGTTGCATTAGGGTTGTTTCATCACTACCAGGCAGTCCAGTTAGGATCAAGGAGGGCTTGCACTGTGTGGAGGGCAGTTTTCTGTTGTCTTGATAGGTGATTCATGCTTTCAGAAAAATTCAGGAAAGGAGTTTGTGCAGAGTTTCATTGTGTTTAGGGTTGCAGTTTCTAGGGAGGTTAATTGTAAAGGTTAGGCTTCCAGGCAAGTCTTGTTTCACAGGTTGAGTTTTTTCCAGTGCTGATGAAGTCCCAGCTCTTTATTTTGGCTTGCATTTGTTTTCCCTGAGGAAATTGCTTGTGCTTGGTGTTTAGGGTACAAACAGAGTGCTCTTTCTTGCCCTAAAAGCAGTGTTTTTTTTCCAGAGGTCTGGCGACAAGGTGGAAAGCCAGGAATTTCCTGAGTTCTAATCTGGCTTTGGCATGGACTTTGGCTAAGTTCCTTCTTGCTTTGCCTCTTTCCCTCTCTACACAATGGAAATGAGAGTATTGCACAGGGTTGATAGAAAATCTTAGTAGCTGACTAGATACAGCAGGACTGTGGAGTTTTGATATATTTGTCTTTTTGCCTCCCTTATTTTTTCCTCAGTATCAGTCTTAGAGAGCTGAAAACTGTCCTTCCCCAAGTAAACTTCAAAGTGAGCAGCATGAAGTTCTTGAAGGATAAATTTGCGGTAACTACCTGATAACTTCTGTCTGTTCAGTGTTGTTATTTCTTTTCAGGATGCTGCCTATATTCTTGCTTCCTTACTGTGTATGGTTAAATAAATTATATCAGTTAATTTCTCAGCTTGGCTTTGCCTGTATCCAAGGCTATAAGAAAATATAGGCATAAATGTTCCTTCTTTTCATTGTTCGGTTGACCAAAGCCAGCACTGTGTTTTGAGCTGATACTGTGCAAGTGCACAGGAAAGTCTTAATTTTAAAATTAATATATAAAAAAAGAATATTTTGTTGTGGTTTTTTTGCAATTTGATCATGTAATAACCTCTTCACTCCAACTTGTGCTAATATGAGTAACCTCTGAAAGTCATTTCCATTCCTACAGGAATTTTAAATATCCCCACCTTTTCCTGCTTTCCAGCTCTCCACCCTTAAAGCATACATTCTTGCTTCTGTTGCTCCAGCTAACAATGACTAAACGGGGCACTACTTCACTGTTTTTAGTGGAAACAGAATCAGGGTGCAAAATGCAAGACTAAAGCTGTGGGCTGGGAGCACTAGGTCAGAAACCAATAATATGTTTACTTGTTTGTATTCTTAAAAAAATAACTAAATTAAAAAAATCCCTGTCGTGGTTTAAACCAAGTCCCCCAACTCCCTGAGAGTTAGGAAGGAAAATCCAAAGAATGTAGCCCCCACAGATTGAGATAAGAACAGTTTAATAGCTAAGGCATAACACAGAATCACCACTGCCATTACCACTACAAATAATAATGATACAGCAAACAACAAGTGAAGAGAATACAACACCCCACCAGCCACCGACCCATAACTCACTCCACCCTGCCCAGCCAAGCACAGCGTGCTCCCTCCTCCATTTTCCTCTAGAGCTCTACCCCTCCAGCCCTCTCCTTCCCAGTATGCATCCTGGACATCATGTGCTATGGTATGGAATACCCCATTGACTAGCCTGAGTCAGGTGTCCTGTCTCTCCTTCCTCCCGGACTCCCCTCCTCCACCTGGCTGGAAAAAACCTTGAACAAAAACACCCTTAAAACATGCTCAAACCATGACAATCCCAAAGGGTTAAGACAAATGAAGTTGGAGTAAAACAGAATGCATGAGAGGGTGGCAGCTGGAGTAAGAGTAACTTATTTGCTGTTTGCAAATGTAGTTCAGGGAATTCTAAATTCTCTATGTGCTGCTTTCTGTTGTAGGAAATAGGTGCTCACAAAGAAGAGCTTAGTTTTGAACAGTTTCATTTGTTCTACAAGAAAATCATGTTTGAACAACAGAAATCGGTAAGCTTTGTCATAAGTAGTCATCAGACTATTAAACTGCTTGATTAGAATAGAGTTAATGCTGATTATTTTTGTTTCTGTTAGTCACTGATTTTCTTTTCCCCCCATTCTTGTAATAGAAAAACAATATAGTCCTGTACTTGAAGTGTGGATAAGTCACCATCAGCAACTGTCTTAGGATAATGACTCAGTTATTTGTATTGCTTCTTGTGTGTTGGCAGTACAGATAGGCACATATATAATGGGTTTTCTAGGAATAACTTGAAACTGTAAGTTTATTCAGGATGTAGAGTGTCTTTTCATTGGCTAATCCTTCTATTGATAGGAACAAAGGTTTTCCATACTTGTATTAATATTTTATTGCTAAAACATTCTGTAAATCATATTTATCCTGAGCATCAAATAACAACTATTGTTCTCATTTTCTGTCATGCTTGGAGTTTACGAGTGGTGAGTCCATTACAAGACATGCATCAGACAGTTCTTGGGAGGTGGGAATTCTGTGGAATTACATTTCAGCAACTGTTTGACTACTGTTTCCATTTATTCATTGCACAGATTCATAAAGCTGGTGGAAACTGCATACATTTAGTGACTCTGAAAGTTAGGAAGCCTTTAAATCTATGTGAAACGCAGATTTTGAAATTACTTGCATAATGACAAGCACATCATCAACAGACATTTGTTCAACTGGTTGTTAAAATAGAAGGTTCAATAGTCAAAGTCAGTGCTGTTTCTTTTGCATACAGCTTTCTTATGCTGTTTAAAAGCAATGCTGAAATTATTGTGAATTAATAGAGTCTCCATTTACTGTCAGGGTTTTAGTTTTGGCCATGAAAGTCTAGTTAATTAGCTTAAGCAGAAAAAGTTGAAGAGTGAAACACCGAGTAAAGAGGGTATCTGACTTCCTTAAACTCTTGTTATCATCCCTAGTGCATCATTTCAAAGAAACTCCTCAATTTGCTCAACAACTGCTTTGGGCCAGTTGGTAATTTTCCTGTGATCTGTAACTGTGCTGTGCCATGCTGGAAGCAATTTAGGTTTTATATTCACACGAATAAATGTAATGGATAATAATTAGTTCCTTTTTTTTTATATCAAACAATTAAAGCTCCCAAGAAACTTAACTTGACTGTGTATAGGAGGTGTGTTATTGACAGCTAGTTTTTTGCCTCAGCATTGCATGTGTTCACACTGAAAACCCTGAAGTGTAGTTGTCAGCCTTGGCAGTATGTTTCCTATGTGTTTAATTAAAAATGCATCTTGCCAACTTCTGTGAAGCTTCTCTAAAAGAGACAGGCATATATTTCCCCTTCTCAAACCAAAGGATATTATTAGATGAAATTAGATAGAAAATTGCGTATTATTTTATTATTTATTATCTTTTCTCCCTTTGTTGTTTGTTTTAAGATTCTTGATGAATTCAAAAAGGATTCCTCTGTGTTCATCCTTGGGTGAGCCTCTTCATTTGTATTATTTTTCCACATTTCTATATGTTTATAGCACTGCAAGACTGTCTTTTAATTACATCAGTGTTTTTGTGTTCTGCTGCTTTAGTAAATAAAATGAAATGATGCATCTTTTTGCATAAGGAAGGTGAACTTTCGTACTTTCCCCAGTTAATCATTTTCAAAAGTACATCAGGAATCCAGGAAGCTTCTTAAAAGCTTGAAATACAGTAATTAGATAATACAATATTACACTATTCTATTGACATCATAAAAAGTTTCTTGGTGGTGGCAGCACATTTATACTGTAAACCCAAGATACAACTCTGTTATCATTTTCTGCTATAACGTCTGGTGACACTTGCTCTCTTATTTCTTTGCTTCACTTAACTTTTGTATTTTTGTGGTTTTTTTTTTTTTTTTTTTTTTTTTTTTAAGAAATACTGACCGTCCAGATGCTTCAGCAGTTCATCTCCATGACTTCCAGAGATTCCTGCTACGTGAGCAGCAGGTGGGAAGGTTGCAGTAATTCCGAATTCTTTTTCTTAAGGTTGTCAAGCACATTCTGTGTCCATTAAAAAGAAATGTGATGTGTCATAGAATATGATTAATGTCAGCTGTGCCACTGGGCCTTACAAATATTTCTCCTTTGCTGCCACTGAAGTTCGTAAGAACTATTATTTTTCATGTACGTAAAGACTCTGAAGGTGCACCAGAGGACAGGAGGGAAGACAAAGTAAATACGGTTTTAACAGATCTCCATTTAGTCATGTAGATAAACAGACAAGGATAGAAATGAACCCTAGATATGTGTCAAAGATGATAGCCTGGCCTAGTTACAGCTGTCATCATAGGTACATCAGGGGTAGTGCCTTGGCCATGGCCCCATTTTAGCAGCTCTTACATAAAAAGATGAGCTGACTGCCTACATTCCAGTCAAAGGTGATTTTTTGTTGAATGGAGCCAGTTCAATGTCCCAAGTCAGCAAGCAAATAAGTATGGATGGAGATTGGAACTGTTTCTTTACAGTCTTTTCTAATGTTATTTAGCACAGATACCATGGGAGAAAGTTGTGCAGTATTTGTTAGGTGCTGCTACACTCCAGGTTTTCATATATAATTGAAAAGTGAGACCTACCCTTCCTGTATAAGCTTGCTACTTTCTTTTTCTCCCTATTTCACTGTATTAAAAGAAAGTTCAGATTTCACTTAAAAATGATAAAGATTATAGTAGTATGTATCTTGTGGGCCTCCAGTCTTCATAAAGGTACTTAGGTGGAGATCTTATTTTCCTCCCTTAGACTTCACAGAGGAAGTATATTCACAAGTATACTGGCAGTAAATTAGCTAGATAATGGAGAAGTAAGTCACATCTGTAGGTCTCCCTGTTCCTCATGCGATTTTATAGAGAATAACACCACTTCTAAAAGTTTTACTATATTATTATTGTCTGAAGGAATCTTGGGCACACGATCTCAGTAAAGTCCGAGAACGAATGACAAAGTTTATCGATGACACTATGAGAGAAACTGCTGAACCCTTTCTCTTTGTTGATGAGGTAAGATAGTGATACTTCCTAGTAGCTCCTCTTGGACTTTTCTTTCTTCTTAATAGGTTTCTTTTGCTACACTGGATTTCTTTTAGTCTTTTGAGGCAAAAACATTTAAATTCAATATCTCTCTTTGTATTGTAGTTCCTTGCTTACCTTTTTGCAAAAGAAAACAGTATTTGGGATGAGAAATACGATTCAATAGACGTGCAAGACATGAATAATCCTTTGTCTCACTACTGGATTTCTTCCTCTCATAACACGTAAGTTACCAAAAGTCCCATTCTCTATCCCTGTTCAAACAAAGCTAGTGTGTGTTAGGAGAAAGTAAGTTATGCCAGATATACACTATGTGGATGTGTGAAACTTTCAAAAGTGTGATGTAAATGTAGCAAATACAGTCTGTGGGACTCGGTTTTCCCCTTCCCTTAAGATCTTAGAGGTTTTGAGATACAACTGAGCTCAGCTGCTAGAAAACCCAAACCCTGAATCCTGTTACAAAAATAAAAAGAAGTCTTGAGTTGAAACTGTTCCAGACTCTCTGCTTTCACAAATTAAAGTTACTGAAGGAGTTTCCATTTTTTCCAAGCACCAACAGCCTCATTGAGCTAGTGTCAGCATTAATTTCACCTGAACATAAGAATGCCATAAGGACTCCACTTGTCCTGTGAGAAAATCTGATACTATTAGTGTGATCTGAAGGGCATTGGATTTGTTGCCTGGGGAAAGGAGGCAGTCTTGCACTATTAATAGATACTTTGATAGTTTACAGTGTCACAAAGTGGAAAAGATAGGTCCTGAAAAGGAAAGGAATATGGAGACCTTAAATTACCACATCTACGGACCAGGGACTTGGTTACTCATGGTCTTTGCCAGCATAAGGATTACAGCAGAGGTGCCTGAGGCAGAGGAAGAGTACAATTTCTATCCATACTCTTTGTTATTTCTAGTTTACTTTACAGTGAGAACTTCAAAGGCCTTTTTTTATTGTCACTGGTTTTAGAATTTTGTGCTTAGTAACTTAGATGCTGGTTTCTGTGGTTTGTGTTTAAAGGTATGTATCTGTCTCTTTTCCTTGGCAGTCTATAGTATGCAATCTCTTTAGCCCAAATACAAACCTATGTGGTTATGAATTTGGACTATCTTCAAATGAAGGAGATCTGCTCATGTAACACTGTAATAAAAAGAAAGAAGAGGAAGAGAGATGAACAAATAAAATATTTCAGGGAATGAAATAAAGTGTAGATGGATATAGCTTATAGGTATACTTTCAAGTATAGGGTGGGTATTACTCTAAATACCTTCCACATCCCTCCAACATGATTATGCCTCAGCATGATGAGGTTTAGGTAAGTTTCAGAGCTCATGATTTCCTCTCCAGAAATGTGTCAGTGTTGGTTGATGCTTAGATTGAGCCTTTAATTACCTATAATTTGGTGCATTCAAAAATCTGCTAGCATCAGGTTCAGCAGAATCCAGTTCTTCCATCACAACTAAAAAAAAAAAGTGATAATAATAATAAGGAAAAAATCAGCATGCACTGCCTATGACAAGAGAAAAAATGTTATGAGTGAGTGGGAAATGGTTGGAATTGACTGCCTGTCTTCTACAATTTTCTTTTTACTCCTTAGATACCTGACAGGAGACCAGCTTCGAAGTGAATCCTCCACAGAAGCTTATGTCAGGTGCCTTAGAATGGGCTGTCGATGTATTGAGTGTGAGTAGGGACTTTGTGGAGTGGTTTGTAACTTGCTGCCCATACAAGTAGAGTTTCCCCTGTTTACCAAGAAAGAAAAAAGAACTGAAATTAAGAAGTAGTTTGTTTTCTGAAGCTAAAGTTAGTCATATAAAAAGTACTGATTCCCTAAATTGTTTTTCATATGCCTCACTGTTGCCCCATCCGTGTTCTGTGTTTTTTGTTCCCTTGGAATTTTAAGAGTGTATTTATAAATCTTATTTCACTGTACACTAAACCAGTCTTGGCTCTACGACAGCACAGGACTTGAACTGGAATCACTTATGTAGCTTAGTTAGTTTGTCTTCATTGTAATACAAACCTAACACACAGAGATTTTTGTAATTTGGTGCCATTTGCCATTGTGTTCAACTTGCTTGTAAATTAATTGATGTCTTGTGTATTTGTTTTCCACCAACTGTATATGCATCTTCATCCCTATACCTTAGTGAAAAGTTTGAATTTTGTGTTATTTCACAAGCCACTTGCTAATGCAAAATGTATCTCAAATTAGTTTCAGGTTTAAAAATGACAAAAGAGATAAACTGTCTACTTGCCACTTTTTGAGTGTATTTATCCCTGGATAATTACTGTGAACTAGTATGCTGACAGTATAGCTACCTGGATTCCTTACTCCCAGATTCCAATATGATAATGCTTTTGGAAAATTTTATATTGTATTTGATTTGTATTGCTCTTACTTAACTGAGCTTAATTTCCTCTGTGAGAAATATAAATTAATTTATAGAATATTTTATTAGAACATGAAAGTCTGTGGCTCAGAATGTGCAACACCAAAGATTTGTGTGTTTCTCTGTAGTAGAATTATTCAGGTACCTGCTTAGTCTCTTCCTTTTTCAACTGCTTGTCTTTCCTAGTGGATTGCTGGGATGGTCCTGATGGGAAACCCATCATTTACCATGGATGGACACGGACAACAAAGATCAAATTTGATGATGTAGTACAGGCAATCAAAGATCATGCCTTTGTTGCATCTGAGTAAGCTATGATTCATTTTCCTTAAGCCTGTTTTCATGCACTTAGAACTTTCTGAACTTTATCTATTCTTAAGCAAAAAAGTAACAGGAGAATAATGACATTCCAGCAGTTTTCATTACTGACAAATGTGGGTCTTCAATAGATTCTGTTTTGAGGAAAATTCCTATTACATAACAATTTTCTCATCAGGAAGATAGTGTGTGCCCTAAAGCTATCTCCTTGCTAGGGTCTTTTGTTAAATTGATGTGTGAAACATGCTGAAGGTTATGCCTTTTTAATGATAAAGTACTACAAGTGACAAAGTTATATCTGTCAGGTGATGTTCATGTTCTCAGGGAGGTCTTAGCTGAGAAGATGTAGAATTCAAAGCATGCTTCCTGAGCTGATAACCTGGGTTTAAATCTGCGTCTCTGCTTTGCCCTTCTATAACTTGCACTGAGATATCTTTAGCATGAAAGCAAACACTGCCTAAAAATTGGGAAAGAGATAAAGCTGTAGTGTCCTGTTTTTCCACTGTACCAGCTGGACATAGAGAAGTGTTATTTTGTCACATGGGACAGTGTCTGCACAGGCATATTGTGTTAATGACAACCACGATATATGATGCATTATGGATTCAGGCCATCAGTACTAGGAATGCAGTGTGATGCTTTCCCTACTTACATTAAGGGATATGCTACCTAGAAAGAATATTGAAATATTTCCTGGATACAGTGACATTAGAAAAGCCAAAGCTCATCCAGAGATGAAATTGCTGAGGGCTATGAAGGACAGCAGGAAAGACTTCTGCAGTTACAATTGCAACAAAAGGAAGCTGAATTAAAATGTGAGCCTGCTACTGAATTGGACAGGAGACTTAGTGACTGGAGAAAGCTGAAGTATTTGGTGCTTTCTCTGCCTCAGATTTCAGTACTGGGGCCAGAGCACATCATAGTCACAGGGAAGTTCACAGAAGCTTGTTTAGGTTCAAGAAGAGGTTAATGAGGGGGTCTGGCTGCTGTCTTTCCCCTCGTGGATTATTATAAGGAAGATGGAACCAGACTTTTCTCAGAATGCATGTGAAAGAAAACAGACACTGTTTTAAGCAGAGGTGAAATAAATTGTCACATAATGGTGCTTTAGCCCTGAAACTGTGCCTGAAGAGCTTGCAAAGAATCTTTGTTCTTGCAGATATTCAAATCTTGGCTGGACAAAACTGAGCAACCTGATCCAACTTAGGAATTTGGCCTTCCCAAAGAAGGGGTTTTGACTAAATGGCCTCCAGAGGTCCCATCTGACCTTAATAATTCTTTGATTGCAAGTCTGTTATTAACTGTTGTGTGTCTGTTCCTTTTGTCTTCTTGTTCTAAATATTTTCTTTGATAGGTGAGGGAGGGTGTGTTTTTGCTTGCCTTGCCAGTCATAGGAAAAAGAAATTGTCTTCATTGACCTTTGTTTTCTCCATCAAAGATACCCACTCATTCTGTCAATTGAAGAGCACTGTAGTGTGGAGCAGCAGCGACACATGGCCAAAGTGTTCAAGGAGGTATTTGGGGATCAGCTTTTAATGAAGCCTGTTGAAGCCAGTGCAGATCAGCTACCATCACCAACCCAACTGAAAGAAAAAATCATCATCAAGGTAGGCTCGCTTTGTGTGCTTGTAGGTAAAACAAGAAAACAAGAGCAGGATCCAGAAATCCTACTTCTGGCTTCACAGCTTAGCTGCTAATTTCTGTTGACAGACAACAAACCCCATGCTTTAGGGGTGTACTAGGAACAATTTGCAATATTGCATAAAATTCTGTAAAACTACATATTAAAGTGCTTGCTATTGGTTTTCTTTGAATAAGTGTTGCTAGTTCAAGTGTCAGATTGAATGTCAGCTCTTTTCTGAAGTTCTTCCAGCTCCTTAAATGTTGTTGCAAGGGTTCACTACTGCAGGTGCTCGTCATAATCTTACACAGTGTGGTCTGCTTAGAGATGATTGAACTATGTTCTTTAATAGAAAGCTAGTTAATATTATTAACTTTCTTTTTCCCCCAAAGAGTGCCTCTCATTCAAATAAAACCCATAGTACTTGCAGGTTGCACAATTACATTGTCAGAATTGCTGGCAAGCTGCAAAAGTTGATGGGTGTTTACTAGCTTAGTGTGATTTGTGAACCTCATGAAATTCAATAAGGCCAAGTGCAAAGTCCTGCACATGGGTCAAGGCAGTCCCAGGCACAAATACAGGCTGGATCGAGAGCAGCCCTGAGGAGAAGGAACTGGGGGTGCTGATTGCCAAGAAGCTCAACATGACCCAGCAGTGTGTACATGCAGCCCAGAAATCCAAACGCATCCTGGGCTGCATCAAAAGGAGTGTGACCATCAGGTCCAGGGAGGGAATTCTCCCTTTCTACTCTGCTCTCACAAGACCCCACCTGGATTACAGCGTTCAGCTCTGGGGACCGCAGCATAAGAAGGACATGGACCTGTTGGTCCATGATGATGCTCAAAGGGCTGGAGCACCTCTCCTGTGAAAGCAGGCTGAGAAAGTTGGGTTGCTCAGCCTGGAGAAGGGAAGGCTTCAGGGAGACCTTAGTACATCTTCCAATGCCTAAAGGGGCCTACAAGGAAGCTGGGGAGGGACTTTTTACAAAGGCCTGTAATGACAGGTGAAGGGGGAATCACTTTACACTGGCACAGGGGAGATTTAGGTTAGACATTAGGTGGAAGTTCTTCCCTGTGAGGGTGGTGAGGCGCTGGCACAGGGTGCCCAGAGGAGCTGTGCCTGCCCCATCCCTGGCAGTGTTCAAGGCCAGGTTGGATCTGGGGAAGTGAAGGTGTCCCTGCCCATGGCAGCGGTTGGAACTGGATGAGCTTTAAGGTCTCTTCCAACCTAAACCGTTCTATGATTATATTTAAATATGCAGTTTATGAGCCACTTGTGAAACACATGGGTGCTCCTGTTAGAAGGCAGTCACTGTTAGACTGTCTAGGCAATACAGATGTTTTACTCAGTGCTGTTGTGTCGCAACATGAGGCAGATAACCAAATTAAGATCTCTCATATTGAAAGCTTTAGTTAGAACCTTTTACAAAGCAAAAATCAGGTGGAGAATGCGTGGGCTGCTCATGATTTCTTTAGTAAAATAATAATTACTTTTGTCTCTGCTTCAGTTCTCCAGCTTTTATAACAGTACTGCATCCTGGTTATCAAACTTCTGAACAGGTGAAATAAGGATAGATATAAGCATACAGCTCTTAAAGTAGCTCTTAAATCTACCTCTTAAAGTATGACTGGAAATAATATCACCCCACTATAAGGTGCAAAAGTTCTGTGCTTAAGTTTTTGGGTTTTTTATCCCCTCCAATTTGTCTGTTGTTACCCTGCAGAACATAGAGGGGAGCTGGATAGGCACATGAATGATAACATGACAGATCTGATTTAAAGGGAATTACCAACTAATATGAGTCTTCACAAGAGAACATCCATATCACTCTGTCCTGTCTAAAAGAGTGTTGAAGAGTCCTTATGTGCTTCAGCACCTGCCAGTAAGCTGGTTGTATTTTTTGGCTTTAGTTTGGAAAATGTTGTCAGTAAACAGCCAGAGGCTACTCCTGCTTCAGGGGCCCTTGGGGTTTTTGAGGTAAGCCTGTCAAGTTGAAATCTACCTATAGCAGGTTATGTAGAACTGAGTGTAGTTGAGAACTACTAGATATGAGATGATTAATCCTATCATTAACTGCAGTTAAGTGTTTGAAGTTATTCTTCGCCCCTTGAGCTGCTGTTTTTAATGAGCTCTCTCAAGAAAGCAGAATTTAGACCCTCTTTTCATAAAGTATTTCTCTTCTGCTCATTTTTTGTGTAGAACAGTGAATTCCCCATTCAAATTGAATTCCTTCTCACTTTGTTTTGGGTTTTGTTCCTTATGTTCTGCTTTCTGCAGAGGGATTCTTGTTTTAGCCTTGTTTCTTGGTATTTGTTACTTCATGTTTTCTGTCCTGAAGAATGGTGAGCTCATTTTAAACTAGTTGTTTCTTCATTCTTTGGCTGGTACCTTCACTAAATCTTTAACCTTTAATTCCAGCCCTGTTGCATAAAGCCTTGTGGAACAGCTGTAGTTATGGTAATCACAGAAGGTGGCTGTGCAGTGGAGAAAAACACTTCCTGTAATATTGTTGTCTGTGTATACTGAAATATTTTGACCAATTTTATATGATTCTATGTGAATGAATATGGTGTTTTGTTTTGGGTTGTTTTTTGTTTTGTTTTTAAGCACAAAAAACTGGGGCCAAAGGGAGATATTGATGTGAACTTGGAAGACAAGAAAGAAGAAAAAAAACAGCAAGGAGAACTTTACATGTGGGACACAATAGAGCAGGTATCACTTAATATGACATCTGCTGTAGTCTGTTACTAGGTTGTGTAATACTGGAAATTTACATTAATTTTCTCAATATTTGTGTAACTAGTATTGTCAGTTGAATAGGTGTGAATGAGGGGAAGAAGTATTCTGTTTGTTGTTACACCTAGTTTTGAAATGGTGGTTGTTTTCTTCTGTCTTAATGCTTTTAATATCTCTCAATTTTTAGAAATGGACTCGGCACTACTGTGCTATTGCTGATGAAAAGCTTTCATTCAGTGATGATATAGAACAGAATGCTGATGAAGATTTAACAAAGGTGATGGCTTTGTTTTGTTATTTAAGAATGTTCTTTTTATTTATTCAGATTATTTGAGTGTCTAGAGATGCATATTTTTAATGCCAGTGTTGAAATTGCAGAGGATGTGTGTCAGGTAACAAGTGTATGTGGAGATAAAACCCTTTTAAAAAGGTTTTTTTGCCACGGTACTCCAGTTAACCTTATTTTTAATAAAAGAACATTTTCCCTTGGCTAACTTGCAGAGGAGTACAAAGACAAATATAATTGTATTTAAATGCCAGTGCTGATGCATGTGCTGACAATCAAAGTCTTTATATGCCTTTGGCTAGACATTATTGCTGTTCTCAAACTAGACAGAATGATGAACTAAGGTTTGTTGTGTTAGCATTACAGCACACCTCTTGCACAATACACGTTCGTTTCATGTTTGGAAAGTGTTTGTCATAGGTGAGCATGTATTACTTGGCTGTTGCGCATGAGAAATATGAAGCTCAGTGAGGTCTGCAATAGCAGTGATGTGCAGGGTCGTTTATTGTTCTGACCTTTCAGGTTTCCATGCATGCTCTTATGTTGCTAACATATATGTGCATGCTTCATAGATCTCTGCACATGCACAGCATTTTACCTATTCACCTAGTTGTTAATGTCAGTAAAATAATTAAGGAAGAACACAGATGAATCCTGGGAAAAGCTGATTAGAAACTCTGTAAATAAGCAGTAGGCTTTTTTTTTCCCTTGAAAATGTATATTGGTGTTTGCATTGCTGCATTTTTTCAATATTTGAATAACACTATAATTGATCACTGTTCCAAAGAAATGGCTTGACTGGGGAGTAGAGTCAGGGGTGACTATGAAGGTGATTGGCTTGTTTGTGGAAGGGGAAGATCAGGGCTAGGAAGCTGAATTCCAGAAATAGTAGATTGTTATATCAGTAAAAGTATTTTGCTTCAAAATAATAAAATTAGAAATGTACTGTAAAAACTCTTATTTTCTGGTCTAGGAGGTGAAACGTACTGAACTGCACTTAAAAGAGAAATGGTTCCATGGGAAAATGAAAGAGGGGAGAACAACTGCTGAGAAACTGCTCCAGGAATATTGTGCTGAAATGGGTGGCAAGGATGGGACATTCCTAGTTAGGGAAAGTGAAGCCTTCCCTAATGATTGCACCTTGTCGTTCTGGTATGGTGATTGTCATAAAATTTTTATGTGGGTTTTATTTGTTTTATGGCATTGTACAAAAAATGTATGTATTTTTCAAGTATACATTTATAGCTTAGAGGAAATGTGAATGAAGAGTTGTTAAAATTACTACAATGTTATTGATGATATTGTGAAAGACTACTTTCTAAATGAAGCTTCAGTCTTAACATAGTGCAATTTGGCAAAGTAGGGTTTATGAAGTGTTACAGTTGTCAAGAGAGGACTGAGTTTAATTTGCCTCTCTCAACCACTAGCTTTTCTGGTGCTCAATCAGGATATAGGATTTGTTATATCTTCAGGGCCAAAATTCAGTCTTTAAATTTAGGGATAAATTACTGCTTTCTATGCTGTACAGGTAGTCTCATGAGTGTACCTTTATTATCAAAGATTGATCTTTTTAATGAAAAGATTCTCCAGAGGGAAATTAATAAAGATTTTTGGGGTGTGTGTCTGTGGCTTTATGGTAGTCTGGGTTTGTTTTTTCTTCTGGTTTGGACAGTATGAAGAATAGTGTATCAGATTTATTTCTGACCAAGAGAACTGTTGGAGCAAATTTTGCAGGGAATAAGTGTATGCCAAATTTAAAGCCATTGTGGGTTGAAAGTTACTATTTTTGATCCTGTAATATTACTTGTCAGGATTTTTGTTGCTATTCTTCGTTTTTTTTATGAGATGACAGATTTCTTGCCTCTTCACAAGCTCACCAGGTAGTTGGCCAAGAACAGGTGAGGAAATGCTTCAAAAGAAGAAAAACTGTTATAAAACCTCTTTTCCTTCATTGCTTTAGGAGGTCAGGTAGAGTCCAGCACTGCCGGATCCGTTCTTCAAGTGATGGGGACACTGTGAAATACTACCTGACGGACAACCTCACTTTTGATAGCATCTATGATCTTATTCAACACTACAAGGAAGCCCACTTACGATGTGCTGAATTTGAGCTGCGCCTGACTGATGCTGTCCCTAATCCCAGCCCTCACGAGACTAAAGAGTATGTACAACAGAAGGCAAGAACCAGGGTTGTTATGTCAGTGTCCTTTACACTGTTTTAGATGGTCTTTGTTTTTTGCATAGAGAATTCAGGAGCACACCGTTGCTTGTCAGGTGGCAAAGGAACAGGCTTCCCTGAAGGATGCTAAGATCACTGACTTTGTGAGAACCTGGTACAGCAGTGAGCAGTCACTGGGAAAGCGATTGACTAGCACCAACTAGGAAAATCAGTGAGAGGTGTAATGCTGTGGAAGTGTGCCAGTTCCTCCTTTCTCTGCTCTATGTTCTACAGCACCCAGTCGGTTGGCTTAGACATTTAGAAGTTGGCTGTGGCCTGGCAACTAAGTAGTCATGATCTGTGCCATCTGGAAACTCTACTACTGGGGCAGTGAGCCCAGTTTCATTTTCCTAATCCCACCCTCCACCTCACCCCTGTTGCAGTTAGTTAGGCTGATTTTGCCTCATGCTGGTAGGAAGTAGTACAGCTCGGAGTTTATTTCCAACAGGCCTTTGCCTGATGTAGATCCTGAGCAGAGCTTGCTCTTGATTGCTGACAGTGTAATCACTGCCCTTTGTTCTGTTTAGTTTGCAGTGAGAAAAAGTAAATCTCCTTTGCTTGTGAAATATTGATCTGTGACTTTAAACTTAATTTTTTGTTCCCCTGCCCTGAGATTTGGGAGTCACTGACCACCTATAGATAACTTTGGAAGCCAGTGAGAGAGGAGAGTATTCTCACAGTGGGGTTTTCTGCCTTTCTGTATAAGGTTGAGATGTACTGCCAGTATAAGTGGCCAAAGCTTCACTAAAGACTCAATAAATCCAAGATAGGTGCACCCCTACAGTGAAAAAAATAGAAAAATACAAACACCTGGTGTTTTCTTCTTTATCTGTATTTGGCCTTTTCCTTAAATCTACTATGTCAACACTGAAAACTGAATGGCTTATTGAAAGGAAGAAATGCAGATTTATTATTTCAGACAGACAAGATGTTCTGATATATTATTGATTCTTTCATCCAAAATAAGCTGCTGTGTTACAATGTCTTGTAATAAGCTGCTGTCACAGGTGGCAAAATGGGTAAAATCTCATGCATATTTTTTCTTGTAATATTTGAAACTATTGTTAATAACACTGCCTGATATTACCACTGAATGGCATTTGGCAAGCTTTGTCATCCTTTGTCCATTTTAACTGTTGTAGTTGGTACTACAGCAACTTGAGTCGGGGAGAGGCAGAAGACATGCTGATGCGAATTCCTCGAGATGGAGCCTTTTTGATTAGAAAGAGAGATGAACCTGATTCGTTTGCCATGACTTTCAGGTAAGAAAAGGCAACTATGACTGCATTACCTAGTAGCACAACAGTGTTCTGATTTCCTTACTTAAAAAATAACGTGTTTTTTTGTTTTGCTTGGGCTTTTTTGGATTTTTTTGGGTTTTTTTAGAGTAATAAGTTTCTTGCTTTCAAACATGGAGTAATTAGCATGGTTAGTTTATATAGTATGAGGATGAATACAAGAGTTGATTTGTGACTGGAATAAACCTTTATGCTTTTATAAAACATATTTGGGCATCGACTGTCCCTTTCTTCTAATACAGAGCTGTGCATGGCTCTTTTTTCTTTCTTGACACTCCCTAGCACAGGGTGTTATTTTGAAGTTTTCTTTGGTGCTGGTTCAGCAGTGATTCTAGGTCCTTATCCCCTGGAAATCCTACCCCATCATGTAACTGACGGAAATGAAATGTTGAAATGAAATTGTCACTTTTATTACCAGGGAATACTTTTGAAACTGTGGTTCTTGGAATAACGGTAATAAAATGTATAGAAATGTGGTATTCTTGATTGTGCCTTCAAATCAAACAGCAGTTGTCTGAGAATGTCTATTTCTACAACATATAAGATTGGTTTTGAAAAAGTAATACTTTTCCCTCTTATTTACATGCCTTATTGTGTATTGAAGGTGGCCAGAATTCCCCAGTCCCCTCTGTACTTTGGTTTGAAGCTTTCTGCTGTTACCAAGGTGAATGTTGAAGTAACTGGAGCAGCAGCATCTCAATAAAACCATTTCACAGTGGGGAAAACAAGAAGCACCAAAACTTCAGCAGCTTGAAAAGGATGCAGGGGTCTTCTGTGGGTGGGATGGTTGCCAGTGTTTCTACTGTGTTACTGTTATCACGACAAGCACAAATCTTGTATTCAAGCACAAGAATTGTTTCCTTTCAAAATTGATTCCTGCAGTTATGAGAGAGATTATAGGGAAGAGACAGCAACTCGCTTTGAGGGGAGTGTGCCTGTCACTTAGGAGCAGTGGAGCATCATCAGCATCAGGTTCCAGAAAGACTCTGATCATTCGTGCATGTGTGAAGGTGACAGATTACCTATGTGTAGGGGGAAAAATCTAAGCAAAATATGGATATGTTTCAAGGCCCTGTGTATCGTAGAAAAGTGAGAATGTCTTTTTGTGCATTTAATCAGGCCACTGGAATTCAATTTGAATGAAAGAGGCTTTGGAAGAGGGAGAAATTATTTCATGTGATTCAGATGCTCAAAGGCATTTGTTCCAGTTTACAGCACTTGTACTTTCACTGCAAGTACCAGTACCTCTTAGAGCACCTGCACTTCTTTCACAGAGCGGAAGGGAAGGTGAAGCACTTCCGAATTCAGCAAGAAGGTCGTCACTTTGTGCTTGGAACCTCGGCCTATTTTGAGAGTTTAGTGGAGCTGGTAACGTACTATGAGAAGCATCCGCTGTACAGGAAGATGAAATTGCGTTACCCAGTGACTGAAGAGCTGCTGGAGCGCTACAGTGTGGTGAGTGATGGTCATGGTACAGTTGCTGTAGTGTACTGTGTCTCAGATCTAGTGGTGCTGGGTTTGATTCTAGCTGTGGTAGATGCACATGGTTTTCTTAGCTGTGAAACTGAGGTGGTTATCCTGACTTCTCTCATGAAGGTTTTGAGATGCGTGAAGGAAAGATCTTCATCTTTGATTACAGGTCTAGTTTTGCCTTCCTCATGGTTTGATTAACAAACAGTGCTCTGTGTATTGGGGGATTGTTGCTCTGCTAAAATGAGTTTTTGATAACAGCCTTGCCTGCATTTGGCCCTGCCTCTGTTACTGGAGTGGGCACAGATCTTAAAATGATCGTGCAGAGGCCAATTCCTAAGCATTTCAGAAGAAAATGGAGTATTCTACTGTGCCCCTGGCTCTGTATGGATGGTGGCTTTTGCTTCACCACACTGGAGCTGTTTCAGAGATGGCATCCAATTGCTTTCTGTGGTAAAAAGTGAGAGGTACTTAAAAAGCTCACTCTTTGAGATACACATGAAGAAATCTCCCTGAGACATACTTGCCTCTGTCCATAGACTAAACTAGGAGCCTGGATAATTAGCTTAGAATGGATGCCTACTTTCTGGATTTATATGTTTCTTGATGAGTGAGCTTTGCTGAGGTAACTGGCTTTTGAAAAGCCTGAGATGACGTCTTCTGTTTTCAAATATATGTCTGCAGGGACATGTTAGAAAAGCTGCAGGGAAAACACTTCTGGCATGTTTGAGAAAATTAAAACCTAGGCTTTTATTTTTTCTGGGGAGACGAAGAGGGATTGAAAATGTTTTAGACCTCAGGATTTTTTATTATATTGCCTATAGCTAAGGTTCTGCATCCTAGGATCAGGTCCAAATGGGAACTCAAGGAGAGAACAAGATTGAATATATGACTCTGTGTATTGTTTTAGAATTTTTCTCTAATAGTGAAACCAGCACTGGGACTAAAATACATAGTCAAAATAACACATAGTTAAAATAACACAAAATACATAAATTAAAATACATAGTCAACACAAAAATCGTAAGTGTAGGTATTGTCTTCCCTGGTTGCACATCAAAGGGTACTCACAATCTCACAGCTATTTGACTGATTGAGAGATACCTTTATGAGGTATTGCTGTTTCATTGTACTTTACTGTTCATTAAACTGAGGCATAAACAGATTAAATAACAAACTCATATTCAGCTATATTCAAGTAACATAACAGGGGTGTCTTGCTTCCTTCCTCTTCCGTTTGCCTAGGTATTGTCAAAAGGTGGTTTCAGCAATGAATGCTCATTCAGTACTTCTATAATTTTTGATTCCTGTAACTTCATATTTTTTTCCTTTTCTTCCTATTTTTAGGAAAAGGATATTAACTCCCTTTATGATGTCAAGATGTATGTGGAACCCAGTGAAATCACCCCTACAGTGGTATGTTTAAAGAGAGATATTCACACTTACTGTAGGCTTCTGAAAATTATGAGACTTGCTTGTTGATTTCCTGTTAGCAGTAAAGAAAAGAATTATTGAAAGCATTAGGCTGCTTGATTTATGGGGGACTGGACAGCAGAAATTTAAAGGCTGTGACACTGTTCTAGTATTTCTTTAAAAGTTGCACCCACACGTTCTTATTTATATGCTTTCTGCATAAAAATGGTGGCTTTGGGTTATTAATGAATTATTAAGGTTTATCCTCCTTTAGGATATATATATTTTGAAAACAAGTGGCACAGCAAATGTCTACTTATCTCTGGGTTTTATTATGCCCTGCCAACTTATAAATTCCCATAAAAATTTGCCTGCTTGTAAATTTTGTTGGTTGTAATTCTTTTTCGTCTTCTTGGCCAGTGAATTTGCATTGCTGCTGAAGAATTTGGGTAGTAGCAAATCCGAGATAAAGAAATTGCTTGTCCTGCTAAAACCGCATGTCTTCGTAAAGGAAATGTGACCAGCAGGATAGCTGGTGTGGTTTGGAAGTGGAGGCTTTGTAGCCACCTAAGCCTACAGCCTCCAACTGTATGAATACATGTAATGAAGATAGAGGATTGATATTTCACTATGTGGTTCTCCTTTTTCCTTTTTTCCCCCTTTTTCTGTGTGTGTCTTGCAGTAATTATGTTACAGCACTCATAAAAGAAAGATTCTTTTTTCCTTTTATCTAAGCTGATAACTTGAATAGCATTTAAGCAGCATCACTTGCTACCACCAATAGATGTCACTCTGGAACTTTAGTATTTTAGTACTGTGTTTTCTGAGCTTCATAACCAAAAAAAAAAAAAAAAAGAGGAATAAAAAAAGCATCCAATCCACTTTTTAAATTTTTTGTTTACTTATTTTAAATAAGATTGCATTATTATTTTATAATCCATCCCCTGGATAACCCCTTTGCTCTGTTTCTCTTAAAGCCTCAGAGAACTGTGAAAGCCTTGTATGACTACACAGCCAAAAGAAGTGATGAATTGAGCTTCTCTCGAGGAGCTTTAATTCATAATGTCACAAAGGAAACAGGAGGCTGGTAAGGACAAAGACTCCTCATAGGAGAACTCCTGGTGACTTCCTAGATGGGTTCTTCGGGTAGTAGTTTTCAAAAGATTTGCCTATTGTCTGATTGCTGCTTACTGACTGTGGCCTTATAAATCTTAATGCCAAAAAACCCCAAACCCTCATCCTCAAGTCTTCTTTCATGTCTTTTCCATTCTTCTATCCTGCAGCAGTAACCTCAGCCTGCAGAACCTCCATAGCCCAGTGTATCCAGTATTTCTCCTTTACTACATTAATCCTTCCTGAACACTTGGGTATTCTGGGAAGTCATACATCTGGTACCATTGACATCATTGCTCTGTTTCTTCCCTTGCTCTGCTAAGTACTTCTTGTGAATCAAACCCACCTTTTTATGTTATCTGTACAGTCTCCTTTCATAACAGGTTTTCTTTCTTAGAAGGCTTGTAAATTGCTTGGAAAGCTTGGGAATCCAATGTTTCCCTGTAGTTTCTGCAGGGTAATCAACCATATAATAGTATTTTTAGTACTGGAGGGGGAAAAAGCCTCTTAAGTAATTAATTGCAGTTTACAATAACTGTAATCCCTCTGAAATACTGTTAATGATCACTTTGTTAGAGCTTTTAGCTGCTTCATCACTTATATTTTGGTGATAGCCAGCTAGACTGTCACCAGTATGGGGTTATTAATGACCAATTTCTTGAAGATTATTGCCTCATTAATGGCCTATTGAACTATGGTTTTTTTTGTGCTTGTATACACACACACACACACGTACACACACACATATATATACACTTTCCTTTTAAAATTCAGGTGGAAGGGGGATTATGGAGAAAAAGTCCAACACTATTTTCCATCTAATTATGTTGAAGACCTCTCATCTGAAAACTCTGCTGAGCTTGAAAACCAGGTGAGGGTTACAGTTTGTCTGCTATCTTACCCTAGAAGTTTCTGCCTACTGGATGTAGAAGTCTGCTTTAGAGAATTATGACTCTGCATGCTGTGTTTGAGAGAACATGAAATAAAGGAATGAGTGCATTCTTCACCATTCTCTGAATGTTATTGTCAGAACACGCCTTGTAAAAAACTACTAAAGGAGATGGCTGGTTTGGTGGGGTTTTAGGTGATAATGGTTTCCTGCTAATGTAAATCATACCAGTTTAGATTTTTCAGATTCTTTGTCTAAACAATAATGTACCTGAAACTTTTAGCTAGTTTGCCTGTGTAATTACTGCTTTAATATTTTTAAATAAGAAAACTATGTGTAAAACCACATCTTACTAGCCATTTCACACTCCATTATTTTTATGCATAACTAATCCTATGCTGTTTATTGGATCAAGTTCTCTTCAAGAAAAGAAAACAAAACTCCGCAGTAATCAGTTTTTAACATTTTGGAGTTTTAAAAATAAAGTGTTGAATTGTGCTGTTCTGAAGCACTCCCAGTGATTTTCCAGGAGTCTTTGGAGGAAAGCACATATTAGATTTCCATCCACAATCACTGCAGGCTTAAGCAGACAAGAAAAATGAGCAGTTGTCAGGACAGAAGCTGCACTCACTATAGTGATTTTCTTGTGTTTGTCAAAGTAGGAAATTCTTGAGATGGAAACAGGCTTTTAAACATTATTGTGGGCATGCTTTCAGTGAAACTGAAATTAGGTTTAATGGTGCGTGTTTATTTCTGTTAATGTCCTGTTTATATTCATTCAAGAGAAGATTTAGGGTCAGATTTACCTCGTGTTTTTCAGATTATTGAGGACAATCCATTAGGCTCTCTGTGTCGTGGCATACTGGTACTCAATACTTACAATGTTGGTATGTATTTTCTGACACTTACATATGGACTCCTGAGCTTTCTGTGTGGAGTAGACTCTTCTATGTTTCACAGGAAAGATTAAAAAAAAAATTAATATGATAAAACTTTATCATACTGACTGTTGCAATAAATCAACAATGACAGCTTAGAAGAACAACTGTTGCCTTTCAGTATAAATCTCTTGCTCCTGTGTTGCTCAACAGTGAAAATGCCACAAGGGAAACACAAAAAGCCTTTTGTGTTCATTCTGGAACCTAAGAATCCAGAAGATCCATGTGTTGAGTTTGCAACTGATAAAGTAGAAGAACTCTTTGAGTGGTACCAAAGTATCCGTGAAATCACTTGGAAAACTACAGAAGAGGTATTGCTAAAAAATCTATCCCTTATTGGTTTTTATAATGTACTGCTATAAATTTGCAATCAGATTTGTCTTTAGCTGCCCTACACTGCCAAACCTTGCTAACACATGGTGCTTCGTTCTGCTCTTGGTGGCGTGTTGCTCTTTGTCTGTTCATTTTATTGATGCTGTAAATCTTATTCCCCAAACTCTTTTGGGAATGTAAATTAGCATTTTGTGTAAATTTGTTAACAGGGTTTTATCAGAGGTATACTGTCTGTGTTGCACTCTGCACCTCAGTGAAGTGCATGTAGTAGCACATAGTAGATACCATTACAGTTTTACATCTGGTTACACTGGTTCAGTCCTAGAGCTAAGCAGAAAGAAGCTCAGATATCATGCTGTTTCTGTTCAGAGTTGTGAATCCACTAGTGAGTATATGTGAAATCTGAGCTGCCTTTACCTAAGCTCTTCTTAATTGTGATTACTAACTCTGCTTCCCAGTGAATGCAGTGGCACTGGTAGGGGATTGTTTGAATAATTATTTATTTGTAGCTAATAGACACATTCTGCATTTGCCAGATCATCAGTAGTAGTATTTCCAAATCCTTTTCTAAAGATTAAAGGATTCTGCCTAAGTTTAGCCTCTGTGTCCCTCAAAAGGGACATATGTGCCACTTAGAGACATTCTTCAGTACTTGCTTTTCCTGTTCTGAGGTATTAATTTATCTCCCCATCAATCTTTTCTAGTATTTAAGAAGTCTTTGACATGACCAGTAAGCCCTTACAATGACTATGCTTAAGTGTACTCTTTCCTTTGTTGCTTTTATTCACATTTCACTAAGTGGGTGGTATAAGTGGTAGAAAACATGTTTCAGTATCATGTTGGTTCATGCTGTTTATCTGTCATCTGGAGTGGTAATGCTCTGAGGGTCATCATAATCCTATTTATAGCATTCAGGTTGGTGTTTCAAGCAAAGAACTGCAAATTCAGCAAGGGAAGAACCAAGAGGAGTTGTTGGCCTATCATTAGGGGAGGAGGAAGGCAGTTCTTATGCCAGGCTTCCATTTAGAAATAAAGATAAGAAGAGAAATGTGACCTTGAAGTGTCTCTAAATGGAATGTTTTTAATGTACAAGCTCTTCAGGAGCTTGGCAGCTTTTTCTCTCACTGTACAGTTAGAGGAGTATTAAACACTACGTATTCAAAGATGCTCTAAAGCTTGTTTCTGTCAATCAGGGGGCTTTTCTCACAGCATGGCCTCTAGAAAGTTCACATGATAAACTGCTGCATGGAGCAGGGATGAAGCTGTCAAGGAAAGGCCCTTTTTGATAGTAAATAGGCTGAACTTTGGGGAAGGAGTAAGCAATGGTGAGACAGCACTATGCTGCAATACAGGTTTTAAATGACTTCATTTTTGGGCAGTGTCCATTATACACAAAAAGTAAAACTAAGCTTCACATATCTTGTCATCTCTGCTTAATACTGACACCATGCTCTTAGTAATGGTTGTTCATTGCCATCTCTCCTGCTTGATTATTACTAGAGGGTTATGTCTAAAGGTGAGCTCATGGCATCTAGAAGTATCCTTTGGTATTTGGAACTCTGATCACTCGTAACAAATGTCTGGGAAACTGTGGTGGATGACTAAGGACAGTGAGGTTCAGACAGCTTTTTCCCAAGGTTATTTCCAATTATAAATACCATATTCTTCTTTGCTTGTCTTAGACTTCAATGTATAATCTCTGGTTCAGTGAAACATTCTGGAAGCCCGTGACTTCCTAGGTCTGATTTTCATTCCTCTTCAGTTTGTCTTGTTGAGGAAATTCTTTTGTGAGACTTCCTAATTGCTGCTGCTTCATAACCTCATGGACCAAAGCTAATCACTGTTCTGTATGAGACTCTTCTAATTGCGCAATTGCTTCTTATGTCTGAAAAGCCCCCAGCCCCAATGTCTTCACCCAAGATAAGTCTTGATGACTTTAGAAGTTCCCAATCTCTGGTTGCACAGACCATTGCTCAGCTTCCACAGAGCAGATGCTGGCAAACATGGAAGTAGATAGTGGGTTATTACTGGTGATAACAAGATTACATGTGATTTTTCCACACATAACATTATTGGTTTGGTGCGCAAATAGAAAGCTAAAGGAATAATTCTTATGGGGTTTGGATTTAGTTATTGGGGAGTTACTAACAAGACGAAGTCCTGCTCAGGTCTGTAAATAAATAGATGCTTCACTACCCATTCCATTTTTCTGCATACATTTGCATTTGTGTGAGTTACAGAGTGGAGAATATAACTAAAATTGAGTAGAGTCACATGAAAAATAAAAAAATAAGTAGTTGTTGCCGTTTACTGAGTAGGACTAATCAGGGAAGCACTGAAATACTTGCTTAAAGAAAAAAAGCCCCAAGAACACAACCCCCTTCAAAACATACCTCCAGCTACACCCCATACCCACTTGGTTAGCCTGTTCTCTGAACTGGGTCTTAAAGTACATTACATTTGTGCAAGTGGCTAAGGTATCAGGTAGGAATCTGAGCAACAAAGAATGCATCAACTTTGTCATTTCATTAGAGTGTACCCTGTTGTTACTCTACCATAATGCTCAGTGTGTCTGTAATCTAAAACTTTGCTACGTTTTACAGGAGAACAGGAGGAAATACTGGGAAAAGAATCAACTGATTGCTATTGAATTATCTGATCTGGTAATCTACTGCAAGCCAACAAGCAAAACCAAGGACAACTTAGGTATTTCCTTTGACATTACATCTGAATTTTACCCTTTCTACTATCTTTACAGATGATAGTTGATATTTTAGAACTGAACATAAAATCTATCCTTTCTCTGCTGGAAAACAAGCTTCTGCCTCTCCCATGCAGTTTTCAGTGGGACTTTGAAATTGTGCACTAGGAACTTGGTGCTATTCAACTGTCACAAAGAAACTGTCACAAAATTCTAACTAGTACTAGATACACCCTCTCCTAGGTCTTTTATGGGGAAGCTCACTAATTATGTGTCAACTGACTTCTTTGAGATGAGAAACTCTGGCTGAACACTTGTGATTTGTTTGTAAAACCCTTCAAAATGGATGTGCTGTGCATCATATAATTTTACTGTAAGAACCTGCCGTTTGTGTAAGCTGTTGGAATGGTATATATAATTTCATAATAGAATTGAGCACTGGGGTCTCTGTAAGTGCTGTGTGGAATCCAGCACTGAAATATGTACTACTTATCCCAGTTTTTTGTCATTGCTGCCTAAGGATCCAGCAAATGTGGCCTTTTTCTTTAAGTTTCTTTGCAAATGTTTTTAATATGCTGTCAGTGTGGTTAAGACATTGTAATTTTAGTCATTGTTTGAGGCATTGGCTAACCTTGGCTCACCCTTTCTTCTCCCCATTTAAACTCTGGAAAAGATGTCTCATTTAAATATGCTATAGTGATCAGAAGTACATTATTAGGAATGATGAGAATGTGACTATAGACTCTTACTTGGCCTTCTGCAAACTGTGTGGCAAGCAGGTAATTTTCACTTCCAGACTTGATGCTCACCCAGTTTGCCTGTGTGAAAACTGTGCCAATTATTGCATTAAAGGACAAAACAAAACAAAGTGAGACAAAGTATTAGTAGAAATGCAGTAGAAATGTCAACTTCTCTCTTCGTGCAGTAACCTCTCTTTTTCCTCCCTATCCTATGTAGAAAACCCTGATTTCAAAGAAATCCGTTCTTTTGTGGAAACCAAGGCAGAGAGCATTGTCAAGCAAAAGCCAGCTGAGTTGTTGAAATACAACCTGAAGGGACTGACACGTGTCTATCCTAAAGGACAGAGGGTCGACTCATCCAACTATGACCCATTTCGCCTTTGGCTTTGTGGCTCCCAGATGGTGGCTCTTAATTTCCAAACTCCAGGTAATGTTTTTGTTAAAAAAGGATCTAAAATCCACCTTCTGTTTCACTATAAACAAGCAGCTTTCTGGCCCCTCTGCCATCCTGCTCACTGTAGCTGTCCTATTTATTTGTGTTCCCCTGCAAGAAGTGATGTGCAAGAACAAAGTTGGGTTTTGAATGTGTGGATTGCCTGATAGAGCTGGTCCCTCAAAATCAGCCTCCAAAAGCCCCGTTTCTGAGCTTAACAAGCTGCAAACTCTAAAACGTTTACTTCACCTTGATTCTTGTTATAAGTAGGCAAAAATATTTCTACAGTATGTTTCAGATGAATGAACAGTTGTTCAGACACAGGGAAGGCTGTACTCCGTTTTCTGGTAAGGGCCAGCTAGCTTGTGACACATTGATAGGAAACTAATTGTGAATAGAGATGGGTTTATTGGGATTAAAATTGGTGAGAAATTGCCTGTAAGGTTCCATTACTGAAGGGAACTAAGTCTTCCAACTTACCTTTCCAGGTCTTTCTGATAAAGTGGTGAAAGAATTGCAGAGAGTAGCCATTAGTCTGGTACTTCCTTAGCTTTATTCAAATAAGGATCTTCTTCTGTTATGACTGTTTAACTCTCTCCTTAGATAAATACATGCAATTGAACCATGCCCTGTTTTCACTTAATGGACGCACTGGCTATGTTCTGCAGCCAGAAAGCATGCGAAATGAAGAATATGACCCAATGCCAAATGACTCGAAGAGGAAATTGCAGATGATTATGACAGTGAGGGTAAAACTCTTTTGTAAATTATGTTTTTTACAAGTCATAAATATCTATAAAACTAAAACTAAAGCTATTATGTTTCAAAGCAAGATCTGACAGATTGTCAAAATACTGTTTTTAAATGTCAGCGTGTTTGAGAATAAAAACTTAATTCCCCTGGTTTCTGAAAAGAAAGCTATACCTTTATCATGCTAATGAAGCACATGCTATAGTGCTGAAAACAGAATCCTGGGATAATTTTATATAATTGCTAATACAAATTCCAAATTAACTAACTTGCATTTCCAATCTAATGACTTCTCAATAGCAGGGTCCTAATGGAGATTGGTCAGCAGCAGACTAACTAGTTCAGAGATTTCCAGTGAGGAAGATAGGTATTTATAATGAAATACAGAAACTAAGCAGAAAAAATAGTAAGCTGACCATCCCCTGCATCATATTTGGTTCTCTGTGACTTAATCAAAATGTCATTCTCATTTTTTCATGGAGAAATGGGTTTATAATTTGAAAATTAAGCCTTGTTATCTTCTTTGTACCAAAGAGGAATTCAACTTCTGTTCTCAGTTGCTATACAGTAGGAGATATCCTTCAAAAATATGTTTTCTGAGAAAAAGAAACACATTGACTACTTTTTATTACAGTCTAGAGAAGAGGTAAACAGGGGCTGTGAATGTAAAGCAGGAATGTCTTAAAATAGGTACGTACTAAAGACAGAAGAAAGATAACAGAACTTATATTACAGGCCTGCCTGGAACCACATACTGTGTGTAGTGAATGTCAGCTACGGTATCTTGCAGTGAAAATCACTGGGTTACCCAAATGGACAATATTATTAATGGTGGCACAGACAGTAAGTTTAATACATACAAACCTATTCAAGACAGGGAGTGTGTATTTTTGCATGTTCTTCTGGATCCACCCCCTCTAGTTCTGTAGGCTACCTTTTGTACAGAAATAATGCTGACAAGTTTCCTTTGGAGGTGGTTATAACTCACAATTGCTTTTGCAGGTTTTAGGTGCTCGTCATCTCCCTAAGCCTGGCAGAAGCATTGCTTGTCCCTTTGTAGAGGTAGAGATTTGTGGGGCTGAATATGATAACAACAAATTCAAGACAACAGTTGTGAGTGAGTATCTGCAGTTTTCTGTTGTAGGTGTGCTTACGTAAAGTGAGTAGAGGATAACCATGAATTTATCTTGACTGTAATTGGCCTGTAACCTGTGTAGGAAGGACTAAGTTAACTGTCACCCTGCTTATTCTCTTGCTTGCCTCAGGGCCAGATAATTCGAGAAACTTCAGTGTGCATCAAATTCAGAAAACTATTGCAGTTTGTAACCCCCCCTCCCCAAAGTCACAATTCTGTTAAGGTTTTGCCTATGTACAAGCTTGTGTATTTGCATACTTTTAAAAACTGTTGTCCAATAGTGGTAGTCAGTTCTCAACAGTCTGGGCCAAATGGGGAGTTACTACTGTGAGATCCAGAATGTGTTTAGTTAAACTCAGGGTCTAAGACAGGCTTGGAGACAGCTTGGGTATATTGGGCTGTGAAACAGCATAACTTGCAACCCAACTGAAGTTTAATCAAAGCTGAATTGGTGAATTCTGCATAAGGGATGTGTGTTTGCATGTACATTAGTTTCATTTAAGTGCACTGAACTGGGGCAATATCTCAGCCATTTAATAGTTCACTATTTAATATTTCTAGATACAGCAGTGTTTTTCCAGTAGACAAGGTTCTAATTATCCAAGCCACTCATCCTAGTGGAAAATAAACATGGAATCAGGAGAAGAATGTGCACTGTGACTGATCATACTTCAGAGAAGGGGATTATGATTTTAACTTTTCTGGGAAGTGACCAAGACTTTAGAGAGCAAACCTGGCTGTGTTTCACATACCGAATTACTCAGCGTTCTATAAATGACTCGAAGACTTGGGCCATGATACATTAGTCTTCTCAGTGGTTTTCATGTTTTCACTCTGACATGGAACATGAGGATCAATAATATAAGCAATGAATGAGCTTTTTTTTTGTTACAGATGTGTCCAATTATATGTTTAATTACAAATAATAGCTTTAATAATAATAGCTTTTCTTCATGTATTTCCATCCCTGCCAAGTTTCCTCCTATCTTCCTGCCCAAATAAACAAATACAAAATTTCTGAAGCAAGGTTACAGCAGGAGACAAATGGTAAATAGGATATTTGGGTCTCTGTATCCCCAGAAAATGTCATAGAACACATACTCATACATGAATGAAGTCATTGCTTCATACTGCTACTGTTTCCTTTTGTTACAGATGACAATGGCCTTAATCCAGTTTGGGCTCCCTGTCCAGAGCAAGTGAAATTTGAAATTTATGATCCAAATCTAGCTTTCCTGCGCTTTGTTGTGTATGAGGAGGATATGTTCAGTGATCCCAATTTCTTAGCACATGCCACTTTTCCCATCAAGGGAATCAAGTCAGGTAAGATCAGTGGGTATAAAAAGGGGCTAAGTTAGAAAGATGCTGCTCAACATTGATGTGTTGCGACTTTGCTGTCAGTAGCAGCTGTAACATGTCAAAGGACAAATGATCTTTTGATCTGAATTCCTTGAATCCTATGGTTTTTAGGATGCTGGGTGTGTAGTGTATAAATATTTAAAATCATCCTCTCACCCTACTGAAATTTCTTCTTTTTAAAGATAGGAAAGCATTATGTAGAATAATTTGCACTGTCTTTACGACATACTCTATTTCAGCAACAGGGTTACATGCTTTGAGTAAAATCTGGGAAGATTTTTTTCTGTTCTGGTGTCAGTGCATTTGTTTTGTTAATTATCTTAGATGTGGACATACGTACAGTAAGTTTTCTGCTTTCCTCTGCTTCTGGCTTCAGTTTTCAAGAGCATATGAAAACATGTCTCTCCCTTTTGTCACTCTTGCCTTTGTTTCCCTGTAGTTGTTGCAGCAAAGCCCACTTTCAGCAGCAGAGCATTTGGGTGATGGAGAATCTGCTAGCCCTTAGCACTAGGGTATATACCACTCTTGTGACTGCAGATAACCCTCTGCCTTGACTCTAACTGCCCTTTGCATGTGTTTCCCCCACTGCAGGTTTTAGATCAGTTCCTCTCAAGAATGGCTATAGTGAAGATATAGAGCTGGCCTCACTTCTAGTTCACTGTGAAATGCAACAAATTCTGGTGAGAACTACTGTTTTTTTTATGCACTTAGAGAATATGTTATCAGTTCTTTGTGGAAAGCAGGAAACTAGGATTTAGTTTTCATTCTGTGTCTGATGTGCTATTGTCAGGCATTTCTTCTGCAGGTTCTGGGAAGGACCAATAACACAAAATGAGTTACTCTCCCCCTGGATGGATAGATTATATAGTTGTTACAAGAAATAATGCACTAACAAAGCCTCATTACCTCCACTAGTTTTTACTATAATAGCATGGTCATTGTCTTCCCTTGTTAGCTGACTGATGCCATGCAAAGCTAGCTAAATTCAACTTTGACTTCATAAAATAATCTTTTTTTTAAAGGTCCTATATGGAAAGATATCACTTTAGAAGAGAAGATAGTAATTTCTCTCAGTACTTCATTATAATAAACAATCCATTAGGTGGAAACATTGTTTCCTGCAGAAGTGCTAATCTGCTTCTTTTAAGTCTTTCTAAAATAACTAATTGAAGTACCAGTATTTTTAAACATGCATGGGAGGAAGTAATGATGCATCCTTTCTCATGAAGCCAGGCATTAAAGTGGCTGATCTGTGAACAGCATTTGTTGGTGTTCCAAAGGTACTGGCTGTATATGTTGATTTGAAGCAGGATTATTCTCAGACTCTCCGTATCTCAGTAATTTATGTAAGTTAAAAACACTGGTGTCGATCCCATGTGATGAATGTTTAAAGATGCTTCTGGGAAGTGGGTATTTTGGGATGCTTTCCAGTATCCCTCAGATTCAGAGAGAGAGAAAACAAAGAGTCTAAATTCTTATTTGTGGTCTTTTACAAGCATTCAGGCTTATGCTGCAGTTCACACTAGTATACATTATTTTTCCTGATTAAAACACCCAACTTCTGCTAACTGTAAGTCATTATGTCTCTGAGGCGATTTGTGCCTGCAGTTGCATACAATGAAATGGAAATTACTGAATTCAGTCACATTCTTCTTCACAAAGGAGTGGCAGTCTCTTTCAAACATCTGTTGTCAAGGGTTTTTCAAAGCCACCTTATAATGCATGATGTAAAATGACTGTGTAGTGACAGTGTTTGGCAGCTGTGGTAGGTTCTTCTGTTGGCTAGCTTAAGAGTCATGACAGCAAGACGGGGCTAGACGGTGAGACCATGTGTGTGTGTAAAGAAGAGGCCTATGTCCTTTGAAGATAAAGTTTAAAATGTGCATGTTTCGTAGACACAAGTCTGATAGAGGAAGCCTGAGGAAGTTCTATTTTCTGGCTTGCTGCCTTTGAGAAAAATGGCAGCAACTCACCACTGCCTCATATGTCGAGCATGGACATCACTTGTAGGTATACTGTGAATTCCTTCTGCTGTGGTTTCTCTTCAGAAATTCAGATCATTACTTGCCTGGGGCAGGAGAAGCTCTTAAAGTGATGTTCATAGCAGCAGTATGTCTCCCAATCTGTCAGCACCGAGTCCTTTGACAGTAGTACATTTCGCACTCTTGAAGCCCCTTCTGCTTGTTAAGCCAAATGAAGATACAACACAGCTCTGTATTTTTACAGTGTCTGATGTCTCCGGGTGCCAATGCAGAGGCAGAAGAACTTTCAAAAAATTCCCCTTTTGTTTGGCAGTCTGCAGCAGATCAAGTCTTGCTGTAGTTAATCAACCTCTAGAACTTATGCCAGATCACTCAAGAAGCATCAGAGAAGATCAAGACTGGCTCCATCTGTTCTTTTGCCCCCTTTTTTTTTAATGATGACCCTCCATAAAATGATATAATTGCGTAACAGGCCTGTTTATATACAGAGCCCATCTGCATACTCTTAGCGATGAAATACAGAATTATGAAGGGGAATTACAGATGGCTGTGGAATTCCTAAGGAATAGAGAAGTAAGAATATTGTAGCTGTAAGCATGCACATTTGTGAATTATTACATGGAGCCTTGTGAAGTTTCTGTTGAAGTTAACGAGTTTTCTTGATAATGTAGAAATTGTACCATACTGAGGTGGTTCTTACATTTAGAAGCTTGTCTTACTTGCTTGAAAATTTATTTACTCGCTTCAGAAAGTGTCTCTCTTCATCAGCATTTTCTGATTACACTCAGCCTCGATACTGTATATGGTTTTTAACATAAAGATTGAAATGGACATTCTTAAATGGGGTTTTAAAGTTTATCTTTGTGGATGCATTTATTTACAAGAACGAATAGTAGTACAGTATACATTTGATGATTACACCTGCAAATTGGTAATTGTCAATCTGCTTTTCCCTTTGCAATTTGTGAATACAAAGTTTCTTTCCCCTTCTAAAAAGATACTTCAAAATCTTAATTAGTAGCATAGCACTAAGGCTGTTCCAGTTGCTTCAATCCATACCTGGGTAGGAGTGTGTTTTGGAATGACACAAAGGATTTACTGAAACCCCTTGGGTATGTTTCTAACCTATCAGGTTTCCTAGATCTGGACTGAGTGCAGAAAGAGGCATTTTTATTAGTATGCTGCCTCTGAAAATGTTTGGATTTATTATATTTATTGATTGCATGTCATTTCTTGTAGGATGAGTATCTTGTTTTGCTGCTGATGTGAAAATTAAGACTTCAGTTCTGCCAGTACTATTCCCTACAAGTAACTCTATAAAGGAGACAGGTTTTGCATCCAAAGTGTTGAAGTATTAAAATTATTTGAAGTCACAAATGGAATCATAATGATTATATTTTATGCTTGTGGAATATTTGGAGACCTGACTGTGGGCTGTATGCAGCAACAGAAACTGATTGCTGCACGATTCTTCAGATACTTAGTTCCTCTGCAATTATTGAATTGCCATAGCTACATAGAAACACAGGATCTGTCCTTTTTTCTTGATCATCCAAGTACCTGCCATTCTTAGAGGCCCCATTTACTGGTCAGTACCTAGACCTTTAGTATAGTTTTCAATAGAAAGACACCAGGATTTCTACTATGTTGTGTAATACACAAATATGATGGCAGAGTCAAAAATAAACTTAAAAAAAGTATTCTTAAAACTGCTATAATCCTGTACTCCATCATGACGCACCATTTGCTGTCCTTTCCTCAGTGGACTGACATGCTTTTTTAGGGAAAAATATTCCAGTGAAAGTGTTCAGGTACACATTTTATGACTTGTGCTGAAATGTCCTTTATGCTCCCATTAGAGGGTATTGTTGGCCATGCTTGGGGCTGAGGCATTTTTTGCGCTTTCATAGTTTGTTTCTGCAAAAATTACAGAAACATACTTCTATAAAACTTTCTTAAAAAAGTTTTAAATAGTACTTAACACTACTTTTATAACATTTTATAAAGCTAATGGAATATGTTTAAGAAAACAAAATAATCCCCCAAACTATGTCGATTCCATGTAATTTTGGGTCTGTGTCTTATAAGTTACGCTGATTTCCAATATTTTTTGAAGGAAAGTGAAGAAGAGCTTTACTCCTCGTGTCGGCAACTTCGAAAGCGCCAGGAGGAGCTTAATAACCAGCTGTTCCTTTATGACGCCCATATGAATTCAAGGAATCCTAACAGAGATGCTATATTGAAAGAATTCAGTGTGAATGAGCACAAACTACAGATATATCAAGACACATGCAACCGCAGGTGGGTGGATAATCATTCTCATTTTCAAGGTAGCTCTATCAAGACATGATTTATGGTAAGGAAATCTCAGATTTATCAAAATGAGCATCTAAAGAGTGGTGAGGGTAGAATGAACATATTTATAGGAAGGCAGGGTTGCGGTGAAGCAAGGCTGGGCTGCACGCCACTAGAGGCCAGCAGATGCTGCGAAATGTCTGCTGAGTGAAACAGTGGTTTCCGTGGCCACAGTGAAATATGTATTCCTGTGAGTTTGTATTCCTTTTTTCTCCAGCTTTCCAGTATTTGTAGCCAAATAAATAAACTGCCTTTCTCCTTCTACGCTATTAAAGTTATGTCCCTGGAAATGTTGTTAGGATATTAGGTATGTGGGAACAGAAGACTCTTCCAGATACACAAACCATAAATAAGATGAAAACATTATTGAATTGTGACAGCACAGAATTGCTAGTTAAGTATCAGATCATTATCCAGAGCTTAGAGGAAGGATCTTTCACACAGCACCCAAAGTTGGCAGCAGAGAAGACAGACAGAGGCTTCATGTACCAGGAGGAAGACTTGAGTAGATCTCAAGATGGGGTGGGAGGAAGACTTTTCTATAAATATTTTTACTCTTTTTTTATGTGTGCTGAACAGTACATGAATCACTGGGTTACTCCCATTTACTGAGGGGAAAAATCTGCAATGCTTGTAGTTCATACTGTACTTGCCATTCAAATCTAAGTAAATTGATCTTGGTAGGCTGTTTTCTTCTGAGAAATTCCTAGTAGACTTGACTTTTTCCTTTTATTTTCCCTTAAGGCTAAAGGAGAAGAAAGTCAGTAACAGCAAATTCTACTCTTAAAGCAGTCATTTTTTGATGCGTGCTTTATGGTGCAAATCGGGAAGAGATTTAACTTACCCTGGTCATCCTACCTAATGGCAGTCTCATCAGACTGAATGATTGGAAGAAGAAGAGGCAGAAAGACGGGTTTCCTTAACAATTTCTTGTTACAAGAAAAACTGTTTTAATTCCTAATATTCTGTACAAAGCAAACCCTCTGTGCAGACCAGACCTTCTGTGTATTCAAGATTTATAAAATTTGAGGGCATGCAGTTGGATAGACCTTGCGTACATCATTATCAATACCTGCAGTACAAGTATAAATCATCCACTCCATTTGTATATGCAGGCTATAGATAAGATGTTCATAACAATTTACATGCATGGAATCACACCACTTCAGCAACCTGGCTATTTAAGATTAACTGGTAGTCAGTTTTTAATTTATTAAATGCTGTAAAAGCACTTCTGCACCAGCAATGTCATGTCATGTATGTTACTGTGCCCAAGGCAGCAGACAGTACTTCTGATACTGTATAAAATACTTTGGGCAGCTGGTAGCTCATACTATATTGTGTCTTATTAAAAGTTTTCTGTTACATTTTTGAGACCTAGATAATATGTAAATCTGATTGAAATGAAATGTCCTCTGACTGTAGTTGTGTTTTTTCCTGTTGAACTCTGTGTGAAGGTTTAAGAAGGTAATGATGTGTGAACTTGTGTTCAAGGCACTTAAGGCACTAGAGAGAAAAGTTTTATGGTATGCAGTAGGAAATATCACTTTGTTTGTGGAAAGGTATTTCAAATTCTGGAAAGCATTTACTTTGGAATGGCATCATTTTGCAAATCCTTTCAGCTGCTAATGTGCTTAGAAATGAATTTTTTAATGAACTGTCAATTTTTAATCTTGCAATCCTACTTAGGCGATAGTGTCAAATGATAGTGTTCTGTAAATGTAGATAATTTCCCCAAAAATGTATTTAATCCAAGAATGATAGTTCTTGCAACTTTAATCAAATGAAGAACATGGACCTCCAGATGAGGAAACATGTTAGATTAGCTAAGTGTGTTTTCCTGCCAAAGCAGAACTAATTTCCTTCAATGACACATTTAACAGCAGTTATCATAATCTGTGTTATGGGTTGGTTCTTTCTGCTAGTACTATCTTATTACTGTCAAATTCCAGCTAGCTTTAGTTGGAGTTTTGCTATCTATATGTTTGACTTTAACTTTCAAATGTGTGCAGAGGAGGTAAGTTTTTCTAAGTGATTTCCTGAGGAATCAAATGGTGCATTCACAGTGCTGTATCTATGATCAGAGAAAACTTGCATGGATTTGGGATTCATGGCCTGACAAAGCTGCCTCAGCAACTTTCAGTTGCTTTTGCTCCTCATGCTGAAATGACTTGTGCTGTTCCAAGAAGCACTTAATTGATGCCATTGTGCATTCACAGATGATGGTTTGAGGAACCCCCTAGAGGTTTTAGTTTCTGTAAAGACAGTCTTGTCTCGAAGATGAAAGTGCTATAGTAGTGTATCCCACAGTGGGGTGGCTTCTGTAATTTTTTTTTATTATTAAGAAAATAATAACCAATCACCCAACTGAAAAAAGAACAAAGTTAAATGCATTCTTTGCTTTTCTTTCTCTTGCCTGAAATCTCTTCAGTGCTCCACTGTGATTAACCTGTTTGAGGATTAGATGGGTGCAGCCCCCCACCTTAAACAAATTATAACCCACATCTACTGTGGGTTTGGTTGGAGAAGCTGTAACCTAGACTGCTGTACGAAGCTAGGCTTGTCTGCAGAATCCAGGTGTAATATGGGGATCTAGTTGCTGTTCCTTGAGGTGGGGATACCTTTCACATGTGTGCATTTTGTAGCATGTTCCAGGACGTGGTTAGTTCGCCTTATGATCAGGCCCTGTGCTATTTATTTCACGCAACATCCTCCACTCTTCCCATTAAATGTTGTGAGAACACTGCACTGTTGATCAGAAAAGGTCTTGTTTGGAAGGTCCTGAGGTTGTTGCTCCACGTGGGATAGGCAGCTGAGTCCTGTCTAGGTTTGGACTGATCACAGAAGACAGGGGACTACAAGATGCTAGAGCTTAGGGAGATCAAACCCTAGAGCTGGGGGCTGTTGCTGTGGGATTTTCCTTTCCTTTTGTGGGGATTGTTTGTTAAGCTCAGTTCCAGGGTAGACATAACCAAATTGTCCATTTGTCCTGGCTTCTTTTGTTGGTATATATATTCCTGACACAGGACAGCCACTGTGTTATGAACACAGGAGTTACTTGTGCTGCTGCTCTGCAAATACTTAAAAATTAGCACATTTTATAGTCCTTTGAAAAGTTCTGTGCACGTTCTTCACACATGATGTCAAAAGTGGCACTCTCTCAGTATTTAAGGAAATGCATTTTATTTTACAGTAAGGCTTTCCCCTGGAGGATGTTACACTGTACTCAGAAGGAAAATACTGCATTGACACTTCTGTTGATTTGCAAGTGATGTGTAATAACTCTCCTGTTTCATGCACTCTGTGTTTTAACTCCAAACCCGCACCCCTCAAATCTTAGGCAGGGCAGACTCTGTAGCAACTCTTGCACAGTCGCAACTGTTTTAATATGAAAGAAGGTCTGAATGTGTGTGCTAATTTTATAATCTAGGAGGAAAATCAGTTATAAATTTTTTGAAGTGAGTATCTGTTAAACTGTTTTGTTCTTATATAGTTTAAAATCCTTAAGATAACTTATTTTTAATGAATAGTTTTTGAATATTGTTTGTAGATGATGCCAGGTGCTTCTTTATTTAAGCTTTGTGCACTAGATTTCATGATTTTTGCCAATCATTCGAGGCATTTCTTACGGAAAAGTGGTCTGCTGGCATATTCTAGCGGCTGGAGGAAGGGCATTTGGGTGTTTTTAAGATGAACTGACTTATTGATTGTTTCCATAGACATGGTTGCTGTTGCACTTCATCTGGCTGCAAACAAGCAGGGCAGAAGGAAAAGGTCGAAGATTATGTTTAACTTGCAACTCTGAACCAACTTTTTTCAGTGATAGGTAGAAACTTCAGCCGTGGTGAGCATCAGATTTATATCAATTCCAACAATAAAGCCTGAACAAGGCAAAGATTAAGTCTGTAGTAATTTCAAGAACATTAATTTTGATGTTCACCATAAAACATCTGCCCCTACACTTTCTACCCCAACGTTACATGGGCAGAAGTGCTGCAGGCTGAATGCATGTGGTCTTTATATTGTGATTTTTTAAACTGTTGGCAGTATTGGAAAAAGAAACAACCCAATCTTTTGATAAAAATCATACACATACTGAACAGGAATCAACATGAGGTATCTGCAGCTGAAGCTGTCTACGAGGTCATGTTTGAATTTGTGAGTAATGGCATGAAGTCCACAAAATTGCTTCATTCTGGTGTTTTGTTGCCTATATTCTCACTTTTTTCCACCCCAATGCATCTGCGTTCTAGATGGTGAGATGGCATTAGGTACGTGCCAACGATTGACTGTCCTTGAATTCTTCAGACTGGTTGTAAAGATTTGCATGCTGCATGTAAGCTGAAGTACTGCTGCTGAATTCTGCTGTGGTCTTGCGCTGACATTTCCAACTGCAGTCATTTCTTCCAGACTGAAATTCCATTTATTGGCATTAGAAATAGTAGTTTAATATAATGAAAATGAACCTTCAGAATCAGTTGGGAGCCAACTTTATATTCTGATCCACAACAGCATTTGTACACATGCACAGCTACTAGTTTTAACAGAACTTTAAGTGCAGTGTCATTCATTGCTAGTCTATGTTCTTAGCTATTACCCCAGCAAAACACGGAATTGTGAGCTTGACTAGAAGAAAACAAAAGTAGATCCCTTAACATTTGTGTACCCCTGAACTGAAGTTTAATCCCCAGATCTTTTATAATATGTGTAAATTATCAGTGTTCAGGATGCTTTTCTCTGAAGATCACATCATAAATAAGTACACCACTATTGTTGAAAGTATGTGGAAATTGATAAATAGGAATAAAGGAAAATTTTGTTTCGGTCAGTTACGAGGCAGCACTATAAAATCTGGTCTACTTTAAGGATGATTGACATTTAAACTTCTAAAATAAATATATTTAACTATGCACTAGAAGAATCAGTTCATGTATATCTAGCAAAGTCCTACCTTAACACACTGTATGTGAGGTTAAGCAGCTGACCAAAGACTCTTAAAACATCATCATCATCATTCTTTATAGAGAGGCACTTGTCAGTTGTTAAGTAATTTTGAGGACTAGGTAAAACTGAAGCTGTGCCATATTTTCAGTTCCACTTTTTCAGTTTTTAGATGACTTTCTGGTAATTCACTTTCGGGAAACAGGTAATAGATTAAAATTTGGAAGCAGACAACACTTGAATTAATTACCTTAATCTACTCAGCTATTCATGCAGGAATAGCAATAAAGAATAAATAACAGGAAGAAAGAGAATTCTTGTTGTAAAACACTTAAAATAGAACAGCTGTGACTGGCTTTATATATACATAATTTTCAAGCAATTATAAAGTATCTCCTTAAGCCACAGATTTCCTGGTTTTATTGTGGAAAGAGGAAAAGTATTCTTCACCTCTGCAGTAGTCAGAACTTTGTTTTTTTTACTAGGAGCAGCTGAATGATGGGGATTTAATGAATATACCAGCACACTGTGGATGGGACTGGAGTGGCCATTGCCAAGCTGCTGCCTGTTTCTCTTAACAAAGCACCTGATTTAGTATCCTGTGCTCCAGCAGAAGTCATGGGCTGTTAGGACAAAATAAAGCCTCCTGTTCTGTTATCAGTGAAAAGTTCCATCCTTGACTCGAGACAAATGGAAATGTTCATGTGTTGAGTCAGCTTCTGCAGAGTGCTGGTATTTTTGGGCTGTTTTCATTTAATTCTTTTTTTTTTTTTTTTTCTCTAATGTCTTCTTAGAAGGTTCCTCTCCTCTGTACCCAAAAAGCTGTCCAGGGCTTTGACTTCAGCTGATATTAACAGTGTAAATTTAGGCTTCATAAGTTTAGGACCCTCTCATAGATTTTCTTCACTAACTCCACCACTGAGCTAATTATGAATGGCAATAGTGAGAGTTTTACTTAATGAAAAGATCACAAATAGCAGAAGAAACTCCTCTGGGGCAGAGGAGTTATGTCCCATATTTTTATATGACTTAGGATGAAATACTGTTACTACGGCTCTGTACACCAGGCTTGTGCAATTTATCGTACATTTTGTTTTTGCCTCTTGCTTCTGCTGGCATTAAAATTTCTTATCTATTTCTGATAACACTGGGTCAAAACCAGAGAACTTAAAAGGGGAAAATAACCCAGTGGCTTTTGCTTGAAAAAAACAGGGCTTGTTGGAAAGAGAACAGCGGTCCAGTGCTTTCATAGGGTCACAACTGTCTTTTTTCTGTTTCATTAAAAATGTTTTTTCTTCTGCAGACTATGATGCTGTGTATTAATGACTTTTGGAAAGTGTCCTTTCTGCCATCCGCACTCTGCTGGAGGAATATAAGCTCTTTATGCAGGCCTATGTACAGTATATGGGGGGGGGGGGTTGGAAGTCAGGAGAAACAGGTTCAGTTCTCTCTTGAGCTGTCTCCCAGGCTGTTATGTTTCTGTCATGGTGGTTTCGTTACATACTGGTGGGAGAATGAAGGAGGAGAAAAGCCAAATTGTTGTGTTTTTTTTTTTTAAGGTAAAATTCTCAAAAAAAAAAATCTAAAAACCAATGCTGTCTTCAGGCATCATACATACATTAACAAAAATCTCCATCTTTAAACATGAATAGCAGCAGACTCTTAACCTGGTCTCTCTATTGAGGCCTTTTTGTTCTCTGAGAATCCTTTACCAGTGTGGTAGAAGTACTGTTTTTCTCTCCAGTTCCCCATTTAAATCACAGTACAGCTTAACAGAAGGGAGTAACTGCAACTTACACAAAATTCATTGAAGACTGGTGTAGTTTCAGCTATTAAAATGGAAGGACTAAAATTTGAACAGAAGTGTAAACTTCTTGAAGGACTGTCCTTTCCCCAAGAGGTACTGAAACCATAATGCTCGTGGATTAAGGGAAAACAATTTAATGGATTTAACATTTTGCGGTGAAGTTTCTCCTGCATTAAACTGACAAGAGTTAAGCAAGTTGCTAGGGACAGTAGTGACCTGTACTTAACAAGGTCTTATTTTCTATTCTCAAAATCTCCACAAAATTATGAGTATTGTCATTTCAAGTGTTCATCATCCTACTAGAAAGGTGAAGTTCTATTCAAATGGTGTCATGTGTTAATGAAGTATTATTAAAGGCTAAAAATGCTGCATAAACAGTGGAACATGAATGTAATCACTTCCTGAATGTCTTTGATGGATTATTTGTTTAACCATTCAATAATGCTGGGGAAATCATAGGTCTTATTTATGAATGCACTTTAGCTGGCTCATTCATTTTAAACAGGCATATTTTACTGTTAGAAAAACCTGCAGATCTGTGCTGCTTCAAGTACTTTCCTCTAACTTAGATTAACACGTGTGCATTTTAGAGAAGTGTTGTTAGGTATCACAGAGGTAACTCAAAAATACACCAGAATGCATTCATTAAAAAAAACCAAACAAACAAAAAAGGCATTTATTTATTGTCTAGTTGTTTATCAGTTAATCTTGGTTAGGCATATATACATTCAAGCTGGAAACAGAATCTGGTTTTGGAACATGGTCAAAGAATAAGTTTATTCTCCGCTAGATCATGTAGCACAAACTCTTTAGGAATACGTGCATGGATCAAGAGTATCATCCCATCAGGGAAGAAGAAGGGTCAGTCTGGGGATGTTTGTTCTATTCACTGTAGTGTGCTATTATACCTGGAATAAAATGCTGTTACTGTAATACTGAGCTTCATGATGTTAGTGATCTGATCAATTTAACTTTGAATGGAATTATTTATAAAAATTACACCTTTGTATGCAGCAGTTCTGTTCTTTGGGGATAAAACTAGTAAAGATATTTACCTGAATGGCAAAAATATGTGGTTGATTTTTTTATTCTCCTTGATTTCTTGTCAAAGCCAAGAGTACTCAGAGAACACAACTAAATTCTGTCCTCTGCACTCAGCACTTTACCTTTCAGAGTGAAAACGTAACCACAGATGGAAACCACGAGACCACCACAGCAATCAGCAGCACAACCAGTGCTCCATCCCTCGTAAGATGGATAATGGTGTATTTTCTTGGCTTTGCTCCACACCCCTGAGACTGGAACCACTCAATCACTTCCTTCAGGCTGTATTGCTGAGGCTCGTACCCCAGTTCCTTTCTGGCCTTCTCCATGCTAAAATAATGTGTGACCCCAGTTTTGTAAACCTCTGTGCGTGTGAGGAGGGGCTGAAAATTATAAACATGGCCTACCAGAAAATGAACCACTTCAGTAAGGAATGCAAAAAAATAGACAAGGGAGAGAGGAAGACGGCAGGTTGGGAACTTGTAACCTAAACCTTCCACCAGCGGGCGGAAGAATTCAAAGTTATTTACAGGCCTGCCATCTGAAATAAAATAGGCTTGGCCTGCAGCTATGTGCTTTTTGTTGGCTTTGAGCGCCTCGGAGGCAAGGATATGAGCCTGAATGAGATTGTCTACGTGTACAAACTCTACTAAACTAAAAGGATCTCCATATACAAATTTAAACAGTCCCCTTTCAATGTAACTAACTATTCTTGGAAGGTGCCTTTGTTCTCCAGGCCCATAGATGCCTGCTGGTCGGAGAGCACAAGTCCTTAGTACACCTTTCCCATTTCCAAGCTCAGCACCATTTGCCTCCAGCACCTTCATTTCAGCTAAAGATTTGGTCCGGGAGTAGTGATCTGGATGAAGGTGAAGAGGTAGGTAAGGCAGAGATTCATCCCCATTTTCTATGATCTGGCCTCCAAATATTACGTTGTATGTGCTTGTATAAACCAGACTAGGCACTCCTGTGCTCTTGCAAGCTTGGATGACATTTTCTGTCCCTTTTACATTAATTTCTTCTATGAGTTTTCGGTTCAGCTGCTCCCTGCCAGACATTCCATAGGAAGCAATATGGAATACACAGATTACGTCTCTAAGAGCCTCTTCGACTTCAGACAGGCAACGGACATCCCCTTGCATGAACTTTATTCCCTCTGGCACAGTTTGAAGTGGCTTCATGACATCAAAGAGAATCACATCTACTCCCTTTTGGTATATGGCACAGCCTAAACTAAAACATGATAGAAACCATATGTTAGTATACCTAGCACAATGATGCGTGAGATGTTTCACCTGGAGGTGAGATTGTTAACTATTTTAATACTGATTTCTTTTTTTCCCTTTTTTTTCTGATAAGAGCCTTTAATATTCAGCCATCTACTACAGATTCAACTGTAATACTTCAGGTACTGAATGACCTTCTCATGATCCATCAAACTTTGTAAAGAAGAAAAAAAAACAGAGGCAGAACTGCTGCAAAGGAAAAATCAGAAAAAGAAATAACTGAAGTGCTTTCAGCAGCCTTTTGGAAGAATCCAGATATTTCTCTGCTTCTGCCCCCAGCAGATCAGCAACAGCAAACCTTTCAGATGTAAACCTGCAGCCAGATATTTAAATCTTGCTGTTTTTATCTTAACTGCTTTTGTGCCATCCCAATTCTGCCACAGCAATAGGTTGGTCTTTGCTGTTGTATTTGAAATTGGAGAAATGAACAAGATGCTTCTATGCTGGTCTGAATACTTTGCCACATGTCCAGGTTTTACTCCAAGTCACAGGTATAAACACAGGTATTGACAAATAGTATAAAACTGGTACTCCTTTCCCACAACCTGTATTTTCATAGTTGTTTAAAGGGGAGACAGTGGAAGAAAAAGCCAAACAGAAGTCAGATCTTGGGAGACTGCCACCCAAGCCCCACCTTGAAATTTACTTTTTGGTCATGACTATAATCTCTCACACCAGTGTAAGCAGTTATAACTCAAAATACTCCAGAATATAGTCTAAGGCTCAAAATGGGGTTTTTCCTTTGCATGGTGTACACAGCCATCTGCAGTAAGGTGAAAATGGATTTCACTGCAATGCATGCCTTATTAACAACTCTAACCCTAAAACATCACTGTTGATGAAAATAAATATATCCTTAAGAGTAGATGGAGTATTTAATCAATATAACTAAGCACATGTGTGCAGGACATAGCTTACTATCAAAAGTGTCTGCATATAGGTGTAGCCTTACTCTGCAAAATAGGCTGAAAGGTAGTGATTTAAATCCCCTTTACAAAGGTGATCAGAGAAGGTAAATGTCAGCAAGTCAGTTGATGCTTGACATTTGGAAACAGAATAGCATATTTATTTAAAGCAGGTGGAAACAGTAGAACATGTTTGTTTAAAACTGAGATCATCAGAAGATGGGGTGAACTGGATCAGGCATTTCAGGCCCACAGATTTCTCTTTTACAGATGGATTTTGTTGCCTTGCAAGCCACAATCTTTTACATTTATTCTGGAGTGTAATAATTACTTAATGTACTAACCGGAAGCCAAAGTAGCCACCTCCTCCAGTGATGAGGACTGTTTGCTTGGCAGCTTTCTCTGGTTCCATCCTCTTTCCTTGGGCACTATATAAGGAAACTGACCTATAAAACACATTGCAAATATACACATTAAAATCAATCAGAGTTTTAACGTTGCTACACATTCTGCTCTTCACCGATCTACTGCATGTTTTAATTGAAGCCCTTCATTTCACCATCTTGTAGGCGAGGCAGAAATACATTCGCAAAGGAGAGTTTATACATATATATATATGTACAAACGGTAACTGCTGTGGGAAAATCAAGTCTGTAACTGCCGCTAAAAAGAGTTAAGTGTTCAGCTCCCGTCCCCGGGCCTTCTTCCACCCCCTGCACACCGGCCGCATGCGGAGCGGTGAGGGTGGGTTGGGCCTTCCCAGAGGTCACAGCAGGGAGCGCACAGCCGCGCTGAGGAGCGGAACGGAGCCTCCGAGGGGGAGAAGCGGGTTTAGGACAGCGGCTCCGGCCCGAAGCTCCCCGGCTCCTGCCCCTACCTCTGCTCCGCCGCCGCCGTCCCTCAGCGCCGCGGTGCCGCTAGGCCTCCCGGGAAATAGAGTGCGAGGGGCGGGAGCCCGGGCAAGATGGCGGCGGGGCGGTGTGAGGGGGAGTTGTGTAGGGATGGAAGCTTTGTCCCTGTGAGCTAGCTCGGTTAGTGGGAGTTTGCCGTGTCCGTTTATGCGCCGGAAAGGTGCTGCAGTCAGTCAGCGCTGCGTCGTTTTTCCACCACCAAAACCACTTCAGCCTCCGCACCGTGTTACAGAGTGCTGGCTTGTGGTGGGTGCACCATGGGGATGCTTTCTCCTTTCTCTTCCCTGAGGACACTCAACCAGCGCTTGGCTCTCAGCGTGTGGCACTTTAAAGTGGGGAATCTCTGATTGCCTTTGGAGCCTGACCCTGTGCCAGCTGTGCCACATCCCAGTGTTTGTTTCCTTCATCAGTGGGTGCCTGCGAGTGTCACCTCAGGGGTGTGAGGTTGGACCGGGGACGCTTGGGAGAGACCTAGTGGCTACAGAGACCTTTGAAAACACCTTGAATTGGGTGTGGGTGGATAGGGTTGTGTCTGGCCTTGCTGCTGAACGTGACAGTGTGAAGATCCCAAATGATCTGCCATGTATAGGAGAGCTGTGCCCTTGCAGTATCTTAGGACCATGAGCATGCACCCTCCTGGTGCACCCATCACAAGTACCGTGTAACATGCCGACACAAATGTTCTGTGCCTCAATCAGAGGCTGATATATGGGTAAAATAACCCACAGTGCTGACAGTGCTGCAGAATTGCTCCTGAGTCAAGCATCAGCAATCCACTGCAAGCTGCCTGCGAGAGGGAGCTGTAATAGGAAAACTGCAAAGAATTACATGATCAGAGTCTGTTTTGTGGTATTTTCCTTGTTTCTTTCACAGAAGTGTGGTTTACTTCGGGAGTGTGACTCAAAAAGTGGATTCAGTGTCAAATCTGCTTAAAAAGCACAAGTTTCTGTTAGCAAAACCTTGATGGAAGCAGGCGCGGTACGCAGTGGTTTTATTATGATTGATGGCTGGCAAGAATTAAAGTGAAGCAGATTCTAAAAAGAATTCTGTGGTCCATAAGGATTTTTTTTTAGCAATGAATTCTTGTTGGTAAACCTCTGGTGACTCTTAAATAGCAATTTCAAGTGCGGAGCTTGCGCTGCACAACCTGACTATGCAGAGCTGCTGCACCTGTGTAGATGTGCAGGGTGTCTAGTTTGGGGGACATACTTCAATCACAGCTGATTTCTGTCTGTATGGGCAGAAGAGGCAGCCTTGAAGCATCCCTTGAAATGCCTTGCAGGCATATAATCAATATTGTGTTCGTAGAAGTGTGAGAATTGTAGCTCAGAAGCAGAAAAAGCAGTCATGTATTCCTAAATGCTGAATATAGGAATTCTGTAGCACTGCATATATTTGTGGATTAATGCATAATACCTCTGTCTTGATGACGAGTTTTGGAGAATTTTCCCAGTATCTACTTACCTGGGAAGTACAAAAGAATCCTGAATTCTCACCGAGGTTGCTAACACGACGTGTTTTCTTGTTGAGAAGTTCCACAGTGAATTATGACAGTTGATGTCTGTCTTCTGATCCTACAGATTGTGTTTGAATGGAACATCTCAGGATTGTGGAATAGTTGAGGTTGAAAGGAAGTGCTGCACAAACGGCCTGCACAAAGCAAGTTCAGCCAGAGAGATTACTCAGGTTGGTATTTAGTATCTCCAAGAATGGAAACTTTTCAGCCAACTTTTCTCCTTATAGCTTATAGAGCTTAGTGCTATCTGCACAGCATCTCTAACCTTGCACTCTGTGTTGTGTAGGTGAATCCTTGTATTTGAATAGGCAGATAGGCAGCTGTTGAACTCAGGATGATGTTTTCTCCTTTGGGCTTTGTGGTATGTCTATACAGGACAGTTTGCAGGATTGAGACCTCTCTTTCTCTCTGCATGCTGCTTTATCTTGCCTTCTGCCTAGTATGCTATCTACAGTGAGTGATTTGTGTCAGATAATCTCAGAGTAAATAATATGGATATAATGAAGCTGTAGTTAAGGTATAGTAAAGCTTCTGCTCTTAAACCACTATCAGTTTTATTTCTCATTATAGTAAATAGCCCTTTTTGGCTTCAAATTATAGTAAGGAACATTCATTCCTTCAGAATGGTGACATCTGTGAAAGCTGTGGTTAAATAGTGTCCTCATTTTACAGTGACAGATTTCATGCGAAGATGCAAAGACTTGACACTCGGATCTCATCATTCTGCACAACCGATTTATTCATGCTCTTTCATTTCCTATGAGAACCTGCTTTTCCCAAGACTTCATGGACTTTCTGAATGTGTCAGAAATTCTATATTGTCATTAAGTAAGTGGACTTCTAGCTTTCCTTTATATATAATAGAACATTTGTCCTGAGTTTTGTTGTTTCAGGTGTTTTTTTTTTTTTTTTCCAACATGTAAACCTGGTCTCTGCTACCAATTTTCACTTTAAAGAACCAGGAATTTTGGAGGATGCCTTGCATATATCCCAGCATGCAGGGAATCAGACTATATTACAGCCACTTGGAGAGATCAAATTTATATGTGGACTTGCACCCTGGGGCAAGATGTGTGAGGACAGAAGCATTTGCAGTATAAATGGGGGGAGGGGAAGTATATCTGACACAACCTTAGTTGCAATTCACCTGAAATAGGCTGCATATAAATCCTTAAATCAGCAACTAAACAGCTAGATAAGCAGCAGTAGTGAGCAATGCAAGTTAGAAACAATGAGCAATGAGGTCATTAATTACTGTTTCATAGTATGTTAGTTCCTTTGGTTCCGTTTGCAGTTTAAAATACTTAGCTGGTAAAATTCTTTTTGTCATCTAAATACAAAGCATGCCCAGAGTAATGTCTTGGGAAGCAGGGCAATGTTTCCTCTGGAGAAATACACTTTAGTCCACTGGTTTTGTATTATTTGATTGATTTCTTTTTGTATTACTTAATTGTGCTTTTCTTCATTGAGCAGTGTGACAAGAGAAGAGGAAAAAACTCAAAATAGGTCAGAACCAACTACATTAATGGTCTTACTAAAATATTTAAAACCAGTTGGTGACAATAGTACTAAAAAGTGCAAACAGCAACTACATTGTGAATGGAGGTACAGAAAATTGTAATGTTCTAAATTAGAATCTTCATTCAACCTAGGTTAGACTGGAATATTTTTAAAGGAGGACAGGGTTATGGATAACAACATTAGTCTGAGTTTTATTTTGGGATCTGACAGATGTTTCCTGAGTTACCTTCAGATCATCAATTTGTGTAACAACGGTGGCATTGCACTTCTTCGCTTCCCAAGGTTGTGGTGGTGCTTGATTCGTTTGTGTTTCTGATACTTGAATTGTAGGTGCTGTACAAATATCGATAAACAAGGAAATCAGTAGTATGGTGCTTGAAGAGTTTAGGCAGGTATGCAAGTTGGACCCTCTGAAAATATGACATTGACTTCTTAAGACACCCATTCATAGTACAGCGTTGTGTGTGGAAACTGTCACACATTTGGTGGTGCAGAGACAGCAAAACAAAGTTTCTTTTTCATGTGAGTGCCAATAATGGAAGAACTTAGCGTGTCTCTTCCACACTGAGAAAGGAAAAGGATTTCAGCATTAATTGTATTTGCTGTTTAGTGAACACCATTCACTAAGGCTGAGTCAAATTGTTCCTCTGAACAGATGTTTTGTATAGTTTTCCTAGTCTAATTCTTCTGTGTTCTCTCATTTTAGGAAATATGACTTTGTAAGCATTTCTAGTCCTGACTAGAAGGAGGTGCATGGAGTAGTGAATTCCTTATCAAAACTGGAATTCACAAAATGGGAGGTAGTTTCTACTTAACAGAGCTCTTGCAAAGGGTTTGACTGCAGATAATTTTGAGATCATTGGGTGAAGGCAGACGTTTGGTATATGTTGCACTGAGGATGTGTGGGCTTTGTTGTATCATTCTTCCAATCTTGTTTGGGAAATTAGTTTTGAGATCATCTTGAATGTGGATGTAGGTTTTGGGGGAAATGTTAATGTGTTTGTAGATTTTCATACATGTCCAGAAGCAAGATCCAGCTAAGATTCCATGAAGGGACTCGGACATGATGCTGGCAGCAGCAGTGCGGGGCCCTGCTCACAGGTTTCTGTCCTACCTCATTTGGTTAAGGCAGCTTTGCTTGAGCTGTACACAGTCAGGAGCCTTCCACAGCCTCCTGTCACCAGTCAATGGCAGCAGCTTGGGTCTGTGGTGCTAGGTGCAGAAGAGTACCATCAACTCTTCAGAAGGCACAAACTGCTCCGTCTTTGGCTGTTTTCACCCCAGAAGATCAGGTTGGGTGGAAATATTGAGTAGTTGCCAGCTGAACCAGCTTAAAGTGTCTGGACGATTCCTTTTGCAGTTACGTATTCTTCAGTGTGATCTGAGAGAGGGTGCTGTTGTACCATGGTGCTGGTGGAGCACAGATACCTGACATTATTAGTATTAGCGCTATATTTGATGTTACGGTACCAGATCTTACAGCTTAGTTATTTCATCCTGTATTTTATAAACAACAGTTTTCATGCCATATGGCTTTTCAGAGATTGGAACAACCTGGGCTTAGTGGTCATGCCTTGCCCATCTTGAATTTTATGGGTGGGTTTCACTGTGGTCATCTTTAGTGTGGTAATTATGAAAAAACATTACTATAGAAGACACTAAAAATGCTTTGAATTATTTTTGCAAGGATTCTTAATGAGCAAGCTTGATTCTGAGGTGTCTGTTCAGCAACATGAAGTGATGCATGCACTCTGAAGTAATCTGAAATGAACTTTTTCTCCATTCTGTAATGCTTCAGAAATGTAGATTAGCATATTTTCAAAGGTAACATTTAGTTACTTATCCTAAGGGCAAGGGAAGAAAGAAAGTTTACGTATTTTAGGAGAAACAAATGGTTAGAACACAGAGCTGAGATTACCCTATGTTCTCTCTTTTTACTTTGATAGCAAATAGCTGTTTATGATCTGTGCATCTCTTGGGCAGTTTGCAGAGCACACTGATAAACCAGTTTTCAGAATGAGTGGATGTTAATCTTCATAATCTCCATGGAGTTAAACAGTCTCAACAGACTCTTAAAAAGCCACTCCTAAGCATATCCCTGTTTGTGTCTGAAGTAAGTGGTTGCTCCAACAATGCTGATGTTAAGCTCTCTTAAACCTAGCATGTTCCTTTTAAATTATAATTTGACTTGATATATTATCTGCTTTTCTGAACTGCTAATGCCAGTTTACAAAATGTGCTGCAAACATATAGAATCATAGAATAGTTAGGGTTGGAAAGGACCTTAAGGTCACCTTGTTCCACCCCCCTGCCATGTGCAGGGACACTTCACACTAAACCATGTCACCCAAGATTCTGTCCACCCTGGCCTTGAGCACTCACAGCTTCCCTGGGCAACCCATTCCAGTGCCTCACCACCCTTACAGTAAAGAACTCCCTCCTTATATCCAATCTAAACTTCTGCTGTTTAAGTTTTAACCCATTACCCCTCGACCTACCACTGCAGTCCTTAATGAAGAGTCCCTCCCCATCATCCTTACAAGCCCCTTTCAGATACTGGAAGGCTGCTCTGAGGTCTCCACGCAGCCTTCTCTTCTCCAGGCTGAACAGCCCCAACTTTCTCAGCCCGTCTTCATACAGGAGGTGCTCCAGTCCCCTGATCATCCTTGTGGCCTCCTCTGGGCTTGTTCTAACAGTAGCATGTCCTTTTTATGTTGAGGACACCAGAACTGCACACAATGCTCCAAGTGAGGTCTCATGAGAGCAGAGTAGAGGGGCAGGATCACCTCCTTGGACCTGCTGGTCACGCTCCTTTTGATGCAGCCCAGGATACAGTTGACTTTCTGGGCTGTGAGCGCACACTGAAGCTGGCTCATGTTCGTTTTCTCATTGATCAACACCTCCAAGTCCTTCTCCTTGGGCTGCTCTGAATCTCTTCTCTGCCCAACCTGTAGCTGTGCCTGGGATTGCTCCGACCCAGGTGTAGGACCTTGCACTTGGCATGGTTAATAATGCTTAACAGCATAAAATGGTGTTATCCAGTATAATTGCAACATCATAGAGGCAAAAAACAAATTTTAGCCCATCCTATAATTTCACTAATAGCTTCAGTAATGCAGAGGAGCACAGAAGACTGCACGGGCTGAAGGACTGAACGTCTTTGTACTCAAAGGGATTATATGCTTTAAAAGCTAGTACAATAAGGAACATCTTATGAAAAGACTAGCAAAATATTCTTGAGAAGATTTTTGCAGGTGTTTTTGCCCTCAAAGTGAGGGAGGACAGGTTTTATAATGCAGTGCTGAATGTCTTTTATTCTTAAAAGCAAGTCTTTTCTTAAGTTTGAATAGGCAACTGTTTCAGCAGGTAAATGTGTACTTAACCTTTCAGTAATTGTCTGATTCAGTTTCAAGAGTGATTTATGTGTATCCAACTGTCCTTATTTACTGCACAGATAATGAGGAACGGCTTTCCTGTTGTAGTAATTTATAATTTAATTCAGCTATCTATAGGTTCACAGAAATCTTACTGTCTTAGTTAGCAAAACCAAGGTGAAGTCAGTCTGCTATGAATTGTTGACACTAATAATTGAACATCCAGTTGATGGTTGGAGTTGTACTACTTTGATCTTTTGCCTGCTTCACAGGCAGCTAATAATGTGTTATGCCATGTGTAGAACAAACTTAAGACTTAATGTGTTCTTTAATCTGTAATTTATACTGTGTTAATTTTCTGTGAATAAGAAGTCTGCAGGCAATAGTGGGGAGGATAAGAAGAGATGTGTCAGCAAGAACACCAAAGCCTGAATTTCTTGTAACATTTCTGTGGGTTTCTCAGTGGAAGCTGTATTTGATGAGGGGGAAAGGAAGCATATTTGGTGAGGAAATGTTATCCATCTTCACACTTACTTCTGCTGCTTTCATATTCACTGTGTTCAAGGTCTAAGCAGTGGTCTACCATTTTCAGGCACTTAGCAAGAAAATAGAACAGACACTGGCTTAAAAATTGACCCATTTTAGTTCTGTAATTACCTTGAAAACATTGCAAAAAATTGCATAATTTTGCACATGAAGGATTAGGTAAGATTTTGAACACCTAAGTAGAGTAAAACAACCTCAGAAAAAGGATGCAATCTCTTTCTTGCTTCAGCCATGTTTAAGTAAGATAACGCCTATAAGGCTTACTTAATGACATCTTGGTGTTTACAGTAGCACTCTGTTCGTATGTATTTGTGATGCTGTTTGTTCTGTTCCATTACACTAATGACTGTAGAATTCAGAATTTGAAAGTATTTTATCATGGCATGATGTGTGAATTAATTCTGAGCTATTTTAAATCAAGTGTTTCTGGCACAAACCTGAGCTTTCTTTTGAAAGGATTTATTCAGAACCAAAAAAATCGAAGGTTGAAGGCACTTGGTCAAAGCAAGATAATGAGCTAGCTCTACAATGGGGCAAAGTTACTAAAGTCACAAAGATAAGAGTTGTAACATGCATTTATCTGTGGTTTATAAGCCTTATGTGGACATATTTTGTCCAGGAATGATAACACAAAGAACATGTTCAAAGTAGGAGCTATTTGACTGAGAGTGTGAGTGTACTGTACTATTAAAGTAGTTTACCGCAAGGGATTCTTGCTCTTCTTTTTCATTCCACTTAGAAGTTGTGCAGCATCTGGTTATATCTAATTTTGGATTTTTGCTACTTTTGAGGGAGAAGCAAGATCTGAATAGTCGGGGAATTCAAGTATATATGATTTTTTTTTTATTGTTGTAGTGAAAGAATTCTAACTGAGTTTTGCATTTAAAATGCTGCTTCTTTACCTTTCAGAAAGTATCCAGTCCACTGAAACAGAATTTGTGTGAGTTGAACATGCTGGATTAATTCCAGGACATGCAGCAACTTAATTCCTTGTTCATCCTAAGAATATGGAAGAATAAAACATCAAAGACATTATGAACATGCTTTATAAAATGAAATGTTCTTTTAAATGACTTAGGAGACCAACATGTTCTAGTAAGTGACTTCATGGATTTGTTGTGTAATGGAATTTCTCAAGTCTAATATGTAATCTTCAAGTTATAAAAAAAAATTAAAACTGTACATAAGGAGCACTTTAGACATTAGCTGAATAAAATTGTATAGAGGAAAATTGCTTAATAAATTTACGTGTTCAGCTGTAACAATTTATTATTATTATTGTTGTTGTTATTATAATTATCATCATCATCACAGGAATGCCTATTTTAGTTCTCCTTTTATGCTTTCAAAGAGAAAGCATTATCTAGTACAATTCTTTCCCCAAGTCTGTCACTGACATTGCCTGAGCTCCTTTGCCCTTTTAAAAAACTCTGGGAAAGCCTGGGAAAGCAGTTTGAGTGGCCAGTAGGAATCCCTTGGGTGCCATATTCTTAACAGTAAAGCCTAACAGACTTCACCGTTTGTGTTTCTCATGTAGTTCCTGGCTCCTTCCCCTACCATCATAAATAAAGGTAATCTCTAAAGTGGAGATTAGGCAGTTAATTACACTTAAGCAACATGTGCATTATTAGCTTATCGAGCAGCATCATCCAGCCTCCCATGAAGTTTTATCTGTTTATGAAGAAGATGCCTTCCATAATTGTAGTTGAAAAAACAAAGTGACTCACAGTTTGCAAATGTTAATGAGAATATATTATACTGCCAGCCTCTCCTTGTGTGTTTGCAAAGGGGTCATGCATTTGGCTTTTCAGTCAGCTTTTTGTCAGTGATGGGTTTCCCATCATGCCCTAATGTTTACTAAAGTTTACTAACTTATAGAGAAGCTCAAAATTAGAATGATCCTCGTGGGAATAGACTACAAATGTTCTTCCATTTTGATATTCCCCTAATTATCTCAGGTAAGAAATGAAGCAGCCCAACTTCACTCAGTCCAGGACTGAGTAAAGAGGCAATACTCCAGTTCCTGTAGATTATACTTTAAGAAAGGGTCTCAGTTAACATCTACTGCTTCTGAATCCAGCTTTTACAGGTGCAATATTACATCATTAATGTGTTCTATAATTTAGATTTCCTAAAATTAGAATTATAAGATTGAGGTTTTGAACTTCTTTAACAAGTTGACCACAGGGTGCTTCCAGCCATAACAGCCGAAGTTAATACCATGGCACGATGTCTTGAGATGAAGCTGCTATGGGTCATGAACTTTTAATTCAGTTTCTCCTTTTCTGGAGTAAAAAAAGGAATGTTTAGTACAAAAAGTAATGCTTAACTAAACATATGTATCTAAATACTACAGAATATACTTCATGCGCAATGGTTATAGCTTATTTAGTGCATCACAGAATCATGCTGGAGGGTTGGTTGTACAACAGCACTCTGAGAAATGTTGTCAAAGTGATTTTATTGTTTTTTCTTTCTGATGCCTGTGTTCTGTGTTCTGTTGCAGCTGTCATATTTCCGTTGCATTTCCGGAGTCTCTGGATGCTGGAGCTGTCCAATTTTGACTCTTAGTAGTTGAACTGTACTCTTGCGGGTGAGGTACCAAATGTAAACCTTTAATACCATTCAGCTAAGTCTTCATGTGCCCTTGCTTTTAGTACTGATCTTATAAAAGCTTTATGTGCTCTTTGGTATTTTAGAGACTTTAGAGATTACAGAGACTTCTTTATAACAGCACAACATGCAACTCATGTAATGGCATTCAAAAGAAAATAGGTGAAAATAATTGTTGCTGCTTCTCACGTTTTAATTAAAAGTTTTTGATTTTCTCTTAATATTCTGGCTTGCATTACTTGAACTTTTGTTTTAATGGATAACTTGTTGAATGTATCCCCCCATTTTTGCAGGTATGTTGCCATACAATGCTGGGCTGTGGTTTAGCCTCATGAGATTTCAGTAGATGTTTAATGTGCTGGCAAAGTTTCACAGATTCTAAAGTTCCAGTTTTAAAGATTCCTGTATTACATCATGTATTGACAATCTCAAGGGTCTTTTCCAACCTAAATGGTTCTATGGTTCTTAGCCCTTAAAAATACTGAGCAGAGGCTCAGCTTTGTACTTCTTCCATTCTGTGAGAATGAACTCTCTGAACTCTCTGAACTCTGTTGGTTAAATGCAAAGAGTTTTCCGCATGGAGCATCATTCCCCAAAAGGGCACAGTGGGTGGCAAGGGTCCTCCTCAGCTTCTCCCATCTGGACTTAGATTCAAGGAAGGTGCCCAAAAGATGAATAGAAAGGAGAAGGGTGCACAAACATTCCTACTGGAATTGTGAAATCGAGGCAGTGCTCAGGACTGAACTTGTAGCTGTTCTGGAAAACAGCATCCTGTAAAGAGCCTGCCCTGGCTTAGCATCTCACTGCTACTTTTTCAACAAATTCTAGCAGAACATGGCTCTGCTGCAACGTAGATACAGCTTGTACCTGAGTGAAGATCTGGGATTTGAGTCTTGTTCTGCTGGCAAGCTGGTTCAAGTCTGAACACATTGTGCCTTCAGAACCAAAAGAGGAAGTAGGAAGAGCCTCACATTTAGAACTTTATAGACTCCTGCAATTAAAAAAAAAAAAATATATATATATATATTTTAAGCTAGCAATTATGCTTGGATTTAGCAATACTGAAATTTAGTTTATAACAGATGTGAACTAAGAGGGGGTGATAACATCAGAAAAGGTAAATAGGAGAAGAAGAATATCTTGTTTGTAGAAAACCCTTCTGTGAATCAGACCAGTGAGGTGTGTCATAGTTGGCAATTGCCCATGGGCAATATCTTCATACGGTAATATTTTTAATGCACGATATTTCCCTTGGATTAGTAATATTTTTTTTTCCTTGCCCCTCTTTGTAAAAGCTGTTTTTTTCTTTTTTCATGTCTGTCCATTGACATATGTATGTCTTGATCTACAGTTGCCTCTGATTCATCAGGCATGCTAATATCCTCTTCCAATGACCCTGCAATCCCAATTTCCAAAGCCCATGTGTTTTTTTAGCTAGGCATCATTGTACTTTTCCCCACATTTCTTATCATTCTCCAGAGGAATTCTATATAAGCATCTACAGTGTGATTCTCTGCTGACCTTTAAAATTGTTATGATGTCTATGAAACATCATTTGATGGTCTTTCTCTTACTTGCACTCAAAGAGTACTTCCTGTCATGTTGATTGCTACACCCAGCATATTCAAGCAGCAGGGTCCAGAACTGACTGCCATGATACAGGAATTTTCATCTATGACTTTCTGACTAATTAGAAGATAATAAGGGGGCTGAAGCACCTCCCATATGAAGACAGGCTGAGAAAGTTGGGGCTGTTCAGCCTGGAGAAGAGAAGCTGCGTGGAGACCTCGGAGCAGCTTCCAGTATCTCAAGGCAGCCTACAAGGAAGCTGGAGAGGGACTCTTCAACAGGGATTGTAGCAATAGGACAAGGGATGATACATTCAAACTGAAACAGGGGAAGTTCCGGCACAAGCAATCCAGGAGGTTTATTGATTGTGTAGAAGACAACTTTCTTCTGCAAGCAATAGAGGAGCCGACGAGGAGAGGTGCCCTGCTTGACCTCGTGCTCACCCACAGCGAAGGGCTCATTGGAAATGTGACATTCCAGGGAAGTCTTGAATGCAGTGATCACGAGATGGTCAAATTCAAGGTCCTCAGGACAGTGAGAAGAATCATAGAATAGTTAGGATGGGAAAGGACCTTAAGATTATCCAGTTCCAATCCCCCTGCCATGGGCAGGAACACCTCACCCTAAACCCTGTCACTCAAGGCTTCATCCAACCTGGCCTTGAACACTGCCAGGGATGGAGCATTCACTACCTCCCTGGGCAACCCATTCCAGTGCCTCACCACCCTCACAGGAAAGAATTTATTCCTTAGATCCAATCTAAACCTCTGCTGCTTAAGTTTCAACCCGTTACCCCTTGTGCTATCACTGCAGTCCCTAATGAAGAGTCCCTCCCCAGCATCCCTGTAGGCCCCTTTCAGATACTGGAAGGCTGCTCTGAGGTCTCCACGCAGCCTTCTCTTCTCCAGGCTGAACAGCCCCAACTTTCTCAGCCTGTCTTCATATGGGAGGTGCTCCAGTCCCCTGATCATCCTCGTGGCCCTCCTCTGGACTTGTTCCAACAGTTCCATGTCCTTTTTATGTTGAGGACACCAGAACTGCACACAATGCTCCAAGTGAGGTCTCACAAGAGCAGAGTAGAGGGGCAGGATCTCCTCCTTGGACCTGCTGGTAACGCTCCTTTTGATGCAGCCCAGGATACGGTTGCTTTCTGGGCTGTAAGCAGAAACTGAAGCTGGCTCATGTTCATTTTCTCATTGACCAACACCCCCAAGTCCTTCTCCGCAGGAATACCATGAATTTCCTTTTTGCCCAACCTGTAGCTGTGCCTGGGATTGCTCCGACCCAGGTGTAGGACCTTGCTCTTGGCATGGTTAAACTTCATGAGGTTGGCATCAGCCCACCTCACAAGTGTGTCAAGGTCCCTCTGAATGGCATTCCTTCCCTCCAGCGTGTCAACGGAACCACACAGCTTGGTGTCATCGGCAAACTTGCTGAGGGCACACTCAATTCCATTGTCCATGTTAGCAACAAAGATATTAAACAAGACCGGTCCCAACACCGATCCCTGAGGCACACCACTCGTTACTGATCTCCATTTGGACATTGAACCGTTGACCACAACTCTTTGTGTGCCGCCATCCAGCCCGTTCTTTATCCACCGAGTGCTCCACCTACCAAATTGATATCTCTCCAATTTAGAGACAAGGATGTTGTGTGGGACAGTGTTGAATGCTTTGGACAGGTCCAGGTAGATGACATCAGCTGCTCCACCCCCATCCATCAGTTCCATAAGCTCATCATAGAAGGCCACCAAATTGGTCAGGCAGGATTTCCCCCTAGTGAAGCCATGCTGGCTGTCACCAAGCACCTTGCTCTTTTTCATGTGCCCTAGCATGCCTTCCAGGAGAATCTGCTCCCAGATTTTGCCAGGCACAGAGGTGAGACTGACTGGTCTGTAATTCATCCAGGTCATCCATTTTCCCTTCTTGAAAATGGGGGTTATATTTCCCTTTTCCCAGTCATTGGGAACTTCACCTGTCTGCCATGATTTTTCAAATATGATGGCCAGTGGCTTTGCAACTTCATTCGCCAGCTCCTTCAGGATCCACGGATGAATTTCATCAGGTCCCATGGACTTGTGCACGTTCAGGTTCTTAAGATGGTCTTGAATCAGATCTTCTCCTACAGTGGGCCCAAGGTCTAGGTTTTCACAGTCCCTGTGTCCGCCTTCCAAGACTCGGGTGCTGCGAATTGCGTGCAGCAAGCTCACTGCCCTGGACTTCAAGAGAGCAGACTTTGGCCTCTTCAGGAACTGCTTAGTAAGGTCCCATGGGATATAGCCCTAGAGGGGAGGGGGGCCCAAGACTGTTGTTTGAGATTCAAGGATCACCTGCTACAAGCTCAGGAGTGTTGCATCCCGACTAGAAGGAAGTGCAGCAGGAGGGCCAGGAGACCTCCTTGGATGGATAAGGAGCTGCTGAGAAAAATTCACAGGAAAAAAGAGGCTTATAAAAGGTGGAAGGAAGGACAGGTGGCCTGGGATGAATACAGGGATGTTGTCCGGGAAGTTAGGGACCAAGTTAGGAAAGCTAAGGCCCAATTGGAGCTAAACTTGGCTAGGGATGTTAAAGATAACAGGAAGGGATTCTATAGGTATGTAGTGGCTAAAAAACAGACTAGGGACAATGTAGGCCCCCTCCGGAAGCTTTTGGGAGAACTGGCTACACAGGACTTGGAGAAGGCCTAGGTTCTGAATGGCTTCTTTGCCTCGGTCTTCACTGGCAAAGGCTCTGACCACAGCACCCGAGTCTTGGAAGGCAGACGCAGGAACTGTGAAAACCTTGGGCCCACTGTAGGAGAGGATCTGGTTCAAGACCATCTTAAGAACCTGAATGTACACAAGTCCATGGGCCCTGATGAAATCCATCCGCGGGTCCTGAAGGAGCTGGCAAATGAAGTTGCAAAGCCACTGGCCATCATATTTGAAAAATCATGGCAGACAGGTGAAGTTCCTGACAACTGGAACTTCCCCATTTTCAAGAAGGGGAAAATGGATGACCTGGATGAATTACAGACCAGTCAGTCTCACCTCTGTGCCTGGCAAAATCTGGGAGCAGATTCTCCTGGAAGGCATGCTAGGGCACATGAAAAAGAGCAAGGTGCTTGGTGACAGCCAGCATGGCTTCACTAGGGGGAAATCCTGCCTGACCAATTTGGTGGCCTTCTATGATGAGCTTATGGAACTGATGGATGGGGGTGGAGCAGCTGATGTCATCTACCTGGACCTGTCCAAAGCATTCAACACTGTCCCACACAACATCCTTGTCTCTAAATTGGAGAGATATCAATTTGGTAGGTGGAGCACTCGGTGGATAAAGAACGGGCTGGATGGCTGCACACAAAGAGTTGTGGTCAACGGTTCAATGTCCAAATGGAGATCAGTAACGAGTGGTGTGCCTCAGGGATCGGTGTTGGGACCGGTCTTGTTTAATATCTTTGTTGCTAACATGGACAATGGAATTGAGTGTGCCCTCAGCAAGTTTGCCGATGACACCAAGCTGTGTGGTTTCGTTGACACGCTGGAGGGAAGGAATGCCATTCAGAGGGACCTTGACACACTTGTGAGGTGGGCTGATGCCAACCTCATGAAGTTTAACCATGCCAAGTGCAAGGTCCTACACCTGGGTCGGAGCAATCCCAGGCACAGCTACAGGTTGGGCAAAAAGGAAATTCATGGTATTCCTGCGGAGAAGGACTTGGGGGTGTTGGTCAATGAGAAAATGAACATGAGCCAGCTTCAGTTTCTGCTTACAGCCCAGAAAGCAACCGTATCCTGGGCTGCATCAAAAGGAGCGTTACCAGCAGGTCCAAGGAGGTGATCCTGCCCCTCTACTCTGCTCTTGTGAGACCTCACTTGGAGCATTGTGTGCAGTTCTGGTGTCCTCAACATAAAAAGGACATGGAACTGTTGGAACAAGTCCAGAGGAGGGCCACGAGGATGATCAGGGGACTGGAGCACCTCCCATATGAAGACAGGCTGAGAAAGTTGGGGCTGTTCAGCCTGGAGAAGAGAAGGCTGCGTGGAGACCTCAGAGCAGCCTTCCAGTATCTGAAAGGGGCCTACAGGGATGCTGGGGAGGGACTCTTCATTAGGGACTGCAGTGATAGCACAAGGGGTAACGGGTTGAAACTTAAGCAGCAGAGGTTTAGATTGGATCTAAGGAATAAATTCTTTCCTGTGAGGGTGGTGAGGCACTGGAATGGGTTGCCCAGGGAGGTAGTGAATGCTCCATCCCTGGCAGTGTTCAAGGCCAGGTTGGATGAAGCCTTGAGTGACAGGGTTTAGGGTGAGGTGTTCCTGCCCATGGCAGGGGGATTGGAACTGGATAATCTTAAGGTCCTTTCCAATCCTAACTATTCTATGATTCTAAGTTCAGGTTAGATATAAGGTAGAAGTTCTTTGCTGTGAGGGTTTTGAGGCAGTGGAATGGTTGCCCAAAGAAGTGGTAAATGCTCCATTCTTGGTGGTGTTCAAGTCCAGGTTGGACAGGGCTTGGAGCATCCTGGTCTAGTGGAAGGTGTCCCTGCCCATGACAGGGGGTTGGAACTGGATGAGTTTAAGGTCCATTCTAACCCAAAATATTCTACCATTCTATGACCTCTCTTTGCTTCAGTTTTTTCAAGTTCACTGTGGGAACAGTAATTCTATCATGCCTCTTTAGAGCATTTATGAAAGCTGAGTGCTGAAGGAAAAGAGTGTCATTTAAAGAGAGATCATACCAATATAATTTTTCCTCAGAATATGTCTTCTCTATTTGCTGCTGTAGGGTCCAATATCCAGAGGTATTAAGGCTGCTAATTTTTGCCCACTTTTCCAAGTACACTTGGGTGCTTCATTTCCATTTGAATGTATCTGTGGGGCTAGAAGTCTAACAGATGAACCAGTTATCCACAGTTAAATATGGGGAGGCAGAACTATATTCCTGAGTATGCAAAGAGATTCCATGTTTTAAACTCCTGTAATTTTTAAAATTTCATTTGAATTTGACTCATGAAATTTGGCCAATGTCTGCTGATTTCTATCGGTATTTCCTGTGGTCCAGTTTTCATAACTACTTTGAAAATCCACTGCCTAACTCTTTTCTAGAGTCATTGAATGGCTTTCTCTAGGACGGTGTTTCCTAGTTTTGCACAACTCATTTTCAATCAAGTTGTTTAATCTACATTGTTTAATCAAAAGTAATAGCAATAAATTCTTCTTTGTATCCAGTTATAAAGGTGAGAACTCTAAAACTTTTATACAATATTAAAATTTTAAATTTTAATGGCACAAACGCATATTTGACATGAGATATTACTTTATTTAAAAATGACGTAAACCCCCAGTTTGAAGGAAGCAAAAAATTGCCTCTAGGTTGATACTTTTAAATCCTGGGTTCAGTCAATAGATTTGATTGTAAAATTAAATTGAAAAACCAAAATATTTAACAAGAAACATAAAATTCTTAAGAATTGGAGATGCTCTCTGCTTTAAAATATTATAATGTAGAAAAAGGGAAATTGAAAACACATATGAGCTTATTATCAAAAGTAATTGAGATCTAAAAACTGCCTTGGATACTTGCGTATACCTGTTTAAAGTTAATAGAAACCATATAATATATCTGAGAACTTTCCTAAAAGCACATTTGGAATAGTTGTCTGGTATGAGCTATCCAATTGTATTCCAGGTAGTTAGAATATAACTCCTGTAACTTGGAACATCTTTATGTTGACCCAGAACACTGTTAACAAGTTTACAAAAAATGTTGCCCTTCAGTTACTCACAAAGATGTGGTTCAGCATTTCATGAGTGGAAGTAAGTGCCTACTGATGGCCATTTGCATCCCATGTCTCAGTTCAATTCCCAGTGACATTTGCTTGCTATAGAGGAGATATCCTGACTTGCATCTCTAAAAGAGAGAGAAAAATTATACCAAATCATAGAGTATGGGTTCTCCTAACACTGCTGTCATTGCCATGGGTTAAGAGTGTAGGATATAGGGATCTGTTAATTTTAATTGTCATGTCCTGAATCTGCCCATATACACATATATATACAAATATATATATATACATAAAGAAATAAATATAAAAATCCCAGAAATCCCAAGGACAAGACACAGAACCTGTATGCCATCTGACATTTTTTACAAGCTCTCCAGAATTAATCTGTCTAGGAGCTACTATGCTCAGCTTAATTATGGAAAGGCTGCATCTGTGTTCAAAGCTGTTGAGAGAGAAAGAAGAAAGTAAAAATGTCCACTAGGTTTGATTAACTGCTTTCAGCCTGATGAATAAAGACAGATGGTTACTAGATATTTTTCCTTAATGGATTTTGGAGATCCATTTGGTGGATGAATTAAAGTTATAGGTCCCAAATCTGCCTTTGAATCTATGCCTGCATAGACCTTAGTGATTCTAACAAATTTTGTATGCATCCAAGAGAGACGTTTGCCCTAAGGCTGTTAAATATGTTGTTAAAAAGCAGTTTCAAAATGAAAACTAAAAGTCAAATGATAGTTTACAGTATTAATAAAACAAGTTACAAAATATGTAATCTGGGAAGGAATTCCTTGCAAGGGATAATTAGGGTGAAGTGCCTGTGCAGACTTATTCCCATAGAATCTGTGCCTGTTCAGATGTGACCTCTGCCTGAGGCTTGACAATGTTTTAATGTTGACTTGAAAACTTGGAGAAGTTCATTAAAGTCGCATTTGATAGTTTTATAACATGGAAAGAGAAATAAATACTTTTATAGTGTAGGTTTGTTTGCATGAATCTATTAGCAGGTGTCAGCTCCAGGTGGAGGAGGTCTTTAAGACAGGGTGTAATTCTGCAGGTGGGCACATGTTTCAATTCATGGGTATGAATATTTCTGTCCTTTACTTGGGTGTGAATGTCTGTGTTTATTTTTAAGAATGTATTTGATTGTCTATGGGTTCGGGCTCTCAGGGAATATTTAGTCTTGAAGGGTATTGGGACATCATTCAGCAACCTCTTAAATCATCTGTCTAGTTTTATGTGTGAATAGTCACAGTGATTTCAGTTGGATTAGACATAACATAAACAATTAGATCTAAATCTGAACAGTTTTTGAGTCAGGGGTTGAGGTTACCATATGATATAAGATGTCTAAGATGACAATAAAGAGAAACAAAACAACAAAAAATTGCACTGAGTATCCTGATTTTTCCATAGTTGGTAGGTTGCCTAAAGTATAAAACACCAGTTAGCTAAAATACTACCTGCCATAGAACCATCAAAGCCCCCCACAGATCCTGAAAGGGACCTTGAGGGGGTCATCTAATTTGTCCCCAGGCACCACTTGAGGATCGTCTGTCACTAAGTCATTCCTGACAGAGAGCTGGTCTCATTGACAACATTTGAACGTGATTACAGCTGTTTACAAGCAGCACAGACATTTCTGAAAAGCAAGGGGAATGCCCTTCTGATCAGCATTAAAGGTGAAATCGGCGACATTCAGTATGTACAAAACATACATTAATCAAAGTAATAATGTAAGTAATTGATTACACACAGAGTGAGGTCACGACTCCTCAACAGGAAAAATACATGGCTTCACCATTCAGAAGTGAGAGACTTGTCCTTCAAGTGACAGAAAACAGAATGTGTTTAGGGCAGGTGACTCTTTTTCGTGGTTGATCACTTAATGCTTTTTGAATCATCACCTCATTTTTCATCTTATTTTGCTTCAGCTTTCATTTTAAAGACTAGCTGATATAACAGAGAGTAAAACCTGCAACTAAGTGAATCCATTTATGAGAGGCAGAGATGTTTTTAAGAGTTTGCAGGTGGGAGGGAAGGCATATTGCAGATGTGCATAGTTAATAACCCAAGTGATGATGAGGAGATACTAGCACCCATTTTCTTTAATCCCCTTTGCAGAATCCATGCTCAGAGTTCAGAGACATGTTCTGGGGCTCCAAGTTTTATGTGATGTATTTTTAGCATTGTCGCTATCTACCAGGAATGACAAGTGATGTTGATGGTGTATTAAACCTCCCCAGTTTGAAGGGACAAAGAGAGGGAAGTGCAGACAGACTTGGAGTTGAGGATTTATTTTTATTTTTTAAATCTTGCTTTAAACAATATTGGTTTATGTCTAGGTTGCACTCAAAGGTCTGATTAAAGGTATGCGTTTATGCTGGCTGCAAGTTAGCACTGCTTGGTTAAGTATTTGTAAGGCTGCTATAGGGCCCAGATTTAAATGGGAACTAATAATCTACCACATGTACCTGGAGTCCCTCATGAGCTGGGATTGCTTTAGCATCTCCATCACTACTGTTACCTGTCTTAGCTACTGAGTTTGTCTACCCATGCCTTAATCAGACTTTTGGTTACCATGTATGGCTCACTTTCTGTTTGCCTCCACATTCACATTGCTGTTTATGAATTTAACTATGATAAAAAAATGTGACTTTTGCATAGATATTACCTAAATATTTGAAAATGCTTTGTGGTCTGTTATGAAGGTGGGTGGAAAAGGTCAGATGTAAAACAGATGTTTGTCCAACCTGCCATTGTTTGGAGACACGCAGGAGAAGTTACAGGAAGAAGATGCAGAAGTGCATTTTTTTCTGATGTATATATAGAGAAACTTCTAAAAGAGCAGCAAGCAAAACAGTGGTTGTATTGCAAGAATTTTAGGGAAGAGTCTGTTGCTCTCAAAGAAGTGGATTAAGATAAATTGGTACATCTTCTCTAACACTGATGGTTCTGTGAAAGCTGTTTCATATTATCTTATGGGAGAAGGAAGGCAGGCAAGTGTAATTTCTCATGAGGATAACATCAAGATGATTCCTGGCTGACTTGCTGAGGAGTACCTAATTGCCTTTAGGTTTTCTGATTCTATCCTCTTTTTGGAAAATAATGACAATTTGGTTGATAAAAAATTAGTTTGGAAAGAGTACAATCCACTTTGAGCTGTTCCTGAAAGCCTAGAGATCCACAGATGTCCACAGAGAAGAAAACCTCCCTTACAAATACACAGGAGTGCTCATAATCTTAATGATTTGTCTGATTTAAGATGTTTTGTCTATTTCAGAAAATTTAAAAAGGGTGATTAGGGTTCATGGAAATACCAAGGAAGACTTACAGCCTATGGCTTTATTTCATATGGCACGTTATTACAAGACCTACTACTTCAAAGAAAAGATAGAGCTGTTGCAGGCATTGAATTCACAAGGGAAAGGCAGGCTACAAGACTGTATAATGCTAAGATGTATGTTGCACGGGTCCCTGCCAAAAGGATTTACAAGCCCAGTTTGGCCATAAGTACAGAATTTCCTCAGTCTGAGGTTCTTACACTTGAGAAAGTAACAGGAGATTTAGCTGAGGAAGTAGTTACTATTAATAGTACTATTTTTTGTTAAAATTATTTCTTAGAATATCGAGAAATGGTGTGCTACAGCTGTTTCTTCAGTGCCAAGTGAAGATCTCCAGGAATTACTATCTTTGAATTTACAATCTTTACTATATTTATAAAAACAAAATCTCCTTTAACTTGGAAGTAAAACACATTTTTCACTTTAATGGACACATACTTCATTTAACAAGAATTATTTTCCCAAAGGATGTATTAAAAAATAGTTTGAACATGAAGGAGAGGTTATACAGCCTTATTTCTTTTTTTTTCCCATATTCATGCCTGTGAGTTCAGAGATCTTAATTCACAAGGTACTTGGCTACATTCCTAGCTTTAGGCAGACTAATAGATTTGCTGCCTTTACTGGATAATTCATGTGCTTCAAGTGGAGTGCATGAATAGATAACTGGCTGAAGGAAAAGAATTATCTCAACCTTTGTATAGCAGTTCAATAGTATTTGTAAGAGCAAAGTCTGTTTGCCTAAATTAGTTTTGTGTATGTGAGTTCAATAGTTCCTGCATCCAGGATTTATAGCCTGAAAAGTGCTTGTGTAACCATTAAGTCCATAAAAATCCGAATGTATGAAAGTGTTTATATACTCTCAGAAATTGTAGTAAACCAAACAAATGATTTTGTGTGTTTTCTGCTCCTATATATATTTAATCAGGAGAATAATTTTTATCTTTTTGTTAATGACTCATTTGTTGAAACAGATTCTAACCTATTGTCTGCTGAAATTGTTTTCCGAGAAAAGCCTTGTAGCCAAGAACCTGCCTGCAGAGCTCAAGATGCAAATCCCTTACCCAAGCCACAAAAGCACACGAAACACACGGAGCAGGGACCCTTGGGAGTAGCTGAAAAAGCCTGAATCAGCAAACAGAATAGAACAAAATGGAAAACTGAAGAGTTCTGTGGTAAATCCCTAGACTGAACTGAAAAACAGGTATGTGACTGGCAGAGACAGAGGAAGCCGAGGTGGAGATTGGACACGTAGACATAATGGTTCATGCTTCTAAAGAATGTAATTTATGTTGCAACAGAGACAGAAGAATATCAACAGACAGCAAATATTGGGAATGGTATGTGGTACTTTGGGATGAAGGGAAAGTGCTTAAAGAAAGAATGCAAGTTGACTAGCAAATTAGTGCAAAGTGCAAAGGAAGCACAGGAGAAATGTGGCCAAAGAGGTGAAAAACAATGCAGGGAAAGGTAACAGAAACATTCTGAAGGCCCTGTGGTTCAATTGGAAGCTTCTACTATGCTGAAACGTTACAGAGGCTTTAATAAAGTAAACAGCAGGAAAACTTCTAAACAAGAAATGAAGCTATGAAAAGACAGAAGAGTGCTTATTACCAGGGTAATACCAGAACAGAAAAAGAGCTTGGCACTGCAGTTCAAAGAAGTTGTGAACAGGCTCAGCTTCCCCACTTTAAAAAAGGAACAGGGGAACCTGAACATTTTGCCTATTTTTGTGTTAAGAACAGAAATCAGAAGCACAGCCTGTAACTATCATGTTGAAAAATACAGAGCCAGAAAAGGATGACAGCAAAAACCTTAAAGAAATGGGAAGGAAGTAAATTAATATCTGGGAAGAAGTGATTTTGCCTAAAAAATGAGAATGTGGTATCAAGGAGTGGATGCCTACAATAAGGATCCCACACATGGGCGAGGTGTTCTTGCGTTTTCCTGGGGAAAGTCTTCTGCAGTGATACTATGTGGGGTGAAAGATGCTGTGACTGTAAAATTCGGGGGTATAAAAGCTGGATTTAGACTCAAGAAATTCTACAGAGACTAGCTGTTCATGTTGCAGATTACCATGCAAGGCTCATTCTGCATGAAAGGCATCTTGTTTTGCCATTGCTTTAATTGACCTTCCATAGTTAGCACTTAGCATGAAGACACTTGTGTCATGGGGCATACTTGAGATCTGCAAAGTCCCAGTTAGAAATATCAGAAACAGAGATTGAAGTGAGGGTAAGTAACGGCACAATGGAACAGTTCACCCAGGAGGCTTGTCTGAATCATGTATCCACTGCTGTTTGGCATTGGCATGGACTGACTATGTAATACTATATTCAGTATAGAATATATAGATTACCAAGGCATAAAGGGACAGGGCACTTGAGTTATTGTGTGATGGCTCTGAAAAGCTTGGAGGACGGACAAATGTCCTGGCAAAGGTAGGTCAAGCTTGGCTCAAAATCAATTAGCTCAAATCCATCCTCCGTGTAACAAGATGTTATGTAGATGCAACATCCTGATAATTTAAAGAAGCCACATCTTCTCCAGCAAAACTATCAGGAAGTGTGAGATAGGGTGTATATTCATAGCATAAGAAGGCATGGCATAGAGAAATAGGAATTAACACAAACTCGATCACAATCTCGTGTTAATGTACAGCTGTTAGAACTGGAGACATCCCAAAGTGGTAGAGAAGGAAGTAGATGCTTTCTTAAGATGGATACTGGGCATATGGTGATAAAACTTAACTTGTTGTGAAATTGTGCCGAAAAGTCCTCAAGCAGCAATCTGTCACCACTGGTTCTTGAGGGAGTTCATGAGGTGGGTACTGCAAGTTAGCGTTTCTCAGCCAGCTTTAGATCTTACCCATCCGAGAGCAGCCCATCTCATGGTGTGTATGCACTTACGTGTAACTTTATTCACACACCAGTGTGAACACGTGGTCAGTTTTTTATTAAAAGAAGCCTTCACTAGTTCTATTTTATGTTAAAAATGTAAGTTCAACTTTAACTCAGACAGAGATCAATCCCCACCAGTTCTTCCCACGGTTTTTCTGCAGCACTGTAGATGCAGATGGGTGTTGTGTCAGTGTGTGCATATGGCATCCCCAGCAGCCCATATATTCACCCAGCCCTCCAGTGCAGTGTGTGAGGGAGAACATGTACACGTGCACATATGCATTCAGTGAGGGACGTGGCAGGGGAGCACAGAGTGGAGGTGAAGACTCATGCAGAGATGCTCTGCAGGGATCATGCATGGTGGCCACCATAGCCTGGCTCCTTGACCACCTCTGTCTGCTCCCCATAGACTAAGGGGAGCCAGGGTGGACATCAGGCTGGAGGTGGTCACTTCTGCCCCTTGTCCCATTATGCAGAAGTTACAGCTGGCTGTATCCTCAAGTGTGAGAGTGGATGCTTTAAATGCCAACACACCTGTGATGATCCAAATAACATAAATAAGGAAGAGGAAGCAAAATTGTCCAACAAAATCTGTAAGAAGATGCCTTACTGGGGCAAGGCATAATTGACCTGGAAACCAGTGTGCCATTAAAAAGCAGAAGCACCAAATGGCAGAGAAGTGAAAATAGTTTATACTTCTTGCACTAGTGACAGGATGGATGAATGAGTGTTCACAATAGTAATGAATGACAGCAGATCTTGATGGTAATGTCCCTTTAAGAAACTGACCTCATCTTTTATGTAAACTACCTATAGAGGTATGCTTTCATTTTCACTGCCTCTAAAAAATTTATATTCAACAGATTCATCATCTCATAAAACCCCAAAGGAATCATGGAATGGAAATGTGCTTGTATCTCATGTTAGGTTTGCACCCTGTACTTCAGTCTTCCAGTGCCTAAAGTAAAATAGGTCAGCACTACATTTTGTATTGGAAAACCAAAGCATGTTGTCTGTGTGATAACTTAGACTCATTCCCCCAAAACAATCAGCAGGGATTTTTAAAACAGGGTTAAATATGGCTAAATTGTATTTCAATCCCTTTAGCTGGATGGATTTCAAAATTTTCTTATTGCTCAAGTAACTTTCAGAGTACACGACAGAAGGTGTTAAATCTCTCAAATGTATTTAATTGATTACATCTTGTAATGCAACTTGCTATGGGTACTGAACCAGTTATTTCTGTCAAAACTAAGTTGAATGTCTTCACTGGAGACAAACTGAAATTCTGTTTCATGTGTGTTACATGTGTTCACTTCATGAAGTGTTCTTAATGGCAAACCAGTAATTGCCCTTTCTCAGCCTCTTAGGCTGGCTTGACTGTCAATTAACTATAGATATTTTCTGAATGAGGAGTAGGTGACTAGCCAAAGGTTTGTGCTAAAGCAAGGAATGTCATTTTGGGCTTTTTGTTGTGAGAGGAGGGGTGGCCCATGTGTGCTAAAGCACAATTCTAACCACACAGATTGCACTACAGAGAGTAAATAACCCTGTCCTGACTCGTTTTTACTACTGCCCATCAGAAATCAGTTCCACTGAAACTACACTAAGTTTTTAGACAGGAAATTCCAACTGTTTGCTATAAAGGAAACTGTTATTTTTTTTCTTCCCCATGTCTAGGAAAATGTACTTTAAACTTATAAAACGTATAGCAGTTAATTTTTTCCCGAAGCCAGCGCTCGCTACATCATGTCTGTTCCCAGTGCTGTCAATCATTATCCAGTCAGCATAGTGTTCAGAAGGTGGAGCTGTCAGGCAGAAGGAATAAAAGGTAAGAAAAAGAAGGCTTCTGCTTTCTTTCTGATGCCAAGGGTAAGTGAGATTATGTCAAACCTTTAAACAGAGTCCCCTTTCTCTGCCCCACCCCCTGCCTGTATATAACACATGCTGCATTTAGCAATACCTGCTTTTACCCAGCCGGTGGTGGGGTGTGTGTGTGCCTGCTTCTCACCCTTGCTATGGATGCTCTTGCTGACAGCCCCCTTGGATGGCTCTGTGTGGGCATCACTGCGCTTTTTGGGGTGACTGTGTTCTGCAGAGCCAAGAGGAACCCAGTGGGTAAAGAAAATGTACTGGTCTGGAGCCTCCTGCCTGCCTTGCTGGGGCTGCTGTGCGTGGCCATGCTGGGCACTGGTGAGGGGCTGGTGGTGTTCTGTGCCTCGTGCCTCATTTCCTCCATATACCTGAGTAGCACGGTGCTGCTGCCTGTGGGTGACAAAGCTGTGCTTATTACAGGTAGGGTGCTGCAGGCGTGCTTCGGGAAGCAAAACTGGCTTTTCTCACAAGTGGGCTAGAAAACTTTGTGTCCTTGGGTTAGGTATCTATGAAATGCATGCTTGTAAGATTTCCTTTTATTGTTTGGGTTTTTTTTTTTTTGCTAATTTTATTTGCTTTGTCTGAGATTTTTTTTTTTAGGTAAATAAGTGTTCTGGAATTAGGTAGAAAAGCGTTTTAATAGATGCTATTATTTTTTAGTGTCTCATTTAATCTTTACAAGTAGCTTTTTAGATGTAGTTGTGAAATTAACCATTCTGCAAAAAGCAGAAGAATGCTTATGGTGTTCTAGCTTTTTAAGAGGGACATTAACTTCTGGGAGCCCTCAGAACACGCTATTCATACTTTACTTGTATTTACTTGAATTTATTGTACTGAATATGGATGTTTGGTTGTCTTTTGGTATGCTCATTTAGACAGTGCATGCTGTGTCTATCCTGCATGTATTTCCAGACAGTAGTTTGGTGACATCTCTTTGAAATGATGTATGAAATCGTTCGACACTGAGTAATTTCCTTCATTAGCAGGGAAAGTTCAGAGCTAATTAATTGAGTCTCTGTTAACACTGTGGTCTACTTAAACCTCACTTTTGTTTTGCAAGGATGGCATTTTTGTGGCTTTATGTCTTTTCTCCCGCTTCTTCTAAAACTTTAGATGTTGTTTATTTGTGTTAATCAAGCCTTTAAACTGGAGTGCTTGCCAACTGCTTCTTCTATTGTCAACTTGCTCTCTTTTTTATTTATTTATTTATTTTCTTTGTTTTTTTTTCTCCTCTGGAATGCTTCATTAAGTCACTTTAGTTTACATAACTATTCCGTGCAGAATTTCATTTTTATAGGGACACCTGAAAATAACTTAGATTTACCTAGCAAGCATTAATGTGGAGGTTAAATGCAGAAGTTAAGAGAGAACAAGGTATGTTCTCCCCTCACAGCTGGGTTTCTTCCTGCAGGTGTATCAGATGAAGATGGATGTTGGGCAGGGGTATTCCTCTTTTCCCACCATTGCAGACATGGGGGTTGTGCTTGTACTTGGGCATTTCCTTGCTTTTTGTAAGACTGCAGTTCTCCAGGGAAAAGCAGTCTCTGAGCTGACCTGCTGTAGAGAATATGAATTAGAGCAATACAGGGGAGTGAAGAATAGTTGGGGATATTCCAGGAAGTGATTGTGCTTTCTCTGTATCCATGCTGTAACTGTCCTGAGGAAATGCAAGTTTGGACACCTCTGACAGCTGACATGTCTGAGGAGGCTCTTCTTGGTCTTCCTTTGAATCCAGACTGTTATGCAATCAATCAACCCCTGCATCAACTGGAACAGAAGTTTTGCTCAGCACATTTCTTGGTTGAATTGTTTTGGCTGTAGTACATTTCCCTGCACCAACCATAGGATGTTTTGCAGGTGTAAGGTGCATCTAAATCAATTTTTGATGTCATATTCTCCAATTTAAAAAAGACCTGAGGCAGGCACTTAATGGGAAATGGTGATTCTATTTATTTATTTATACTGCCACCACCACCCCTTTCAGCTCTGCAGGGCTGAGGAATGCTGCTGTGTTCTGGGCAGCTACCACATATCACTAGTGAGATGGTTGCCAAAGGATGGAGCAATAATCTCTGTGCTTATCTCCCTGGGTTTTGTCAGATATTGTTCTGGCCCTCTTTAGGTGTCCCTTGTACAGATACTGCTCTGTGTTGTTTATTTAACCTGACAGTTCACCAGAGTACCATGGGAAGGGAAAACTGTGTCCAGTTGTCAAAATGCTTTTTCACATGAATAATTGTGCGCATCTGAGCCATTTTAAAGCCTGCTTTAAGTCACTGGTGAAACATTAATTCTGATCCTCTTCCTGAGAGTGAGCACTTCAGTGTCCTAAAACAGAAGCTCCTGGACATGCAAACACTTTCGAGTAGTTTGGTAGATCCAATACCCAGTTTCTGTAAAAAGTTAGATTCCCGTGAAGATTCAAAGTAGCAGGAATTGTGAAATTCTTGCTTCATTTATCCTGTGTGGAGTGAGATGAGTTTCTGCGGTTAATTTGGTCTTTTCAGTCTTGATGTGGGACTTCCCATTTCTGATGCCTAGTGTGAGTCTATGATAAATGCTCAGTAATAATTTGGTTACAGTCAGTAGCGACTGCCTTTCCTATGATAAATCTTTAGATCATTCACAAAGTTTTGGTTTTGACATACAAGTAGGGAGGAAGGAATTCTCTCTTTCTTCCCTATAGGGGATTAACAACTGTTCGAATTTGATGAGTTGAAAGGTATGGGTGTCAATAACAGGTCTGAAATTAAAATCAGACTTGTTTGGATAAAACCTGGGGACAAACCCAATGATAAACACTGCTTTTTATTTCCTTCTTGGAGCTGCTGCACCCATCCCTCTTTGGGAAGTGGCAGAGTGATCAGCAAGTTAAAGCTGTGTTGTAAAACTTAATTTACATCTATATCTGTGGCTGTGTACTTGCTGGAAAGGATGAAAAGGGAAGGATTTGATCCAGAAATAGGGGTTTTCACCAAAAAAAAAAAAAAACCAAAAAGGAAAGACACCCCACCCCCAAACTCAGAAATCTGTCTTATCTTTGGGATGTTTGCAGGCCCCTTCCTGTCTCTTTAGGGAATTCCAAGAATGCAGGTTTTTTCTTCCCTTTTGGGTCAGGGCTGCGAGAAGCTAAATGTGATATATGTGGTTCTCTGGTACATCTTCAACAACCTGCAGACTTAAAAAATGCTAAAAAGCAGGTATTTTTTCTTTAACGAGTTAAAAAGAGCACAAGAAATTCTTTTCAACATCTTGCACTGACTAATCCAGGCATTTAGCTTGTGTTTCTTTCACCTGAAATTAAATATTTTCACCTGAAATTAAATATTTTCACCTTTTGGGACTGAAGATCCAGCTAAAAGGCAGAAATTAAGATCTAGCATGATTGTAGTGAGTCTCTATTGAGTGTGGATTTTGGGTGCAGGAACAGGCCTGTGAATAACTAAGATAATATCTGCCTCTGTGTGGCAAAGTCAGAGATTAACTCTGATAAATTTATGGTAGCGTTATGTAGGGAGTATCACAGCTCTTTCAGAAATGAGGAGATAGTAAAAGATCTGGTAGGAGTCCCAGCCCTTTGTCTGACATTCAGGTTTCCAGACATGTGGGTTTGGAAGCTGAGCATTTATGTAATAAATTGCTATTGAAGGAGATAGCCAAGCCTTGGGATCGCTCCATGGATCTCAGTGCACATCAGCATCCAGGAGCTTGCTTTGCCGCAGTTAGAGTGGAACGTGTGGTGCACAATCATGGTACATGCTGATGTGTGTCTGCTTTGTTGTGCAAAAACTGCATTAGTTTCTTAAGCTCCTCATTTACCTTCTGACATTGTCCTTTGTAAATCTTCTGCAGCATAGACCCTATAAACTCCTTCCCTCTCTGTAGCAGAGCCCTGTGTTGCCTCATTTCGGGTCTTGGTGGGCAGATAGGTGACATGTTTCCTCCCTTGCTGAGCAGCTTCTCTGCAGGTGAGAAGAATGGAAATCAGAGTTAAAAAAGACACCAGGAGAGAAAACACCTTCTTAACATATCTTAAGATAACAAAACACTGCGACAAAGGGTGAGACTTGTGAATCAGCTGAATTATTTGTTAAATATTTCTCGTTATGTGGTTGGAGGAATTGCGCAATTGTTATCGCAGCAATCCTTGTGTGTTTGCTCCAGCAGTGCTTCCTGTGTTTGGTAGTTCAGTGCTTTATTATAGGCACAGTTTGGAATAAGTCTGGATAGACAGGATAAGAAAAACTCTGATTAGTGTTAGCATGAATTAAATAGCTGGTGCTGTTTGGCTTAACCTAAAAATGCTACTCAAGGGCTTTCTTGGGGCTTGAAAGCATTGAACTCCTTTGCAGGTAAAGAAACAGTTGCTTGGCTTTGCCTTGGTTGCAGCCTGTGACAAAAAAATGTATTTATCAGAAGGATCTGGACAGTAGATGTTTGAATGGAATAATGCTGCTTCTTTGAAGTAAGAAATAGAACCCAACAATTTCAATTCCAATGTCTTGTAATTGCTTTCTCCATCTGAGATTTCAGATTAATGCATGTTTTCTTTTTTTTTTCCCCTAGACACTTCTGTTAGAAAGTTTCAGTCTGAATAGTTGAATAAACCCAATCTATGGTTTTATTTCCGCTGTGTGTATGGAGTAAGTCTTGGAATCTGTTACTGGTAGAGCATGAAGTGGTGCTGTTAGCAATAAGCCAAGAGCACATGGTCTATCAAGCTTTGTGGAACATGCAAAGGTCCAGCTCTGCAAACCTTCATATCTGAACTTCCAACTGTCATATGTATTTCAGTGACTTTATTTCCTCACCCTTCTGGTTACATTTGCATATGTGTGCCTTTAATGATGTTTTAGGACAGACCTACTTTTCAAGTCTTTGTGATGCTTTCAGGAAGCGATACTGGGATAGGACATGCACTGGCTAAATACCTGGATAGCTTAGGCTTCATTGTGTTTGCTGGGGTTTTGAATAAGGATGGACCTGGAGCTAAGGAACTGAGACGGACCTGTTCTCGGAGGCTTTCTCTGCTGCAGCTGGATGTAACCAATGCCAAACAAGTCAAGGAAGCCTTTCTGAAAGTCTCAGAGAGGGTGCAAAATACAGGTAACAGCTTATTTTTCCCGTTATAACAGGAGTACTAATGTAACTGCTTACAAGCTGCATCTCTTAACTTCTGGGTGCATCATGACTTCTGTGTGTCATCTCCATTCCACCATCTGTGGGCAGTCCAGGGTATTTATATCCATGACTCCTGCTTTCTGGGCCACATGGAAAATGGTGATGGCTGTTCATAGAGTGGGTACTGTGTGTCTGCAGCTGCATCAGTTTGACCTTTGTGGAGTATGAAGATAGACTGAGAAAGTTGGGGCTGTTCAGCCTGGAGAAGAGAAGGCTGCATGGAGACCTCAGAGCAGCCTTCCAGTATCTGAAGGGGGCCTACAGGGATGCTGGAGAGAGACTATTCATTAGGCACTGCAGTGACAGGACAAGGGGTAATGGGTTAAAACTTAAACAGCAGAGGTTTAGATTGGATCTAAGGAAGAAGTTTTTTGCTGTGAGGGTGGTGAGGCACTGGAATGCATTGCCCAGGGAGGTTGTGAATGCTCCATCCCTGATAGTGTTCAAGGCCAGGTTGTACAGAGCCTTGGGTGCCATGGTTTAGTGTGAGGTGTCCCTGCCCATGGCAGGGGGATTGGAACTGGATGATCTTAAGGTCCTTTCCAACCCTAACTATTCTATGATTCTATGATTTCATGCTGTTAACAACCTTGTGCCTTTTCTTCTTCCCAGGGCTCTGGGGAGTCGTGAACAACGCAGGTATCCTAGGCTTCCCTGCCGATGGCGAATTGCTCCCCATGAACACATACAGGATGTGCATGGAGGTGAATTTCTTTGGGGCTGTAGAAGTGTCTAAGACCTTCTTATCATTGCTCCGTAAATCCAAGGGGAGGCTGGTTAACATGTCCAGCATGGCAGGTGAGCTGAACTACAGCACCAAAAAACTGCTGGTGCAACAGGAAAACACCTAACTTCCTTGGCAAAAATGTCGAGGAAGGTGTTGGTTGTTGTCAATACACCAAGGGAGTTAATATCTATGTAATAAGTGCAGGTTTTTCTTTTGGTTGGGAGACTATTTCCAGAAATCAGCCCTTAAAGAATCAGCTAAAGCAACTAAAAATAGGCTGTTATATGAAAGATGGTGAAATTCAGATCTTGTGTTACAGATGCTATGAATGATGGCTGTGTGAGCTTCCAGAAAGATGGGTGGTAAATCACAGATGTTGCTATAATATGTTCCAGCAGAAGTCTGTGACCATGTCTGTGTCATTGAACCACACTGTGGAGATGCTCAAAAGCTTTCTCTGCCTTCTGCAGAGAAAGGCTTTATTCCATTTGGGCTGGTTACATATAAAGTTTCAAACTTTTCTTAATACTTTAGGTTAACCAGAGCATAAATATCTTTTGGGGAAGTTCATGACATTTGTAACAGTCTCTAATAAATGTTAGATATTTCACTTGGGCAGCTCCACCTCTCCACCCTTGAAGCGCTCAGTTACTATAGTCAGGGTGAGAAAACACAATGATGAATCAGCTGCTGAAGAAAAACATTAAATTCTTCAAAACTGAGTTTTAAATTTTTGCTGCATCCTATGGTTCGTTTCAGAGTACACAGTCTTAGAGCATGGTCTGCTATTAACGTGGGAACTGAAGAGAGTGTATGTCTGTATTTCTGTAAAAATATTTTCAATATTTTCTTAAAAATTACTTTAGCCTAACTGATTAAGAAGATTGTATTTTTTCATGAGTGAAAAAATACATTTTTTTGCATCAATACAATGCATCAATACAAGTGAAATAACTTTTTAAAAATTAATAGCATGTGATATGATTTCTAGTTTTGTCCCATAAATTGTGGTTGCTATATATATATATATATATATCTGCTTTTATAACATGACCTTCTATTCTAAGAGAACAGCTGAGATTAAGATGTAGGAACTGAAGTACTACAGTATCTGGTAGCCAGCAGCTGAGGAGCAAGAATGCTCCTTTGAAATGAGACCTGCTAGAAGCAGGATGTTGTGATGCTGGAAAGTATTTTAGTTTAAGACCTCTTGAGGATCTACTGTATCATTTGCTTCCCAAATGCTCCTTTACCCTGTCTGCTTGGACCCTTACTTCTGCACAGCTTCTGTCCACCCACGCCCTACTGTGCTGCTGGGGTAACTCGTGAAGGTGTTACCTGGTGTTCATGGCTTATGCTGAGGATGTGGCTGCAGGCTAGCTCTGACACTGTAATCTTCTTTTCTCATTTTATAATCCCAAGTATTTTTGTTGTATCTGCATGCCTGTGCTTATGGTTTGTTGCTGATGCTTAAAAATATCAGCACTGAACTGTCAGGACTTTTTTGGTGCTTCTCTGCCCACCAGCCCTTGCAAGCACAGACCTGTTTTCTCTGAGCACCCAAGTGAGGCTTGTACTTACTGTGTTTTGGGGCAGAGGTCTTGATTCCTGGCATGAATGCCTGAGCTTGTTTGCAGGGTTAAATGGAGAGCTGAATGATTTGCCTTTACAGGAGTTGATAATGACCCTGCTTAAACTATATCTGTTTACACAGATGTTCTTGCTTGCGGGCTGCTTTGAGTAAATAACTTTCTCTTAATGCCAGGTCTGAGGGTCCTTTGGTAAAACATTAACAGAGAAGTTAGTGAGGTCTCATTGTGCTGGATCTATTCCTGTCTGTGCAGAGCTAATTTAACTGAATTTGAGGTTAGCCTGACCTCAGAGGGAAAGAGTCTGTGATTCAATTGGCTGAAACCAATTGAAACACAAACTTATTCAGATGCATACAGAAGAATAATTAACATAAAATTGGCCTGAATTCTTCAAAGGTAAGACGGTCCAATGGTACTTTGGTTGTTGTGGTAGAAAACCCAATAAACAGCACCAGTGGCTCACCTGAAAATTCCCCTGTATCAAAGTATTTTGTTTTAAAAGATTCAGACACATTGAGATAAGTATGTAATGTTTGAAACAGGCTGTACTGGAGCATGTGGCCAACTGCTTCCTCAAGAGGAAGGGCTACCCATTCTGTTCCCTCCTCCCTGCAGTGCTAGCACAGCCCATGGGGGCTGCGATGACCCCTAAATCTGCAGTGATACTCTGTGTGGTGATAACACCACACTTGTGGAGAAAGTAAAGAGGGGGATGATGCTCAAATTAAAGCATCTTGATATTTTTCTAAAGCTGAAGAAGTGACAGTCTACCAGTTTTTGGAACAGAATCTCTGTATTTGGAAGGTACTATTTTTTGGAAGATTTGGGTTTGTAAAAATACAGATTTATTTTAAATCCGCCTAAAATACTGGCTGTTTTCTATCTTTTCCATCTGAACAACTGCTGCTGGGATTGGAGAAGATGAGATATAACTATAGGCAGGGGGTCTGCTTCTGTGATGGGTGCTGGGGAGTCCTGTTGCCCCAAGGGGTGTGATTCCAGCCAGAAAGGTTTTCTCCCCACTGTTGTCTCTAGTTTTCTGAAATTAGATGAAAACAACTTATAAGTTAGCTTTATAAAGCTAGAATTGAGATTACTTACCCTGTTGTAACTGTGGTTTATAATAAGAGCTGGAAATTCATGTTACAGTGACAAGAAGAAACAGCGGCATTAAACTGTTGATCCACTATTTATATGAACTAAAACATCATCTGTGTTTCTGAAACCAACAGTCATAATTTTCAGCAGTTTTTATGTTTAAATGCAATAAGGTTTATTTTTTTCTGCCACACAAGGTGTCTTGTCAGGTGTTAGTGTGCATAACTGCTATAAGCAACTGCTAATTTATGACTTTCACTTTTTTTTAACCTCTAGAAAGAAATCAATCCCTTACTGACTTGTCTTTAACCTCAGTGAGAGATGCATAATTTTGGTTGTGCTATAATCTTCCTTCTAAATCATTAAAATAAAGGCTGGAAAGATCTACCATTGAGCTTCATTATGTTTATATTGCTCCTGCAGGAGGCATTCCACTACCAAGGTATGCTGCATATGGTGCATCAAAAGCAGCTCTGGCCATGTTTTCTGGAGTAATGAGGCAAGAGCTTTCCAAATGGGGAATTAAAGTTGCTGCAATTCATCCATCAGGCTTCCGAACAGGTTGGTATTTGACATTTTGAGTAGTTCTTTCTTCCTCGCTTCTTTCTCTGTAGTCAGCATCCCCAAACAGAGTCCTGACTGATTCTCAGCACTTAGACTTTTTCTCCCATTCTTTATGTTGTTTATGGAAATGAAGATCTGCATTTCTTATGAGATATCCTCTCCAGTTCTGCATCTGCTTCCCTCTGCCTTGCAAGTGCAGCCTTTATCCTAGGCAGAGCTTTCCTTGCTTTGAGACAGGGCAAGGTTCATGCAATTGGTGTCTTCCTGTTGCTGCAGCTTTGTTGAAGTTAACAAACAAAGCATCATGGTGTGTTGGGTTTGAGTGTTATCCCTTGCCTGTCCTGCATGAGCACTTCGGGGCTCACTGTTGGTCCTACCTTTCTTAATACCAGAGCTGTCTTTGTTGAACTCTCTCATCTTGCATTGGTGTGTCTGCAGCTATACCTCTTATCCTGCCTACTTGCTGTTCATGTTACTGTGGTATTTCCTCACCACTCCTTCTCTCTGCTGTTCTCCTGCTGCTTTCTGTTCCAAACCCTTCTCTTTCCACTGCTCTGAGCACCTTGTGCAGAGCCTGTCCAGGTTACAGACTCACCTCCTGCTGCACCAAAGAGCAGGATGGGTGTCATACATGTCCCTGCTCTAGGACACGCCTGGCAGCTACCTGAGGACATGAAATCCCACATCTCTCTTCTCAGCATGTCCTGGTGACTTCAGGGAGACCTTAATTCTTAAGCTGATGGAAAGCAAAATGGTCATGAATCCCTGCTGTCCTAAATGCCTCCCCACCAGGGCAGAAGCTCTGTGAGGCACTCTGATAGTGCCTGTGTGGTCAGTGGTACATGCCTGAGGTTTTACTGCCAGGGCCCCATTGTCAGACTTCTGGATGAAAAATTAATGCATCAATACAAGCCTTGATATTTAAGTGTTTATTTAAAGGTTTTATTTATTTACAATGCTTAATAAACGATAGATGGGCAATAAATGCACTGGAAAAGCCACTGCTTTCATTCCCACATGATGCAGATGGGGGGGAGAACAGGAGGGATTCATAACTTTTAAAGAAATCTGGCCTAATACAAGCTTTCTTCTTCACAAAGCTAGTTGTCACTTGTCACTTGTGAAAGAGGAGGAGCTTAGCACTTGACCAACACAAGTAAATCCTGTTCACCTTAGTTTGCCTGTCTTGCCTCAGTCACTCGCACATGTTAATAAATATTGATTAGAAACACCCACAGAATAAGGGCAGAATGGTGAGGGGTAGAGGAAGAAAAAAATGCTGACGTGGCTGTGAGAGGCTTTTTAGGTGGAGCTGGTAACCAAATAGTGCATGAGCCCCATGCTTTTCTAAGTAGTCTGTGCTTCATATTGTCCCCTCAGCGTAAAAGCACTCACAGCTAAGTGGCACTTTTCTCTCTTCTTCACTAACCCAATTTAGAACAACTGTGAATCAGGATCATGGTGAAGAACAACTTATAGATAATTTTAGATAATAAAATATAGTTATAGATAATTTTGTTTAATTTGGCCCCAAACCCACTTGCTGTACTTTGATGTTGCTGCTGCAGGTATACAAGGTACATCCGACATGTGGGATAAGCAAGAAAAGGAGCTGATGGAGAACCTTCCAGCGGACACAAGGCAAGCCTATGGTGATGAGTACCTCCTGGGGCTGAAGACCTACCTTGTGCATATGCCTGCCTACTGTGACGCCAACCTCTCTCCTGTGCTGAATGCTGTCTTGCATGCTTTGCTGGCCAAGAGACCACATGGCTTGTACACCCCTGGCAAAGGGGCTTACATGCCCCTCTGCATCTTTTGCTGCTTTCCTCTGTGGTTCTATGACTTTTTCATTAGTAAGATGCTGAGTTCTGAGCCTGTCCCAAGGGCACTGAGAACATCAGAAGAAGAAAGCAAGAATCTCTAAGGTATCCATTAACATTTGTCTTACTTGATGAGATAACTGGGGAAAACTCTATTTTAAGACACTGCTATTTATTGTCCTGTCTTTGTTAAATTACATCTACACTTCCTTACAAACAGAAGTAAATCTTTGTGTTAAAAGTAATGTTCAGGAAAAGCAGTGGATAAACAGAAATAGAAAGATATTCCCAGATGGGACATTTTTGGAGGAGTTTGAATGTTTTCCTGATGGTTTTGTATCCCACCTTCTGTGTAAGGTATCTCATGAGGTTATATAGTTCCTGTCTGCTTCAAAAGGCACCACCATCACACAAACAGATGTATAACCTTTTTTTTTTTCAAAACAACACAATCCTTGAAGATCAACAACCTTCTTAAACATCATGAAGAGTTACGTGTATTTCTATCACTGAAGAGATTTAGAAATGCTCGATGCCAATCCTTCTCACTGCAGCTTCAGCCTTATACATCGCAGGCTGTTTTAGTTCTGCTGCTGTTGAACCTGAGGAATTACTGACCTTTTCCCCATCAAGTTTTGTGAAGTATAGTTGTGATGTTTATCATGTATCCTCTTTGCTAGACTAAGCAACATATATTAGTTGAAGGAAAATGAACAAAGACAGATCAAGACTTTCATGAAGAAGCAATCAATCTCCTTCCTACAGTATTAGGAAAAGTAATGATTAGGAAAAGTATCAGCTGCTACTTTTATATGACTGTCTTTGGTTATTCTGACCCTTGCTTGTTTATGACTGTGCTTCCTTAATTATTAGTAAACTCTCATCTCTTGTCTGCTTTTTGTACAATTCCTTGGTTGGTTGTGGTGTTATGAAGAACTCATGGTTTTGCCCATTACTCCTGACACCTTCGTATGTCACCCTCTGTTTTGGGGAGAGTGTGCTTACTCCTCTGAGTCAGTTTTCAGGCTGGCTTTACTGGAGTCCAGTGTCTATCTTCTGCTGGATTTTGGTCATTTCCCTAAATTAATTGTAGAAGCATTAGGTGCCCTCCCTGCTACTGGTTGTCCCTGTGCCCTATACCATAAAACCCTCACTGGTGCCAAGAGACAGGGCAACTCGCCTATATTTCCCCTACCCCACTCCCATTTTTCATTGCCTGTCACATCCCCTGGCTTTGAAAGGCTGTGATATTTTGAAAGCAAGCCTCATACTCCCCCTTCATTCCCTGGTTTGGCCATCTGTCCTGTGCCTTGCTTTGACAAGATGTATTTCTTTTCTGATGATGAAAAAGTAAAAGTTGTTACATTCTGGGTTTTAAATGTAGATAGACTTTTTTTCTCCTTCTTTTCTGAGCAAATTCCAGTCTTCTGTCATAATCTTCCTCATGTGATATAGTCTTGCAGTCAACTGAACAAAATCACAATTTCATTTTTATCTGTAATATTTCTTCTCGTAGGACCTCCTTACATCTTTTACATTAGTGCAGAACTCTTGTTAATGCACAGAGGATAGTCAGCAGACTTGGCCCACCATTTTAGTTTGTGCCTCAGTATGGAAATCATCCTGTCCTGTACATTTTGTTATGAGTACTGCTTTTACTACTGAGTCTGATGTCCTTGCAGCTTCATATCAGTCTGCTGATTATAGACATTTTTTTTTTCCAGTGAGAAACTGTAACCAAATGTTTTTCACTCAAAATCTGGGACTATGTCTATCTCTGCCCATTTCTTCATTTATTTTACAAATTTTATTATTTGTCAGCAAAAATGCCTAATAAAATATCATTTAGTAACTGTATTGTTGTGACTTCTTCTTTCTTATCTTACCCTTTGAGCTTTGTGCTCCCTCCCCATGCTGCCCTTTGTTCCCTTAGCAGGAGAGCATTGAGGGGAAAGGGGCAGGATGACATTTGGTGCCTTGTTTCGGGCAGGACGTGATCTCAAATGGCTCAAAGGCAGCTTGTGAGCTGAATGGAAAGGCGGGTGCAATGGGATAGAGAACAAGGGCGGCAGCCTCTGAATTATGGCTACCTTCAGGGCAAGGGAATTTACTGCCAGTTAGCCTATCTCCATCCCCATCTTTGATGGATGTAGTTGTTTTGCATTTCACACACAATTTAGGTGTAACTTAGGTGGGCTGGAATTTTGCCCTCAGGTACATTATATATTATACAACCAAAATTCCTCTTAGCAGCCAGTTGGATGTTTTGAGTAGCAATCTTCATGACAAACTTTAATCCATAGAATCACAGAATCACAGAAGAGTTAGGGTTGGAAAGGACTCTAAGATTATCCAGTTCCAACTCCCTGCCATGGGTAGGGACACCTCACACTAAACCATGTCACCCAAGGCTCTGTACAACCTGGCCTTGAACACTGCCAGGGATGGAGCATTCACAGCTTCCCTGGCCAACCCATTCCAGTGCCTCACCACCCTCACAGTAAAGAACTTCTTCCTTAGATCCAATCTAAACCTCTGCTGTTTAAGTTTTGACCCGTTACCCCTTGTCCTGTCACTACAGTCCCTAATGAAGAGTCCCTCCCCAGCATCCCTGTAGGCCCTCTTCAGATACTGGAAGGCTGCTATGAGGTCTCCATGCAGCCTTCTCCAGGCTGAACAGCCCCTACTTTCTCAGCCTGTCTTCATATGGGAGGTGCTCCAGTCCCCTGATCATCCTCGTGGCCTCCTCTGGACTTGTTCTAACAGTAGCATGTCCTTTTTATGTTGAGGACACCAGAAGTGCACACAATGCTCCAGGTAAAGTCTCACAAGAGCAGAGTAGAGGGGCAGGATCACCTCCTTTGACCTGCTGGTCACGCTCCTTTTGATGCAGCCCAGAATATGGTTGCTTTCTGGGCTGCGAGCACACACTGAAGCTGGCACTTGTGAAGTTTCTCATCAACTAACACTCCCAAGTCCTAGAATCATAGAATGGTTTGGGTTGGAAGAAGCCTTAAAGATTAAATTGTTTCTTTGTTATTTAGCTGTGGTTGTATGATGTAATTTATTTTTTTCTCCCTTTTCTTAATAGGAATATTATCTTCCACATTGCAGACATATTAAACTAGGCATCTACATGGAAGATTCGACTTATTTTATTTTTGCTTTTCCTTGCCAGGAAATTTGTGTTCTAAATAGCCATTTTGCATCTCTTCACCTAACTACAAAGGTATTTTAGCACGCATCAGTAATTGTGGTATCAAAAATTGTTACGGCTTTGTTCCTACAGGGATCTTATTTTGTCTTTCAAAGATAATTCTGTTGTAACACATTATTGAATTGGGCTGTAATTTCAGAGGTAAATTTCTTATGCTGACGGGTTTCATTGCAAATAATCCAAACTGTGAGGCTGGAAGAATTGCAGAATAAATTGTGGGTGTTTGTGGCCAACACACCCATGCAGCTGTTAATGACAATGCCAGCTTGTGCTCTCAAAGACCAATGCCTACGTGTCATGCTCCTTTGGTTACATATATACCAAATGCAAAGCTATTTTAGGTGTGGGAAGAGAGGATGTTTAGTTCTAGCACTGGAAACTGGTGTATTAAAACCCCCAAACTAATGAACATGATTTGGGTCTATTTTCAAAGATAACATTTCTAACAAAAAGCATATGGCATGAAGAAAAGCATCTGATAAATTGAAGAAATTGGCTCTAACCCTAAAAAAGGTCTAATAAATAATACTCTAGAATATAACTTAGTGCCCCAGGCTAGTCAAGTGTGTATGTATTAAACCCACATGTGTACAGTTTAAAAGGGGTTATAAACTGCAGAAATTGTTATTAAAGAGTGGGTTTTATACACATTCCTCTGATCCAGCCTCTGGAATGCAGGTTGTGACTGAGACATAAATGCTGTTGGATGCTTTTTACCAAGCAAATCCATGACTGTTGTCTTGAGCCTCCTACTCTCCCATATTGCTTTTATTGCTCTGGTCGACATAATGCTCTTACTTAATGTGAACGATTGATTTTCAGATACATAGCTTCGTGAGGCAAAAGATGAATTGAAATGTAGTTTGCTTCTGTAACTGTTATTCTGGATCCATTTGCCCTCTCTGTGGGGCCCCTAATGGTCACCTTATCTAATGCTTGCTTCTATCATTGCAAGCTGGAGAAGACAGATAATATATCAGGCCTTTTTGTGGTTATGTCAATAGCTGGCCATGGCAAGAAGCCATGGTAGGGAAGTTTTGGTGGCCACTTGCCAAAGGACGGCCTCTGCATTTCAAGAAGAGCAGGAAGTGTCAACATGTCCATGTGACTGGAAGTAGGGTAAAGGCCTGGAAAGTTTAAAGTGTGTTCAAACAAGAGCTTTGATAGTGAATTTTGGGTTGGATATAACTGGTGGCATAGGAGAGTGGGGAGTGCTGGGTCACTGAGGGATATGGACTCGTGAGGAAAGGGATTAACTGTAAAACTGCTTTCAAGGTCTGTAGAAGGTTGAGAAGACAATTTTGTGCTGGCTGTCTTGGTAATGGTTATGCACAACTTCTTTGTTATTCAAGACAAAGCCATCAATATAGCATCAAATACATACAGTAATCCTAACACCCATTTTTCAGTAGCAGAGGCAAAAAATGGAAATGGGGAGAAAGGGAATAGTTGCTCTTTTTATAATTTAATGATCATGAAAAGAAGCTTAGGTATTTCTAAACTGTAGTATTTCAATTTTGACTGTATGACCATTAAAATGACTTCTTACTGTTAGGGCATACATAAATATAAGAGAATCTCCAGATTTTGCCAGTTTGAGTGTCTGCTATACTGGGAAGAGAGGGAATAACATCCATGTTCCTATGAGTGCATGCTCTGTATACAATGGGTATGTTTTGTTTATAGTTTCCTAAACAATGTCATTATAATATTTGTATGTATTTTTTGCATCTAAAGGATGCTTCCAGGGAACTTTCAGATCTCAGTGATATCAAAAGCCACTGCTTTTGCTGTAAATTAACTAGTCTGGGCACAGCATTGCACAGATACAACTAAAATGGGTCACATTATAATTGCTTGGATCAGCCATCAGCATCCATCTGTGCATAAGTCAGTTTTTCAGTGTGTTTTGGTCAAATATGTGAGTTTGCTCATTTTTAGAATCATAGAATGGTTTGGGTTGGAAAGGACCTTAAGATTATCCAGTTCCAATCCCCCTTCCATAAGCAGGGACACCTCACACTAAACCATGTCACCCAAGTCTCTGTACAACCTGGCCTTGAACACTGCCAGGGATGGAGCATTCGCAACTTCCCTGGGCAACACATTCCAGTACCTCACCACCCTAACAGTAGATAATTTCTTCCTTAGATCCAATCTAAACCTCTGCTGTTTAAGTTTTAACCCGTTACCCCTTATGCTGTCACTACAGTCCCTAATGAAGAGTCCCTCCCCAGCATCCTTATAGGCCCCTTTCAGATACTGGAAGGCTGCTCTGAGGTCTCCACGCAGCCTTCTCTTCTCCAGGCTGAACAGCCCCAACTTTCTCAGCCTGTCTTCATATGGGAGATGCTCCAGTCCCCTGATCATCCTCGTGGCCTCCTCTGGACTTGTTCCAACAGTTCCATGTCCTTTTTATGTTGAGGACACCAGAACTGCACACAATGCTCCAAGTGAGGTCTCACAAGAGCAGAGTAGAGGGGCAGGATCACCTCCTTGGACCTGCTGGTCACGCTCCTTTTGATGCAGGCCAGGATATGGTTGCTTTCTAGGCTGTAAGTGCACACTGAAGCCGGCTCATGTTCAGTTTCTCATTGACTAACACCACCAAGTCCTTCTCCTTGGGCTGCTCTGAATCTCTTCTCTGCCCAACCTGTAGCTGTGCCTGGGATTGCTCCAACCCAGATGCAGGACCTTGCGCTTAGCATGGTTAAAGTTCATGAGGTTGGCATCAGCCCACCTCACAAGCATGTCCAGGTCCCTCTGGATGGCATTCCTTCCCTCCAGCATATCAACCGAACCAGACAGCTTGGTGTCATCGGCAAACTTGCTGAGGGCACACTCAATCCCACTGTCCATGTCACCAACAAAGATGTCGAACAAGACTGGTCCCAACACTGATCCCTGAGGAACACCATTCATTACTGTTCTCCAGCCGAACATTGAACCATTGACCACAACTCTTTGTGTGCAGCCATCCAGCCAGTTCTTTATCCACCGAGTGCTCCACCTATCAAATTGATGACACTCCAATTTAGAGACAAGGATGTTGTGTGGGACAGTGTCGAGTGGTTTGCACAAGTCCGGGTAGATGACATCAGCTGCTCCACCCCCATCCATCAGTTCCATAAGCTCATCATAGAAGGCCACCAAATTGGTCAGGCAGGATTTCCCCCTAGTGAAGCCATGCTGGCTGTCACCAACCACCTTGCTGTTTTTCATGTGTCTTAGCATGCCTTCCAGGAGAATCTGCTCCCAGATTTTGCCAGGCACAGAGGTGAGACTGACTGGTCTGTAGTTCCCTGGGTCATCCATTTTCCCCTTCTTGAAAATGGGGGTTATATTTCCCTTTTCCCAGTCATTGGGAACTTCACCTGACTGCCATGATTTTTCAAATATGATGGACAGTGGCTTAGCGACTTAATTTACCAGCTCCTTCAGGACCCTTCAGGATGGATTTCATCAGGTCCCATGGACTTGTGCACATTCAGGTTCTTAAGATGTTCTCAAATCAGATCCTCTTGTACAGTGGGCACAAGGTCTTCTTTCTCACAGTCCCTGTGTCTGCCTTGCAAGACTTGAATGGTGAGATCAGAGCGTTTGCCAGTGAAGACCAAGGCAAAGAAGTAATTCAGAACCTCAGGCTTCTCCAAATCCAGGGTAGCCAGTTCTCCTGATAGCTTCCGGAGGAGGCTTGTGTTGTCCCTAGTGTGTCATTTATTTGCAATGCTTATCCTAAAGAGACTGTTTCTGGGATCCCTTCTGGGGTAAAACATTGCCTGGTTTAGCCTTTTTATGGCTGCGTTTTAAATCAGCTGGATTCCCAAAATGTTGCAACACCCAAGCGTGTTGTGGATCATGGAGTCTTCGTATTTCTAGGAACTCTCAAAGAAAATTTCTTTGAAATAAAACTCATGCAGACTTCAAAGGAAAAGCATTCAAACAAACGATCTTGGCTCCTGCAAGGACATTAACAGGAGGGTGTCTTTTTTTTCCTGTTTCTTTAAAGTGTTAGGATACATAAATGGAAAGTATTGCCTCTGCCAGGAAACACCCAGCATATTGGATTCTGAGATGCCTGAGGTGCAATCATTCCTGCTGGAACTTGTCAACTGATGTAGTGCTCCCTGGAATGCAGACACCATCGTAGGCAGTATTTCAATAAGCAATGCTTGTGTCATCCAAGCTGTTGCTGTTCAATTATAGATGCATTGTGGCAACCTTGAGGCAGTGGGCTTTTACCATGGTAAGAGAGGTAATTGCTTTTGCTTTTAAAGCATGACCCAATAACAAATCAAGAATCACAGACGTCTCTTGACAGGAGATAAGTTTTAAATCTTTTTAATAGGATGAATGTGTTTTAACCATGTTGTATCGGTCATTGTAATTTAAGCTAATGAATCTGGCTTTAATAACCTGCATGAAAGTAATTATGGTGATATAAACAGTCTCCACAGGTTTAATGCCTAGAATATGTAGGTTACACAATCCAAATTTATATCCTTGTTTGGAGAGAGCACTGAAAAGCTGGAAACTAATTCTGTGAGCTAAGAATTTGGATTTTGGCAGCTGCCATGTGTGAAAGAACAAAGGATGGCTCAGTAGGCAAAGGATGGCTTTCAAATCCTGGTGGAGCCAGCTCAGTCTTTGCTAGTAGTCTGATAAATCAGGAGAGGTCTGGGAGGTGTAGAGTGTGTAGCTCTTTCTAGAAGTGACCTCCTATTTAAGCTAGTTTTCCTCCATCAGTTTTGCCTTCCAGCCATGTTTCCACCCTCTGGATTTGGGACTTTCCTCTTACGTTGTAAAAGGACAAGTTTCAAACTTCAAAATAGAAACTGAAAGATGAGGCAAAAATCGAGGGGTGTGAGAATGAAAGATCTAAATAAAACAAAATTACAGTGATTAATATAAATGGCAGATGGTGGAGGAAGGAAGGAAGCACAGTGATAATCAGCTGGTTCAGCTCTGTTGGCATGTCACACGTTTGGTCATGTTAACCTACCTGCTGTCTTCCACACCTCCTTCACCAAGGGAGATGACTAAAAAGTGCCATTTAAGAGACTGTGAACTGTGGTAAAATTCTTTACTTCGGATCCTTATTTGTGCTCCTTGATTTTGTAGCTTCCCATCCCACAAAACCTTGGGGTGGGTTTGCCTGTTCTGACATCAGTGAGGATGCTCCACGCTTGACCTCTCTCAGTGGCTTTGGGTGGCAATGGGAGAAGCAGACCTGTTATTTCCACATTCCTGGGAATGGGGAGAAGATGTTGGCAGTGGGACAGTACACATCAGCACTCCCACGCTGAAATCTGCACAAGTCTGGCAGTGCTGACTTCTTTGTTCTCCTTCTTTTGTGGAAAGAATATCACACTGCACTTTGTTTCATAATGGAAAACCAACCACATTATTGCCCTTCAGCCATAACAATTTCCATAGCAGCAGTCTGAGAGTAGCCACTGTTGTCTGTCCTGGGTTTCTTATGTGCATGCCTTTTCAGCAACAAGCGCTGACACAGATCCACCAGTATCTGTGGAAATCTCTGATGTGTGTATGACACAGTGAACAAAGCAAACAAGATGAAGATGTGCATCTGAGAATGGCCCGAGGGTGATTTTTAGCCCTGCTGTGCTGGTGAATGTTACCTTCTTCAGAAAAAGCATTAGAAATCACTGTTATGGCTTCTGCATGTCTCAGAAAGCATCTTAATGCCTTTAATTTCCCTAACTCAATTCATAGAATAATAGAACGGGTTTTGTTGGAAAGGAAGTGAAAGCTCATCCAGTTCCAACTGCCTGCCATGGGCAGGGACACCTTCCACTAGACCAGGCTGCTCCAAGCCCTTGTGTCCAACCTGGCCTTGAACACTGCCAGGGATGGGGCAGCCATAGCTTGTCTGGGCAATCCGTTCTATTTGCTGCCTGAAGGACAAAATCCTAAAGGGCTAATTTAGTTAAAAAGATTAATGGGGGAAAAGAGAGCGAAGGTAATACAATTATGTTTTAATGTAAGGTAAGAGTAAGGTAAACTTGTTGCATGCTTGGCACAGGTTAATTAGTGAAGTAGAAGGTTAAAAACTTAGCAACTGAAAAAATGTTTTTATCACATAGATTTATGTTAAAAGTTCTTGTTGGGAGCTGGCTTTTTCATAGCCTCATTTGAATTACATGTTCATGCAATAATATAGAGTTGTTTATATCCCTTCCCCCCAGATGTTGCCACTATGATTGTAAATGTGTTGTTTTAGATGCTGGAGTGGGAAGCACTGTCCTTTAAAGGAAAAAAGAAAACACACACAAAAATATCCCCAAAATGCTACCCTTTCACCAGGGTTGGCCTGAAAACTGGATTTGGGGTCATGCCATTGCTTCCTCTGCATTTTTTTCAAGTGTTCTAAAGGGTAGGGAAAGGCTAACAGTGATAATAAGAAAAAATAGATGTTAAAACAGAGATAAATGACTCTGCTCATCCTACTGGTTTAACATATGGTGTGGAGAAGCAAATGGGAGGTGGTGACAGACCCATATCCACCATAATGGACATCTGTGTCCAAGGGGCAGCAGCACAGCAGCCCCTCTCCAGTGGTGTTGGCTGAATTTGAACATCAGGCAGCAAAAGGTGCCTAAGCATGAATGAGTGCAACATGATGGATGTGCCATGTACCAGGTAGAGCTTAAAGCTGAAACCTAGCAATGGCTTTGTGCAACGGAGAGGAAGGGAGCTCCTGGTCTGGAGAGGCTGTGTCTTCATCAGTGCTGAGGTGCAGCAGTGGGGAATGCTGCCTCGAGGGTCATGGGGTGGCCTGAAGTGGCAGGTTGATGTGGGATCTCTTGAAAGCATTGCAAAGCATCAGAGATTTCCTCCATGAGACAGGGAGGAAATGTGAGCTTTTCCCCTAAAGTTATCTGACACTTTCAATAGCAGTACGTGCTGTCTGCATTTCACTGTCTTTTAGGGGTTAATGCCTTAAGATGTGAGCCTTTCTGCCTATGTGGAAAAGATTCTGGGTAAGTTTGTGAGCTGAGAGGCAGCTCTTGAGACCTTTTGCGTCTCTTACTGCAACAACAATACCCAGTACATGCAAAAAATACTCAGTCCCAAGCATTTTGGGGTAATTGGCTCAGAAGTGCCAGATGCCTCTGTGAGAGTTAATCTTCCTTGTAAACATTTGCACAACCTCCTGGTATCCAGTGAAAGGTATTGGTTTTGGGTTTTCTCTTCTGACTCCACAGTGCTTGATCAGCTCAGGAGGACACTCTGTCCTGGCAGCGTGTGTACCTACGTAAGGAGGGAAAGCAGGGCTGATGCAATAGACTGTGCCTGTGGTCGTCTGTCTGTTGAGGCCCAATAGCCTCATGTTCATCATGGAAACTGGTTCCCCAGAGCTTCTGGTTGGTCTTGATCTGGTCTGGTCTTGAGAAGTTCTTGCTCGGTTGCTGTTTGGTGTTTAGCATCTAGTAGAAGCAGTATTGCTATGGCTAACATGAAGGGACAGCCACTGTAAGACTGATCCTGGCTCCACTAGAGCTTGTGGATTCCCTGAGGTACCTGGCTGGGTCCTACCTGAATGTGTGATATATCTTTAGAGGCCTTTTTCATTCCAGAGTGCCATTACTACTGTTTGCTCAAGCAGGACAACAGTTGCACATCAGAGCTATCTTACAGCTGCCTCCATCTGACATCTCCTGAGTGTATTTATCTCTAGGAATGGAGTCACTGGGAGTGAAGATAAATGTTGGTGTTCCTGCAGGAAATGGGCAGTTAAATTATGTCTGTCAGTATGTCACTGGCGTGCAAGCAGCTTTACAGGAATGCTGCCAGAGCATCAGCTGTGCCTGCAGGATCCCTGGGCATCTTCACCAGGACAGCTGAGGGCAGCATCCAATGCATGCTGCTATTGCAGGAGCCCCTAGAGATACAGCTAATGCTTCCACTGAGAAATCAAAGCTCTTCAGGCTTCTTTTCTTTAACCTATTGAAGCCCTGTTGTAAGCTGGCTTGTTCTTGGTTCTTAATGGATGCTTGTAAATGTAACAAATTCTTAGTGCAGTAATTAGGTTTCCAATGCTGCAGCATTTATGTCAAGTGTCTTAATTTTTATACTACTGAACTGGGATTCCCTGTGGGTTGTCATACAAGCTGTTCACATTCACAGACATCTCTCAGTGCCAAGTATCATTGGTATCTTTTGGGAAGCAGCAGTGGCAGCAGTTTGCTCCTCCTGTGACCCCTCCATGCTGTCAAGCTGTTTGCTCTCTGCTCGTGTCAGGGGTGACTGACAACCCAATTCCCTTTAGGCAAGAGTGCCAGCTGCTAATTTTTCCCCTGAGCAGCTTTTTCTACCCATTTTTAACCTAAACCCAACAAAGTTCCTTTTTGTCCCTGGTCTGATTTATTCCAAGACTCCGGAATGACTTGGGACCAGTGTTAACTGTGAAAAGCAGGCAATGCTGGGACACAAACTGTCTCTTCTGTGGACTGTATGGAGAAACGTTGCTGGCACCCTATGGTGCTCACAGGGACCTTGATAGCCATCACTCACTGGTAATGCGTGGCAGCAGAGCATGCTGCTGCCTGCTTGGGTGGTACCACTCAGGTGACTGTGTTTAGAGAGCAATCACAGCTCGCAGCTCTTTGCCAGCATCTTAACTAAACAATTGACTACACTTAGCTAAATATTTACAGTGTATTTGCACCTGGATTTTAGCAAGAAACCCTCTTGCATACAGAGATGCTTGGGGCTGTGAGGAAAGATGCAGCACAGTGAAGAAAAGTAATCCCAAGAGTTCCTAGAAGTCATGCTAATTTTACCAAACATAAGCATCTCCTCTGCAGCTGAGCTATGATATCTTTAACTCCAAGCTAATTCTTATAAGGGGGACAAGCAGATGATTTAGCTGTTTTTCTGTTGTAATGGTAAATGAAAAGGAAAATCAGGCTGGAACAGAGGTGACCATCTGGAGAATTTGAAGAAAATCAGGGATTTCCATGGCTGAGCTGCATCTGGGGAGACTGGTGTTTTGAGAATGTGTCACCTTGATGTGTGCCACCAAGAGAGGCAGGCAGAACAGCTCCTGTCTCCAAATGATAGAGGTGAAATTAATGGGAAGCAAGGGAATGCATCCTAGTGTGTTGCAAGGAGCTGGCAGGAGAAAGCTAATGAGGCATTCTGGATGCCAGCACATTAAAATTAGAGCTAGCTGTGGTACATCTCTCATCAAACCTAATGCTGCCTTTCCAATAGGAAAGGGGGTACTGAAGGTACTGAACTGCACCTAGCCCGGACTAGTATCTATTGGACTTACGAATCTTGCAATAATCTTACAGCTCCAGAAAGCAGCTTGAAGGCTTGTCAGCTTTGAGGTCATTATGTAGGAAGATTTTCCTGTTTTAATCAAATCATTGCATTCATATGCATTTTGGGGCATGTGTCTGGTTGCTGGTATTGCAGGGTTACACCTGAAGCAGGTAATTCTCACTGTCTGTGTCAGCCTATGGGAAGCTCTTTGCAATGAGCAAGTTTGGGCTTCTTTTTGTTGTCGGTAAAATATATGTTTGTACACTCCATGAATGTAAAACTAGTGATAAAAACAGCAGGAGCCAACCTGAACGAGCTATGGAAGTAGTTTGCAATCAGGTTCTTGGGATGCACTCTCCCCACCTAAAGCTTTAGTTAATTTGAGCAGAAATTAACTCCGCAAATTTTGTTTCTGGGCTAGGAAAGAAACACCAACCATTCAACCTCCTTGCAGTCACACTGCCTCTCCTTCTTTAGCTATACTCACTGGGCTGAGGCAACGATATTCTCATCCTGAGTAAAGGCTTACTGCCAAAAACACTTAGAACGGGATTCACAGGATGTTCTGATTCAAATCCCTGCGAACAACAAAAGCCAAGGGAAGAAAAAATAATAATACATGGCTTGAATTTGCAAATGAAATCATGTTTCATGCATAATTCAGAAGGAATTGTTGAATCTTCCCAGACATGAGAACCACTGCGGCTTCACGTGCGTGCAGCTGGCTGGCCAGAGCCTTGCCAAGGCTCCCAGTTTGTTTCTTCTAAGCAAGAAGCATTTTGTGGCGAGGAAGCCAAGCCCCAACATCAGCAGCCTCATTTCTTGTGGTCAGATAATGCTCATCCAGGAAGTACAAAAGGTTCAAAGCTGATCAACCCTGTGGCTGGACTTAACTCTGTTCATAAGCTCTGAATAGATAACATAGGTATGAATCAGCCAAACCCAAAACAAAACACAAAGGAATGGGGAAAACTCTCTCATCTTATTGACGCTAAGGTTAAACTAGAGAGAACTCCCTCATCCTTCTCACCTAATCCATCCCTGACAGCGGGTTCCTGGTTTCTTTCTTTGTGCCCATAATACACCTCAGGCTGTGTCTGGGTAGAGGTCCTCATCAGGCAGCATTAACTGAGGTGCATCCCTCTCCCTGGAGCCCTTTACACCCCTATCTTTGGTCCAGCTATGCATCCTGAAACTGCTTTTGCCGCTGCTTCATCTGTGTGACTGGCTGTGCTTCATAATTAGGTGACTGACTTTTATTCTTTCAAATCTTGCCCAGAAGTACAATTTTTTATCAATTCTACAGAGATTCAAAGAAATATGAATGACAGCCTCTTAAATATTCCATGATTTCACAGCAGCTGCCACCAAGGGCTTGTACGATGATGCAGTTTATGCAGCCAGAAGGGCAAGTTGTTCTGCAGTTAAGTGGGATATGCTGTAGTTGTGTCACAATCTGCCATCTGTCATGAAAATACAGCTGAAAAGGCAGAAAGGGTGGAATTTACAGCATTATTACATCCTTGCAGTGCCTTGGTGTCCTTTTTGTCCTGCAGGAATACCACTCGGCTTCAATGAGGTAAAATTGTGGTTGGACAAAAGTGATGGATGTCTGTGAAACCAGCCGTATGGTGGTCAGTGATGAATGGTTGGCCATCTGTGTGCTGATGAATGATGCTCTTCCTGGACTTACTCCCCAGAGAGTAGCAGGAGAGGCTCAGCCCTTCTGTGTCTGGCTGTACATGATCCTGTCATGGATCAAATGAGCAGAGCGTGAAGGGAGGGGAAAACTAAAAACCTTCAGTTTTCTAAAACGAAAGTTTTCTAAAACTAAAGGTTTTTAGTTTTCCCTTCCCAAAGTAATCCTGTCAGACACTAATTCCTGCAAATCCAGCCAGCCACCCATCTGAGGAAGTGCCAAGTGTCTTGGACTTCAGAGCAGTGTAATCATAGAATCGTAGACTGGTTTGGGTCGGAAAGGACCTTTAGATCATCCAGTTCCAACCCCCTGCCATGGGCAGGGACACCTCACCCTAGACCATGTTGCCCAAGGCTCTGTCCTGCCTCAGTTCCTGCACATGAGTCCCATGGAGTGCTGATCTGCATCATCAGGCCCACGGCTCCTTCCAAAAGGGTTGTGTGTTAATGTCTCTATCCCCAGACCGTTCTCATCTCCAGCACAGCAACAACATTTTTGTTTTAGCAGTTGGTTTTGCTGCATTTTCAAGCATGAAGTCAGAAGGAACCTGGATAATGCAGTCATTTTAAATGGGCTGGTTCACTTAGAAAACCTAAACAGCTAATTCCTGTTTTCCAAGCTGCTAAAAAAAATTTAAAAGAGAATAATGTATGCTGTTGTAGACAAAATAGCAAAATTGATTGCATTTTTTTAACCTCTTTCATCTTCAAAAATTCCAAGAAGGTTTAAAATCAGATGAAAGGATGTGAAACAGAATAATTAAGAATAATAGATAGGCAGGTTTTTTACTTTAGTGGGATGTATCAGACATCTCTGTGTAGAAGCATACATACCATTTTCTTTTTTTTTGCTTAGAATCACAGAAGAGTTATGGTTGGAAAGGACCTTAAGATCATCTAGTTCCAACCCCCCTGCCATGGGCACGGACACCTCACACTAAACCATGCCACCCAAGGCTACATCCAACCTGGCCTTGAACACCGCCAGCGATGGAGCATTCACAGCTTCCCTGGGCAACCCATTCCAGTGCCTCACCACCCTCACAGTAAAGAATTTCTTCCTTATATCCAATCTAAACCTCTGCTGTTTAAGTTTCAACCCGTTACCCCTTGTCCTGTCACTACTGTCCCTAATGAATAGTCCCTCCTCAGCATCCCTGTAGGCCCCCTTCAGATACTGGAAGGCTGCTCTGAGGTCTCCATGCAGCCTTCTCTTCTCCAGGCTGAACAGCCCCAACTTTCTCAGCCTGTCTTCATACTGGAAGTTCTCCAGCCCCTGATCATCCTTGTACCCTCCTCTGGACTTTCCAACAGTTCCATGTCCTTCTTAAGGGGCAGCCAGTGGGCAAAGAGGGAGTAAGAAAACAAAGGTATTCTCATCTGTGCAATTTATTTTTAATTTATTTTTAAGCATCACATGAGCTCCAAGATACAAGATGGCACCTTCTCAAAGGAGCATGCTCTCCACCCTCATCCTTTATTCAATATGCTGTTGCTAGGATGAACACCATTGCCTGCTTTTGGCCACGTGAGCTGCAGCTCCAGCAGAACATAGCTGGAGATGGCTGTAACCTGTTTCCTGGCTTTGCACTCCTCCTCACCTCCAGCTGTACAGTTGCTTGTATGGAATGCAGATGGTCCTGACTCTGCAGGACATGGATGCTTACAAAGAGCAAGCCAGCCTTGCACAAGCGCGTCTTGCTTCTTGGCTCAGGATCCCTGCAAGGTAGTGGAGCTGCTGATAGTCTTTGAGACTGGATATGTACAGGAGTAATTCAGTGGAGCATCTTTCAGGCACTCTCCAGAGCTGCATTTATATCAGAAGTGAATGAGTCAAATTGTATCACTTTTTGTGATTTTTTATAAGTCTATAGGTACTTGGATTGCTACAGATCACTAAATTGTTTAATGTGTCCTGCTGGCAGCAGCATTCATCAGTTCCTGTTTGTTGAGCCAAACGATTTGTGCTTGACAAAAACATATTCACCCCTTCTGATGTGAAGATGTCCAGAGATGGATCCTACTCTGCTGCAAGGTGCAGTCCAAGCTGTCCCCATCTTGTGTCGCCTTCTGAACCTTCTCCTCCAGGTACAGCAGTGGGGCTGTGTTTTATACAAGTGAGCTCCAGCCATGATGTGAAGGGAAAAGGAGAATGTTGTTTCAGTTGGCCATGGCTGCCCCAGTAAATCTGTCTACAGAATGCTACTGGAAATACGATGATGAACTTCAATTATTTAGCTAACTGGGAGATGAGTCAAGTAGTGCAAATTGATCAATGGTTTAGAGTTATTCAATCTGATAGCATTTTCCTTTTCATTTTTTCCTCTGTTCTAATAGTGAATGTTATTTATTCTTTCCAGAGAGAGAAAAAACAATATCGAGTGTTCTAAAAGCTGTGACCTGAAGCATTTCATTTTGTTGTGAAGTCAAGGGCAAGGCTTATATTCAGAATTGCAGAGAGGTAAACAATAATGTGGATCAACGTAATGAAAATTATTCAGCTGAAAGAAAAAGCTCAAAAAGCTACACCACAAACCTGGAAACAAAACATTTGCTGGTAAGTGCAGTGGAACTTCTATAAAGAGAAGGCTGTGTTCAGAGTGGTGAAGACCAATTTACCCTCCCAGCAACAAGGCCACTAAGTGAGTTTTCTACCCCACCAGCAGCGGCTTCTTGCTGATATTGGTGGCTTTTCTATGAAATAATGGGGCAATTATGCCTTGTTGACCTCGGGGGTGTTTGTAGGGAACAAGGGGAGAAGCGTGTGTTGGTCAGGGCACACCGCCACAGCAGCAGAGCATCATCCACTGGCAGGAGCTCCAGGGTGTCTCTAGGACAGGAAACTTGAGTTGTACTTTTATACAGTTCCTTGCAAATAACATCCCTGGGTGCTGGAATGTGGTTAGCCCCATATTACAGCTTTGACCCCTACAAACTGTATGAGGAGGTCCCCAGGATGAACTGGGGCTGATGGAGGTGGTTGTTGTCCTCTCCCTGTGCTGTGGGTGCTGTCAAATCTCCCTTTCCCAGCCACAAAGGGCAGTGTGTGATGCAGGAGCACTGCAGTAGTGCAGATGGGCTGAGCTGCACAAGGTAACAGAGCACTCCCCCAGATTTCCTCTCTAGTGCCTTAGCTTCTGAGGCTAATGAAGCTTTGAGGGGTAATGTGAATTGCTGCATAAATTGATATCCTTTGCTAATTGCATCAGCATTTTGCTTTGATGAAAGCCTAGGGTAAGGTGCCAAGAAACTAATAACATGCAACATCAATAGCTACTTTACAAAAATCCAAAAGTTGATGATTGATTGAATGTCTGATGATTCATGGAGCCATGAGTCAGGTCACCAGGAGATGTTCCTGAAGGGTTCGGTGGATGATTATTTTAACATGGTAAAGGAAAAAAATCAAAGCAGTAACCTTGTCTGAACATCTTTCAGGTTACTGAAAGGAAGGTCACTGTGTTCTGCTCGCTCACATGGGACTCATCCTCACTCACAAGCTACTTCTATCTTCTTCTAGCTTTTCCCCTCCCCTGATGGCCAGACACTTGTCTCACCCCATTTGCAGAAACTCAGGTGGCCAGAAATACTGCTGAAGGTCTTCAGGGCCAGATCACTCACAGGCCAGAGCTGCTGTGAATGCTTCACAAGCATTTTGATGGCCAAACTGGGATGAGGCACATTGCCTCTCTTTAGCTTGTGGTCTGATGGAAGGAAAAGTCCTGGTATTCTTGTATGACGCTGCCAAGCACCTCTGTGTCAGATGGTTGGTAGCAAACAGATTGTTATTACCTGGCAGTTGGCTGGAAATTGAAGCTCTTCCACTCAAATTTTCCAAGGACATTAAAAAGCCTGTTGAAGCTGTGACATCCACAGAGTCGGAGCTGCGTTCTGCATGGTTGTGACCATTCCTGCTGGCTGCAGCCTCCCTTGCTCCTCACTTCAGCTTATTACACCGATTTTGGACACTTTCATCTTGGCCTCGTGATAACCTCCTGTTACTGCTGTGGTGTTGACAAATGCATTTGATATCTACAGCTTCTTTGCTCCAGCCACACTCCTCTCCATCACCACTATATGAACCAGAGATGTTTGCATGGGCAGCAGGATCACACCATGGTCTCAATGGAGACATGTAAGCCAAAGGCTGATTTTGCTTCCCCACTGAGAGGAAGCCCAATATGGATTCAGCACCCTTATTTTCTGAGGCATAATTTCTTATACAAGCATTTTGTGATGGGCCATGAGGAAGCAGTTGGTTCCCTCCTGGTGCCAGAGGCAGTGTGGGTGATCGCTCAGCCGGCAGCACAAGAACAGAAACAAACACCCTAACAGATGCTGCAAACACGTTACTCCCTGTTACCCGCAGCCAAAATCACTGCTGCCTCATGTAAATATTTAGTGATGCCAATGGAGCATGAGAAAGTCTGAATGAACAGAGAGCAAGAGATGAGTACAGAGGTGGAGGGATGCAGGATGGTGTTTTGGGGATGCACACGCACCCACCTACCTGTTGGAACCAATGGTTAGAAGACATGTCAATGCTCCTGAAGTTTAAGACCAAGGTGCATAAAAGCACTGCTTATGTCTGAATGAAGCAAGAAGAATGCCATTGAAACCACATAGGGAGCCATGGAGGGTTGTCCACTATGGTTTCCCCACCCTTCAGCTCCTAGTTTCACTGGTTCACCTGTATGAGTTTTATTCCCATCTATTCCTTCTTTCTGTCTTATCGGTACCAAGCATGTTACTGGAAAGCCTTACTGAAGAAGACATCAAAGTCTACACAAAAATACATTGCTAAACAGGTTTCTGAGAACAAATAGTTTCAAGCCAACCCAATTTATTTCTAAGATGGAGCTGCAGCATGCATTGATCTGTCTTTATCTTCACAGCAGTTTTGATGCTGCGCCTGTGACCTCCCTTTAAACCAGTAGAGGAAACACAGGCCAAAAACAATTGCAATGAGGTGAATGTATTAAAACTGAAAGAGCATTTACAAAAAGCAGTGAGTAATGGTCCAGTCAGTGCAGTGATTTAGAGGCAAAGATGCGCCCAGTTCTTTTGCACATCATGAAGGTGGTGAATGGGGAGAAAGCGTTCCGGAAGAGAAACAACAAAAATGATTCAAACTTTCTTAAAACAAATTAAAATCCTTTGTCAAAAACTAGAACAGAACTAGAACAGGGTTTAGCTTAGTCCACAAGAGACACAGGAGGGGAGGGATAACAGACTTGTTTGTCTGAGATGTCTGGAGGCGAGCAGTGAGCTGACAAGGGGAGCAGAAGGGAGCAGGGGCTAATGGAGGTGAGAGGTACATGGGGAAGGCAGCTCATGGGGCCATTGTGCCAAACCTGGTATTTGGCTTTGTAATATGAAGGATTTCTTTAGTTCTTCACCTGTATGGTGCAGCTATGGTCTGCTTGAATCTGCCCTAGTGCAGGGAGTGGGAGACCCACAGCTCTTGCTGCTCCTTCACATCCTGCATCCTTGGGACTCATAATCTCAGATCTCAATCTCTGAAAACCATCCAAGTCAAACTTCTGGGTGTTCTGTGCAGCTGCTCAGGCTGTGATTGTACTGCAAGAAGTCAGTTCTCTCTTGCAGAAGGTATAAGCTGGTTAAACTAAGTGTATTTGAAGTTACAATGGTCCTGGGCAATAGTGTCTAAATCACACTGAGAACTGCCATAAGTTCTGGCAGCACAAAGAATCTGCACTTGCTTAACCTGACTCCACTTTTCACATTAATTCAGTTAAATGAATGCAACTCTGAGTGTATTGAGAGGCTGGCTGATTTTAACGAATCTTAAACTGGTTGCAAATTGAATGTGATAAGTAGGAGCAAGTCACAAAACGGATACAAGCATGTCTGTATAGGGATTTCCATGTTTAACTAAATGGGGTACAAGTCATGCTTTATTTAAAATGATGCAACATTTATGTGAAACGGCTTGACTGATTTAAGCAATCTTAAAAATTTACTCTAAAATCTTGCAAATAAAAATGAAAAAATAATCAGAGAATGAAATAAGCAGAAGAAGCACAGGAGAGAAACCCAGGATGTTATTTTCATTATTTAGCTGGTTTATCCATTGAGTTTCCCTGTCCCTGCCAGCCCTGCAAGCTGCAACACTGCAGTTACACAATGTAGATGTGAAGGAGCTGAAATGTGGTCTTCAGCTTCTCATTTCCTCCACATGTCTGAAACATAACGGGTTTCTTCTTGCTTTTTAGAACAGTGTGAGGGAACTGTGACATTGCATGTACTTGTATGGCCTGAATTTGGTCCAACTGTAGGGGTGACTTGGATGTAAGTACATAACATTGATGATGCATCATTTGCTGGTACAGTGCCTGTGCTTTGTGCTGTAAGGGTGCAGTTTCCATGTGAGTGAATCCCAGCCTTGTTCCCCCACAGCTAATAATACAGCTCTTACTTATTTTACATGTTGTGTGGACTTGTGTTAAACCAGAAACAAAGGAGGTGTGTATATATGGATGAAAATTGATAACAGCATCATTCATAACTGTGTTATGACTTTATTCATCTTCCCATTTATGCCTCAACTCTTGATGTTACCCATTATGCAGAGATCAATGTCAAAATGAGGTAGATTTACAATGAAGACAAGGCTGCCTCTGATACTGGGAAAAAAAAGTGAGATATTTTCACTGAGTTAACCAAAGGAATTCAAAGGGAGTTTAAATCTTTCAATTTTCTTTGGCTCATGAAGAAGATGAAAAGTGTTTGACCTCCAGTAAACCAACTGAATTCATACAGTGACTCTGTAAATAAATAAAATGTCCACACAAACAGAATAGTGATTACTTAGGTACTAGTTGCTGAATTATAAATAAGACCATCAAAAGCAACAGCAAGAAAGTATCAAAAAATACATCAGGGCATTCAAAGCACTGGGCTTAATGCAAATAGACAAGTTAAATAAATGGTATTAAACTAACAAAGCTGAGAAGTAGCAAGATGCCATTGCTCCATTGCATTATTCACAGCAGCAATAGGTCCTTTACATCAGCTTGCCGCCCCAGCATCCATCACTCACTTTGGCACTCACTTTAAGGGCAGATCGTTAGAGGGACTGGGGCTGTCATGGAAAGTTTGGCTTCCAAATGCTTTTATTGTCTACCTGACATGAGATACTAGGCTTTTGGCTGGGTCATTTACTAGAGAAGGAATTCCACTTCTGTGGCCATTGCAGTTCATAGTAGACTGCTGAGGCAACCATTCCTGGGGCTTCTGGTGATGCTGCCAACATCATAACTTGAGGCAGAAGTTACCGCAGTGGTGGCCACTATCACTTGGTAGTGTTAACAACATGTAGAGAGGATCCATCACCTCTTGGTAGAGATAAGGAATAAAATGGCATTTTTCCTCACCTCTTTCGAAGCCCTAGCCCTGGGAGAATACACCTGCCTAGTCAAAAAGAGACAAATCTCAGTGCCCAAATCAGGGCATTTGGGCAATGTCCGATTTTTAAGCAAAGACCTTGTGACTGTTTCTGTGAGGGGTTATCTGAGGTAGGAGCTGTGTCTCTGGGTGGGCAGGAAGAGCATATAGGATCAGTTTCCCTGCCTGGCAGGGTGATCTTTCATCTGTTGAGCAGGGTGATGTGGGAAGCAAGAAAAGAGAAGAGAGGATCACAGGAAATGAGGCATGTAATGCCTTTTTGGGGCTTTCTTAGGGAAGCAAGATCTGGCCAATCCCGCTGGGTATTATACACGTTTTTAGCATCAGAGTGAACTGAAAATCTTTTGACAAAAAAGGTAATTTGAAATTTAAATGAATTTCTTAATCCTAACAGAAGAATCATTCCTAAGGAAAACTGTGAAATGAAAGATAACCTACATCAACTTCGTAGCAAGTAGCAGGCTACAAAGGGACGAAGTTACAGACATATTTGCATGAAAAACATTAAAATAAGCAACCTTTGCTCTTTTTATATTTGTGCAAGAAGTAGTGATAAAATGAATACTCTGCTTCACTTTCTTCTCTACAGGAAGTACACAAGCTGCAATTAATTCCAAGTGTAACAGCACTGCTGGAAGAGGTGATCATAAACAAAAACCTAAGACTAATAACCTGGATAGTAATATTTCTGAGTTGAGACAGTTTTGGACTTGTCATTATTGGCTAAAGTTCAGAGCCAGGCAGATTTTCTTTTGTATTAAATGAAAATAACCCTGGAGTTCATTTAAAAAGCTGACTTCAGACAAGTCTGTAAAATCTGTTTTGTTTTGTTTGACTTCTCTTGGAAGACAGCAGCCTCCAAATTGAAAGAATATGTGCTGTAGGAGACCAAGAATGATGCTTTAAGCAGACATGGGCACCTCCAGTAGTTATCACTGAGGGGTATGTATCTTTAGCCATGAGCACAGACATGGGATGTAACTGCGGCTGATGGGAGGACAGACTAAGGGTTGACTATGGAAATCGTGAAGGAATTTTGTTCAGAAAGTGACCCTTATTTACAGTAATTTGCACCATTCAGGGCTTATGAAAGGCAAATGGTTTCACAGGGTTCTGCTGAATTACTGCATGATTTAGGAAATGAGGTATTGACCTCAGTTCCTTTTGAAGGGTTTTTATGTTGCTGGTCTTTGATGTAAGTAAGTGTGCTGGGGAGATGAACTTGCACAAACATCTTCTTGGTTCTAAAGGAGCAGAACAACAGGACAAGGATGAGCTGATTAAACAAATGAGCTCAGTGGAGAATTTAACAGCCAAAAAGGAACAGGCAGGCATTAGGGCTTGTGCTAGCACGAGGCCAGTGAGACTATCAAATATATCTATTAAAGAAAAACCCTCAACAATTAGAGACCATGGATTTTAAGAAAAAGCAAAGAATCCTGCTCAGTTCAGTATCTAAACATCTTAAGAGCAAGACCTCAAGTTCAATGTCTCATGGATAGATATGAGCTAGTACTTGCTTCCTTAGTGTTAGAGAAGAAGTGAATCACTCAAAGCAAAGATTGATTTTTAGGCTCTGTCATGGCTATGGCACGGGCTGTGCTGCCACCATTGGAGGCTTCAGCCTGTACCTGATAGGGTTTGAACATACAACTTATATTGTGCATCCTGTCTAGCACATATATGGGGAGGGTTTCTGCCTTTTACGCTGGCACCAGTGTAGGAGTTGTGACACTGCAGTTGGTCTGCAATGCTCACCAAGCCTGTGGTGGGCTCCTAAGGTCCCCCTCTGCCCGGGGCTGCCTTTATGTGACTTTGTACCTGTGAGCTGAGAGATAAAGTGGAACACAATTCCTAATCTTTATCATCCGGATTATGTATGGCATGGTTACAGGTTAATAATTCACCAGTGAAAGTTATTGGATATGAATGTGTCAGCTGCACTGATCACTGGAGCCTTTTGTTTTCCTATGGCTTCACATGCTTTGGAAACAGAGGTATTCCCAGAAATGGCTTTGTTTGCATGTGGAGCCATTTGGACCATCTCATCCCCAATCTTTCATTGTCCACTTTACTTCCCAGGTGATGCTGCTGTCCGTTAGCTGCTTGTCTCTGTGCAGGAATACCAAGGAAAGGATATAACTTTAAAGTTAGCAGTGTTAGAGAATTAAATAGGGGTCTGATAAATGCATTAACAACAGTAAGTTTTAGCCTGATATCTAGCTGGAGAAATTTGGTCATTATGGTATCAAACTATCCTTCTGCTATCAACAGACAAATTTAAAGTCATATCCGTATGTACAGGTGCTTGGGCTAGATGGCACACACAAAAGCAGGAGTCTGGGTCACTTCCACCTCCTCCCCCCCCCGAGCTCTGTATTCATTGCAATAAGTAAATAATTGTTTATTATTAATGATTAATAATTTTCATGTGTTCTTATGGTCCCCGGTTGGGCACAGACCAGAAACCAAGTAAAATCGTGGTGACATCTAGTGGCTGTTGGGAATTAGCAGTGATACTAGGGGCGAGAATGCCTTTGCTCAGGAGGTTTAAAGATCATAGAATCATAGAATAGAACCATACAATCCTATGTAGAAAACGGTGGTGGAAACACCAAAACTTTCCAGACTTACACGACCTGGATTTAGAGACCTTCCCACCTTGTTCAAGGGCAACATTGCTGGGATTTCTTTGAACAGTGCAGTCCCTGCCATCTGCATGCTCCATGCCCAGCACAAGGGATGCTTTGGAGAGACCAAATTAGGTCTCTCCAAGGTGTTCTTTTGTGCCCCAGATCCTGCTTTCCTTTATGACAGCCTCCTGTGTCCCACCATCTCACCCTCTGTGGGTAGTGTACTCATCAGCATCCACAGACTGGCTGTTTGCTGAAACACGACACAGGAAGACTGCTTTGCAGATGTCCGGTGAGAGAAATTTAGGCCAATTACAGAAATGTTGTGAAAAGCCAATTACAAGGAAAGTAATATGGTATTATGTGTTAATTAGCAAATGCACAAGGAAATAGTCTGTGAAGCCAGAATTTTCGGGGTGAGGTGCTACAATATAGGCTGATTTCATGCCAAGTGGAACCAGTACTTAGACAAGAAACTTCGATGTATTTTGAGTTTAAATTTAGCCTGCAAGAACAGGTTACTGACAATACATATCAGAGGCATGTAGGTAAGCATGGCTGAGGAAGTGTTTGAAATGCACAAATGCAGAAAGGAAGCAACATCTGTGTATTGGAGGGCTCTTGGCAGCTGTTTCCCCCAGGGCAGGCTCAGAGAAGGGCTATCCACACTGTATGGCTGAGCGCAGATGCCAAGTTGGTCTTTCCCCATTGGTCTCCACTCTATGCCTTGAATGGGGGAAACATCCTTTGATTTTTGTGGTGATGAACAAGTGAGACTCTATTTGGGTTCTGCTCAAGCAAATCAGCCATAATTCCAGGGTGACTGATCTGGGGACAAGGCTGGCACGCATGGCAGCACTGAGTTACTGATGATGTGCTCTCTATCCTTCAGTGTGCAACACTAACTAGAAGGTGTTTAACCTTTTTTAACTAGACACTGCCTCACACAGTCAGCATTTCTCAGGATAGAACATAAAGTAAGCACACATACACACAGGAGCTAGCATCAATTAAATGCAATGAAATAAACAGCTGTCAGAGGTGTCTCTGCAGCCAGGTCATTCCTCCCCTGCACCATCTGCCTCTGAAGTTACACATCTCCATGTGCTCCGTGGCCATCCAGCTGGCTTGGCTGTGGGTGGCTGGCAGCAGGTCAGCAGCCCATGTGTATCCTGCACTCACAGTTTGCTGGGGCAGTTTGGAAGAGAGAACATTTGGGAAATTCTAAGGGAAAATGAGGGTTACGATGATGCCATTGGTAGGCTTCAGTATGGCCAGTCTGTGCAAGGTGTTGTGGCCCATTGTGCATAATTCATAAGGAAATGAGAGTTGCATTTACTATGGGTTTGCACAGCAATATGACTGTAATTGATGGGTATATTTACAACCATTATCACTCAGTGCAGAGAGAAGTGAACCCCTTCCTCCTTTCTGTCTGGGACACAGCACTTAGAGCCACCACACACATCCTCTGGTGCATCAGGACTCAGACCACCAGCACATTCCTAGGAGGAAAAAGCAAGCTGCCTTCTTTTTAACAAGAACCCAGGTTAAAAGTGATGATTTAGTTGTCATGAAGCATGGGGATACAGGAAGCCTGTAAATCAAGAGGATGAAAGGAAATCCCTAAAAGGAGGTGGGCTGCAGAGGTGGGAAGGCAGCACACACAAGGCAGCAGGAGAAGATGAGGCTGGAAAAGGTTGTTGCCTGCCTTCCCCCCCCCGTCTCTGCACTGCATGTTACGGATGGCATCTCCCGACAGGAATTTGCCTCCTACCTCTCCTGCAAAGCATGTGAAAATGGAAACTGCTGGAGGTGAAGGATATCGCCTCCCACACCCAGCATAAGCCTAGTTGGTGCAAAACACTTGAGATCCTCTTCATGGGGAGCATCATTTCATTCATGGCCACTTGCATAAAGTGCTAGCCAGAATGAATTATGGAGGAAAGATCTGACCATGAATAAAGGTTTTAAGACTGGGGCTTCACTTTCATTTATAAGCACCTATGTTATTTTTGCATTTAAGTCCAATTTTCAAAATAGAGTTGAGAGCAGCTCCCTGGAAGCCCTAACCCCAGGGCTTGTCTGCATGAGGAACTTTACCAGCGTTTGTCCTGTAGGCAAAGTATAAGCGAATTAAAATAAATCCAATTATGGCCACATTTTGTCTGATGGAGCGCATCCACACAGGCTCACCATCTGCTTTAACTTATCTGTGCTAAGAATTCATAGCCCTGTATTGTTCAAGTTAGTCCTTATGGTGTATCTCTGGGTAAACAAAGATTAAGTCTGTTTAAAAATATGATTTGCAATAATGCTTATGGAAAGATTATTTTTAACTTTTAGTCTCATTTTTTACTTTCTTACATGTAATAATAATCTTTTTTTTTGACTGATTAAATTAAATTAAACTCTAAAGATGTAATCCCTCACTTTGGAATCACCTGTTTATGTTGGGTTTGGTTTAAAGGGTTCCTGTTTGAGTTGAATTATGTTGAAATAAGTCAATGATCTGGAGAGAGATTCTATATGGAAAATGCCAATCTTTAAACAGGGTGTCCTTACATTTGGGAAATTCTAAGGGAAAATGAGGGTTATGATGATGCCATTGGTAGGCTTCAGCATGGCTTAAATTTGTCACACCTGTAATTGAACTGTTTCAACACTTATTATGCATGTGCAATCAGTCTCATGGGTAGTTTGTAACCCTTCAAAACAAATAAGAAAATTCAAGCAGTTCCTTAAGAAGAGTTTGCTATATATACAAAAACAGATCCAGGATGTCATTTTCATTTGTTAGTCACTTTAGTCTTTTTGTTTACCTCTCTCTGTTTACCTTTTTTACCAGTTATCTTGATGAAAGACCTGTTCAGTGCCTGTCCCTGACAGAGGAAGACAACAGGAGAGCTGATGTGATTGCAAATGTCCATCATGGACACTGGCCCTAAGGGCTGTGAGCTTGACAAATGGGTACCCGCAAAACTGGGGTGCTGCACCCAACACAGCCTAAGAGCATTCCTCCTGCCCTAGGCATAGCACTGGTGACTCTATATTAGCTTGAACCCAGGACTAAGAGGTCTCCAATTAAGTAGGAGATATATTTCTGTCTATTGGGCAATAATCTAACATAGATGTCATTGTACTAATAAAGTTCCCAGTAATCTTTTAGGATTAGCAGCATAGCCCTGAAATTTGTCTAAGAAGTTGGGAGGCAAAACCTTTAAGTCTCTGTATCTTCTGATTTGTGTGTTGCTGTTACTCATTAGGGAAAAGGCAGTGTGTATTGTTAGGGGAGATGTGGAGGAGAGTTTCTAAACAGAGGACTGTATCTCTTCAAGTAATCAACGGAACTCAAAGGAAATTCAGGACTTACTTTTTAGGCCATGGCTGGCTTGGAAGATGAAAGGCTTTTGACCTCATGGGAACCAATAAAGCTCCTTTGGTGGCTCCACAGAAAACTGAAATGCTTGTCCAGAAGCATTATTGCTTATTTAGGCTCTCTTTAATGAAACCTGGATAAAAAGGCTCATCAAAAGTGAGATGGTGTCAATACTGGAATGCAGTGGATTAAAGCAGGGGAGATGTTGGGATTAATAGAGGTGGACAGTTCATATGATTTTGATGAAAGTAGCAAATCAGAAGGTGCCTTTCATTTGGGGCATCACCCCCTGCCCAGACATCCCACCTCTCATTTCCCTACAGCAAAGCTGTCATGGATATGGCCAGCCTCTGGCATCCATCCCTTGCCACTGTCAGGACAGCTGTGTCCCTTGGTCTTTTCTTCTTCTTCACCAAAAGATGCCAGCAAAGAGCTTTAGTTCTTCAGGCTCAGCTGCCAGTGCTGCATTAGGAACCCCTGCTCTGCACACCCAATAACTGATTTGTCTTGAAAGACCTGCTTTTGGCACTTTAGCAGCAGGTCTCAGAGTTCAGAGTGAAGACATTCTGCTGATCTCGATAATGCTGTCAGATGGATATAAATGATTTTTAAGCATTCACCACTAAATTCAGTGGTCATTTTTTTCCAGTTAGGGAAAAAAAAGAAATAAAATAAAATAATCCCATGTGTAGCATTGCAGGAGTGTGGTCTGTAATTTAAATTGTCATATCCCAAAGGCTGAGTACAATGGAGAAATCAACAATTCAGGAAACAGGGGATGTGGATTTGAGTTGGCCTTGAAGAAAACATATTCTGTAAAATCATTTAAGGCCAGTGAAAGAGGCAAAATACTTCTATAGAGATTTTGGGGTCCTAAAACCTCTGTGAATAACTGAAGTTAGGGGATGATTGGATGAAAAAGAAGGAGGTGCGATGTGAGTTCTCAGATTCCATGAAGGAATCTGGGCTATGTGTTTGGGAGAGCAGTGGGACTGTTATTAAAGGACAATAATTTCCTGCCACAGGAAACTCTCCATCAGGGTAGCAGCTGGGTATTCTGATCACTGATAAATTCTTCAACAGGATTTTAAAGATGCTGGTGAGGGACTCTTCATTAGGGACTGTAGTGATAGGACAAGGGGTAATGGGTTGAAACTTAAACAGCAGAGGTTTAGATTGGATATAAGGAAGAAATTCTTTACTGTGAGGGTGGTGAGGCACTGGAACGGGTTGCCCAGGGAGGTTGTGAATGCTCCATCCCTGGCAGTGTTCAAGGCCAGGTTGGATGAAGGTGGCATGGTTTAGTGTGAGGTGTCCCTGCCCATGGCAGGGGTGTTGGAACTGGATGATCTTAAGGTTCTTTCCGACCCTAACTATTCTATGATTCTATGATGACAGGATAAAAAAGAAGGAGGTGCAATGTGAGTGCTCAGATTCCATGAAGGAATCTGGGCTATGTGTTTGAGATAGAAGTGGGACCGTTATTAAAGGACAATAATTTTCTACCACAGGAAACTCTCCATCAGGGTAGCAGCTGGGTATTCTGATCACTGATAAATTCTTTAACAGGATTTTAAAGAATCACATTGGTTTAGCAGGGCTGGAGACAGTAAAATTACAGTGACATCTAGTGATCATAAACATATTCCAGTGCTGCTACCAGTGAAAAAATAAAACATTTATTGTTAGACAGCGTTTTAAATCCAAACACACAAAATCAGATCATTAACTGGGGCCAGGCAATGAGGTGGGTTACAAATGAGGGTGGATGATGTGAATTAGAGTGCTGCAGGGATGGGAGCAAAGCACTAGCGCTAGGGAAAGGCTGTGGGTGGGTTTCCGCAGGGATCTTTGCTAGCTCTGTATTTCTCACTACTTCAGCAGAGTTTGCTGCTGGTACTAAATTGCAGCATATTCATATGAAAGAAGCTTCAACGTTTTTGGGACTGGGAATAGAACTAATAAAAAGATGTACAGCTTCGAAAAGTACGTGCTTGTCCCCAGGGAAAAGAAAGGAAAATGAACCCTATTCCGTGGTAGGAATATGTGGTGCTTCAGCAGCTCTGCCTGAGCACAGACCAACACTGAAGGAAAAATCAAATAAAGAGGGAATACCAACTGGCCATCGAAGCTACAAGTCAGGTTTGCACCTTGAATGAAAGTGGGATTTGTGTTTGCATTTGGCAGCAGTAGGAACTCACTGGTTTTGTGATGTTTAGATTGAGTGTTTTACACTACAGATTACTGGTTTTTAGCTAAAAAAAAAAAAAAGAAAAGAAAAGAAAAGAAAAAGGGTGTTTTTCTTCTGGTTTTCAATATCAGATGGGCAGTCTGACCACAGTCATGCTCACTTGGTTAAGCTAGGCTTAAATTCAGCTGTCCTCCTGAAGATCCCGCTGTTGCCTATTCATGTCTTCATCACCCAAAGTGATGGAAACTGAATCAGCCAGGTTAGCTGCTGTAACAACAAAGGCAGATAACTGATGCAGATGGTGAACTGATTTTGTGGTTTTAAAGCAGGTATCTTTGTGGTCCTATAAATATGCAGTCAAATTTTCTTATGATGAAACATTCAGGAGCTGCTTCAATAAAAGTTGAGAAGGAAGCTCCCAGGCAATTTCTGAGCCCTTCCCTTGAGTCCCTAGCAGCCAGGCAGGTTTAGTCTCTCAATTATTAGCTGAAAGCAGAATATACATTCCCACTGTCTGGTTTCAGATGCCGCTGGAGAATATGCCTCAGATACATGCATAAGGGAGAGACAGATTCAAGCATATCAGATGTTCTGGCTGCCTCTGACTGTTGTGAGCAATAACAGCAGAATGGAAGTTTACTAAAAATGGGATCTCAAAATAGCTATTGGGTTTCTGTGATTAGGTAAGAGATTTTCTAGAAGGAAGGAATGTGTAGTGGGATTTCAGGTGCTGCATTTCAGGAAAGCTTTTGATACAGCACTATTTGGAAAGTCATTAGCTATGCTGGTCTAGGCAGGAGTGGGAAGAATAATTGCAAAGTGGATAAGGACCCGGTGCAAGACAGAGGACCTGCTTTTGGTGAGGTTGCTTAGTGTTTCCATGGGTGATGAAGGGGATGGGGTTTGCTTGCTGAAGGGTTCAGAGACCTGCTCATGCAGGGTTGGGGCACAGCTGATGCCTTTTGTGGAATCTGAAGGATTGGAGGAAAAAAGGCATTGCAGCTATTTTACTGCAATGACTCCTGCTACATCTCAGGAATTCCCCCAAGGGTTTGCACAGCCCTGTTATTTTAGCACAAAGCTATCCTGAGTGGAAGCCACTTACCTCCACTGCCTGCTGGGTTCAGGGTCCTGTTCTCCAGCTCCAGCGACATTAGATTTGTCAATATTATATGTGTCTTCATTTGCTCTGGCCAGGGGGGATCATGAGCTGCGATGAGACACGAGGTGCAGCACCCAGTGCTAGGCAGGCTTGGAGCACAACTGCCAAGAAAGCAATTAAAAATAACATTAGTAAGAATCGACAAATTTAATGTTGGGTTTCATCTCAGCGGGACTTCACAGTGTGTGGTCAAACCACAGGCTTGTTTCCATGACAGGTCTATTTATTTAACTAGTGGAACAGCGGAGATGGGTCTCTGGCTGCTTAAAAAGCAGGTGGCTACTTTTCAAGGACTCTTTCACCAGCTCCCATTAAATAGAGGGTGGGAAAGGCAGAACTTCCAGTGTGATGGCATCTTCAGCATCTGCTTGAGGGGAAACACTGACTGGGAAGTGGCATCAGTTTGTAACAGTGTCATGAGGAAGAGGAAGTACCATTGTTGTTGCATGGAATTAGTTCCACTTTACTGTATGGGGTGAAAGTAGATTTGGTCTATGTCGCTTCAGTCAGGTTCATCACACCACAGCAAAGGCCTTTCACCAGTTCAGACAATCAAGGGTCAAACTGGTCCTCACTGGAAAAAGAATTATTATGGGTATCAGCCCTGGGGCAGCACAGCATGCATGGAACTGGATTTTGGGAAAGGACTGCCTCTTGGCAGAGCTTGATTCCTGGAACACGATTTGATTCAGTAACTTGAAATTACTTTTAAAAGATTCAGTCAGCTCCCAGATGAGCAATGCAGAAGTGGCTGTGATTTTAGATCCCACCAGCTATGACAATTTACCTTGTCAATAGATAGTTTCTTTCCCCTCTCTGCTCTCCAGAATACAACCCGCTGCACGGACTGTGTCTAAAAGCTGCTTCCCAGCTTCCAGCTCATCCCTTAGCCCTGGAGGGCTGCATTCCTCCTTCCATTCCTCCTCAGGTACAGCTGAACACAGGGTGCCAGCTAGCAAAATCATGGGCAGTTTCTCCCAGCTCTGTTTTCTCCCCTCCTTCTCCAGATGCGAATACTTTGCCTTTCTTCTTTCCATACACCTATATGTGGTGTGCAGTACTTCATGCTGTATGTGCTCACTGTGGGTGCATAGGGAGGCAGAAAAATTCATGTGAAAAGGGTTTCTACCTGTCCACGAATCCCTGCAGTGCCACTTAGAAGTCATAGCAATGTCCCTGTGTGTAGCAGGGAGGAAAACCAAGAGCTCCAGATTCCGGGTTGCCACAGTAACCCTTGCTCTACCGCCTTTGGCTTTTATACTGGGAAAAGCCTTTCAGTCTGTAAACACCAGCTCCATGGACATGCCTGACATTGATAATGTCTGGGGGGGGGGCTATTTATTGCCAAGGTTCAGTGAAGAGCCCCACACATCCATCTTCTTGCTTCTGAATCTTCCCATAACTCTCCTTGACACATCCATAAACACCCCAATAAAGGTAAGTCTGGGGAGCATTTTGAACCCAGTGCATTTCTAATTTCTTTTCCTGGGATGTGTGTTAGTGCATTGTAATTAATATGTGTTTTCCAAAGATGCAGTTGCTCTTTTTTTTTTCCTTTGCTGTGACTGTAAATCTGTTTTCTACTTTTTCAAGGGGATACAAGGTTTTCCCTCCAGAAAAATAAAATAAAAAAAGTAAAAAAATGTAAGTAATGGGAATGAGAGAACTTGTGTAATTGTTCTTCTTTTTGCCTGTTTCCAGGCTGATTGCCTGAATTAGGGCTGATACGAATTCCCACAGGAATCTAGGAGAGTCTTTTCACTGAAACAACAGTTTGGTTTTGTAGGAGCGGCCTCAAAGCTGGGTGAATGGAAGTAGCATTGCTTCAAGGGTACGGTTGAATTAGGACAAGTTAACCCTGCTGAGGATGGGGCTTGATAGTTTCACTGCTCAGAAACAGTCAGAAATGGTGTCTGCTGCTGCATTTAGGCACATGCACAAAGATATTTATAATTCAGAGCTAATATACGTGTGTATATATAAAAATATATGTCCATTAACATGAATTAGATCTCCATATGGAAAACATATGAATTATAAAGCCAAGATTTCTTCCATTTAGTAAAATTAAGGAATATTTCCTTTTGCAGTGTTCTTTCTGTTATTTCACAACCCAGATGCAGAAAAACATCATTCACAACTGTCTCATCACTATCTCTCTGCTACCCCAAATGTGAGCTCACCTGAGGAATTCTGGAGGGTTGAGTGAATGCTCATCTCTCCCCCATGTATTTCTACATGTATATAACTCTCCTTCAGTCAGAGCACCTGCTCATTAACTGGGAATTATTTTCCTCTTAAAATATATTGCAACAATACTTTTTTCTGCATATAGTACACAGGTTTGGATACCCAGCCATTTATGTGCCTCATAATGACAGAGACTGTTGACTTGTGGATCCTCTTTGAGCAAACAGGTCGTACCTAAATGGGTGGAATTACATTACCTGTGCCCAGGTCACAGGATGCTTTATGTATTTGTTTAGCAACTGTACAGAATTCTTGCAGATGATCAGCTAATTAAATTTAATAGAATGTCATATGTTGACTTCTGGACTAGACTAACATAGCATTTTCAAATAAGGCCTTTCTGTCCCCGCACAGCAAAATTCATTGCTCTGCAATTACCAAGCAATGGTGAAAACATGGTGAAATTAAAGAGAATTATGAACTGGTCTTTAGCAACTGAGTATTTCCCCATAGACCATCTGCTTCGCTTGCAGGCTTTGACGTGGATGCCCATTTTGACTGGATGAATCTCTGTAACAGCACTTCCCCAAATTCTTCCTAATTTTGCCATTTAGGAAACATCCAAAGAAGGCCTTTGACATTGTGATGGACATCTCTCATTAGAAAGCATGAAATGAAGCTGTCTCAGGGTTCAGCCAGCAATGCTGATGCCCCATTACACATTACACTGTTGTACTTCCCTTCGGCAATGACAGCGTAACATGATGACAGTTATTAACTGGTTAATCATGGGAGCATTTATCTGTACAAGAAAATCAGTGAAACAGAATAGATCAAATTCCTAGATAGGGCACTGAAATGAACAGGGAAAGATTAACACCCTGGGTCTCCAAAGGTGCTCTGGGTGCATGTTACATACTGATTTGAGAAGCACTGGAATGTGTTTGCAGCAGTGTGTGCAATGGTTGGACTCAGAGTGTGAGGGAGGTCATGCTGTTATTGCAGAGTTAAGCTGCAAAAGTAAAATCTCAGCCACAGGCAAATGCTGGGTGTGCGAGCTTCTGTGGGAGGCTGCTGAGAGGCAATCCCTTCTGCCCCGACGATTATGGGAGGGAGCAGAAGCCTTGTGCCCCACAGCAGGATGGACCCTCTCTGCCAAGCAGTGCAGGAAGCAGTGGAGCTGTGTGATAATGTGGTGGTGGTTTGACCCTTCAGGAAGGGTGAAAAAAACCCCGCCATTTGCTGACATTCATGCTGAGGACCAATTACACGGCAACCTCCTGCTCACAGGAATGCTGCCCATAGCTGGGCAGCTCCATGGCTGCAGGCAGAGGTGCCCTGGGATGGAAATGGAGCTGCTGGCTCTGCCCTTGGCCCCCAGGAAGGAGAGTTGGTTTCATATGCTTCTCCTGCTGAGATGCATTTCATGTTAGAAAGCACTTTACATGTGCTGGGGCTGCCTTCACTCTGGTTTGTTAAGGAGCATTTTGGGCAGCACCTGTGGGAGTTGAGAAGCAGGGAAATCAGTACAAAAAAGAAATGCAAACTGCAGCTGTGTCTTACAGATATGCCCCAAGCCAAACATTCAGCATGGAAAGGGTTGTGCATGAGCTCTCTTCTCTGCCCAGGATGGAGGCCCCCTCCATGCCCAACCATACAAGTTGCAATCCCAGTGCTGCCTTATTGGTACATCTGAGTGATGCATGAGTGAGTTTTGGGTTATTTTGCTTCCAGGACCAGTACCTGCATACCCCAGAACCCAGAGGAGACCAGTGGTCATTCTGTCTTGAACTGGATCTTTCAGAAGGAAAAACCAGAGGAGTCTGTCTGTGGTTATGAGGATTGTGGATGTAGCAGGCTGGCAGCAGGAAAAGTAGATGAACCCAGGTAGGACAGCATTTATCTCATGAAGGAGCTAATGGGGATGGGGCAAAGCTGGCCAAAGAGCTGTTGAGAAAGCCTGAGTTACCTCAACAAATATTTGGTAGGGTTCACTGGCTGCATTAGTGAGTGGGCAAGGTGGGCAAGCAGATACAGAAAGCTGTTAAAGAGGCTGCTGGCTTCTCCAGCCCCTCCTCCAGTTACCAGGACAACCACCTTTATCTCCTTGTCTTCATCCTCCTCTTCAGTTCTCTACATCACTCCTCCTCTCCAGATGCCAGCAAAGCCAACACCATGGCTCAAAGCCTCCCCAGCCACAGACCCAGCCCTCACAGACCCCAGCTACTGGCACATTTGGAGAAGCCAGCACAACTCTCTGCTTTCCAACCTGAAGGACTTTCCCCTCAGCGTTTTCATAGTTTGACAACACTGCTGGCATCTCCAGGAGAGGTGTCCCACGAGATGGAGACAGTAACAGCACAGTAAGGATGCAATTATTGCTTGTGAAATGGAAGACAACTTCTTCCCACTACACACCCTGAACGCTCACGGTGGAGTGGCAGAATCGCCTATAGTGTGCCCCTATGCATTGTGACCATGCTTCAGTGAGGACCTCACTCTGACATGTCCCATCACAATGATTCATGAGAGAACAGCAGCCAGATATATAGGCATATTTTTCAGGGAAGCCGTTATCTCATTTTTTTCTTTTCTTCAAACCCTCTATGAGATAAAGGCATCCATGTAGAAAAGCCAATTGTTCCCCTTGTAGGATCAATGATAGAATCATAGAATGGTTTTTCGTGGAATTTAACTAACTGAATTACGACCATTTACATGTGAGAGATTTACACTGAAACCTTCAGGTGTGGAAAGCCCTACAGACCAATGTGTTCTCTCAGTCTGCATCAACCCTTGGTGTTGCCTTGTGTTGAGAAACCTGTTATTGGCAAGGTGAAGATAAGCAGAGGGGATTATTTCTGACCCTCACCAGCCCTCATAAAGATGCATCAGATGTAGTCTAGAGACTAAAATTGAGATTTGGTGTGTTCTTCACCAAAAAAACCTAAAGAGGAGCAATGCCCAGCACAACTACTTCCTTCTCATGGGCAAAAGTTGTTGCTGTAGTTGCAGGCTCATCCTTTGGCTGGTGGAGCGGACTCCTTCAAGCTGCACGTGATGAATGCCACAGATACAAATCCAGGAAGATATGTAGCCACAGACATTTGATATCTATAATTACATAAGGCAATTAATATAAGGCATGAGGGACTTCTGCCATTATGAATATGTTTATAGATCATGAATATCTTTTACCAGTCTTGTATTAACACAGCCTACACCTATTAAATCCCCTTTGGAAATGAAAGGCTAAAGCTAGTCAATTGGTTTAGGGTGTGCCTAATGTACCCTTTTCCAGCAACTGCTTGCACAGCAGGATGAGGGAATCTGACCTTGTGTAAGAATTCAAGATTTTCATAGAATAATCAGGATTGGAAAGGACCTTAAGATCATCCAGTTCCAAGCCCTCTGCCATGGGCAGGGACACCTCACACTAAACCATATCACCCAAGGCTCTATCCAACCTGGCCTTGAACACTGCCAGGGATGGAGCATTCACAGCCTCCAGGGGCAACACTCGATTGTTTTATTACTTTAAGTCTTTCTCCTCTCTGGTTATGTAGAATACCACGCAGTTTGTATATTAAGCATCTAACCAATATAATTAATAATATAATATAGTATAACATAGTATAACACAATATGATAATAGAATATAATATGAGAAAATATGATAGGTTATGTACTATGCTATGCCATGCTATGCTATGCTATAATACAATATAATGTAATATAATATCATGTAATGCAATGTAACATAGTGTAATAATGATATAATGATATAATAATATATATAACCTAATGTAACATAATTATATCCTTGGTTTGTTTTACAGCCCATCACAGAGGTCATTGTAGAGGGGACCCTATGCTTTTATTTCCTCAGGCAAACATTGCAGCATATAATAATCTATTAATACAGGGAGGGAGGGATATTTGACACAGCTTCTCAAGAAAGTTAGAATGAGAGAATAATTTCAGTAATAAATCAAATGCTGTCTGCAGTTTATCTTCATAAATACATAAAAGTGAGTGTGATTACTTTGAGGGTCTTCTGGATAAAGCTCAGTGAGCTTCAGCTCCTGCCAAGGTTGGGAAACTGCAGTACAGCATCTGGATGGACAGCCACAGCCTTTCTAAGGACATTCCCATTTCTACCTTTATCCTGCAGTCACACTCCCCAAAACCCAGCCAGCCTAAGCTGGACTTTGCCCTTTGTTGCTTCTGGGGACAGGCACAGGCGTGTCATGGCTGCATTACGCAGCAGCTGCGATTGCAGTTTATTGGCCATCAAGCCTGAGATTAGCCCCCATGATCTGGCACAGAACTGAAATACTATCAGACTCCAGCAAGGCTCCTGCGTCAAGATCAGCCTTTTCTTACCTTCAGTGCTCACTGAGTGAACTTTTCCCTCTGATGGCCTTTGGCACATGTGAGTGGGGATGAGAGCTTGTGGATTTACTGGCTGAAGGAGCAAAACATGCAGGATGGGAAAACATGGAAGGAGAAGAAGGAATAACATCACAGGATGGTGAGTTGGGATGGCGATTTGAAAGACAGAGGAAGAAAATAATATCAGAGCTATGTTTTAGGGAGAGGAGTTGAGAAAAGCTGAGTGTTGAAGTATCAGGAGAAACATGTTTTGGTTAGAAAACACTTGTGGTTTAATGAGGCCCCAAAATTAGCTAGAACAGATCTCCAACCTCTTCACATGTTTGCCCAAGGAAGAACAGCAAATGTCCACTTCTGGCACCATCTGTGGTCCCAAATGCCTCTGGGCAAGGAGGATGGTTGGGTCTGCTCTCACACCATACAGCAACGTGTCCATGGGCTTCTTTTCAGTATGTCTTCTTTTCAGTCCTGGTTCCCTTCAGGGTTGTAAGTTTGCCATCTTTTGGCTTCTCTGTCTCAAAATGAAGGGCTTTAGACTGTGGGAAGAGAAGAGATTATTCCATGTGCAGGAATACCCATCCGGGAATATGAACTTTGTACTGAATTGTATTTGCCCAGAGGAACTTGATGAAGCCAGCTAATCCATTCCTTTCAGCGCCTCTTGGCTTGGGCATTGGTACTCACTTGTGGGGTCAAGCACCAGCCACTGATGGGATGATAAAGAGCTAGATTTTGATATGGGAGTGGAGCTGTGTAATAGGTTACCACAAATATGTCTGTTCAGTCCGATTTTTACCTCTGCTAATCACTCTGATAAATCAGTGTTTGAACAAAACTTGTATTATTACTGTGAAAACCTGGAACTACCATTAGAGAACTAACAGGAAAGAAACTGTGTTTGTGAGAGAATTAGTAAGACTTAGCTTGACAAAATACAAGCAAACTTGGTAGATAAAAAAGCCGTATGAAACACACCAAAAGGATGGAGCCCACTATATGTTAGCAGTCCATAGTCATTACTTTGCCAATAGCATCCTTACCACTGCGATATGCTCATGAGTTACCTGTGGGCAAAAAAAACAAAGAAGGCACACTGCTGTCTCCACGTATAATTATATGTGAAATTCACCATAATAAAAAATGCATGTAAATCATAGAGAGCAAACTAAGCAAAGGCAGTGCTGAAGTTCTTGTGTGTGCTGGTTGAGGCAAGGGGGCTGCATGTGCAAATTGTTGTGCTGAAATCTTGCTGGTTTTTAGAAACAATACAAAAACCTCCTGCAATTGAACATGTGCAAGATTTCTTCCCCACATTTTAAAACAAATAGAAGCCTAATACCTGGGGAAAAATACACATGTATTACCTGAGTGCATTCTGCTAGCTACTGAAACAAAGAAATACACTTTTCCTCACACCCTAAGCTAGCCCCTGCAGAAAGCATGAAATGAATGGCAACGTGAAGTGGCTTCTGCTGTAATAACAGCCAGGTTTTGCATGTGTGGAGCCAGTGCTGTTGGTTTTGCTCGCTCTTTACAGCTCTCATGCTCCACCCTTCTGTTTTTCTTCTTTATTTTTCCCCAGCTTTAGCAGTCTGACAGAGGCAGGTGAAAGGGAGTTGAAGGAAAAGACATTTCCCTGAAAAGGAGCTGGAGAAGAGTCCTCAAGCCCTACCTGTACTAGGTAAAGGACAGCCAGCCACACCACTGTAGCTTAAAGCCATAACCCCCAAGCCCCAGGAAGTACACTCGTGGTTGAACTGATTCTCCAGGTAAGTCTGCTTTTTGAAACGCTGAAACGTGGTAGCTGAGTGCTCCCTAAAAAGGAAGTTGAATCTGTTTGAAGGCAGACCACAGCAGAAAATGGTGTAACAGAGAGTGGGGAATGCTCAGCTGCTTGGTGTAATGTGTACGTTGGATTATTTACTCAGTTATCAGCCTCAAGCAGATTGGGCATTTTTTGCCATCTGAATTATTTCAGATACCACAGTTGAAAGGGCCTTATAAACACATGCAAGAGATGGACAGACAGATAAAAACCTCACACCAACATTTTCCCTTTAAGGAAAAGTTGCTGTATGTGTTTTGCTTGGTATGGCAAAGTGAAAGGATGGAAGAAACAAAGGGAAAAACAACCCATTTGCTGGGGAAGCTGCTTTAAAGTTCACATGGCAAGAACTAGGTTCCTGTCAAATTTTCAAAGTTTAATAGAGTTTTAATTCTGGAGATGTGGGGGAAAGCTTGGGAATGAGCCAAAAGCTGACCAAATACAATCCCCTGAATAATCATCTGATAGTGGATCATTTAGAATCATAGAATCATAGAACAGTTAGGATTGGAAAGGATCTTAAGATCATCCAGTTCCAACCCCCCTGCCATGGGCACGGACACCTCACACTAAACCATGCCACCCAAGGCTACATCCAACCTGGCCTTGAACACCAACAGTAATGGAGCATTCACAACTTCCCTGGGCAACCCATTCCAGTGCCTCACCACCCTCACAGTAAAGAATTTCTTCCTTAGATCCAATCTAAACTTCTGCTGTTTCAGTTTCAACCCATTACCCCTTGTCCTATCACTACAGTCCCTAATGAAGAGTCCCTCCCCAGCATCCCTGTAGGTCCCCTTCAGATACTGGAAGGCTGCTCTGAGGTCTCCACGCAGCCTTCTCTTCTCCAGGCTGAACAGCCCCAACTTTCTCAGCCTGTCTTCATATGGGAGGTGCTCCAGTCCCCTGATCAAACTTGTGGCCTCCTCTGGACTTGTTCCAACAGTTCCATGTCCTTTCTATGTTGAGGGCACCAGAACTGCACACAATACTCCAAGTGAGGTCTCACAAGAGCAGAGTAGAGGGACAGGATCACCTCCTTGGATCTGCTGGTCACGCCCCTTTTGATGCAGCCCAGGATACGGTTGCTTTCTGTGCTGTGAGTGCACACTGAAACTGGCTCATGTTCATTTTCTCATTGACCAACACCCCGTAGTCTTTCTCCGCAAGAATACCATGAATTTCCTTTTTGCCCAACCTGTAGCTGTGCCTGGGATTGCTCCGACCCAGGTGTAGGACCTTGCACTTGTCATGGATAAACTTCATGAGGTTGGCATCAGCCCACGTCACAAGTGTGTCCAGGTCCCTCTGGATGGCATTCCTTCCCTCCAGCGTATCAACGGAACCACACAGCTTGGTGTCATCGGCAAACTTGCTGAGGGCACACTCAATCCCACTGTCCATGTCAGCAACAAAGATGTTGAACAAGACCGGTCCCAACACCGATCCCTGAGGGACACCACTCATTACTGTTCTCCAGCCGGACATTGAACTGTTGACCACAACTCTTTGTGTGCAGCCATCCAGCCAGTTCTTTATCCACCGAGTGCTCCACCTATCAAATTGATATCTCTCCAATTTAGAGACAAGGATGTTGTGTGGGACAGTGTTGAACGGTTTGCACAAGTCCGGGTAGATGACATCAGCTGCTCCACCCCTGTTCATCACTTCTGTAGCCCCATCATAGAAGGCCACCAAATTGGTCAGGCAGGATTTCCCCCTAGTGAAGCCATGCTGGCTGTCACCAAGCACCTTGCTGTTTTTCATGTGCCCTAGCATGCCTTCCAGGAGAATCTGCTCCCAGATTTTGCCAGGCACAGAGGTGAGACTGACTGGTCTGTAGTTCCCTGGGTCATCCATTTTCCCCTTCTTGAAAATGGGGGTTATATTTCTCTTTTTCCAGTCATCAGGAACTTCACCTGTCTGCCATGGTTTTTCAAATGTGATGGCCAGTGGCTTTGCAACTTCATTCACCATCTCCTTCAGGACCCTTCAGGATGGATTTCATCAGGTCCCATGGACTTGTGCATGTTCAGGTTCTTAAGATGGGCTCAAACCAGATCCTCTCCTACAGTGAGCCCAAGGTCTTCATTCTCACAGTCCCTGCATCTGCCTTTCAAGACTTGGGTGGTGCGGTCAGAGCCTTTGCCAGTGAAGACCAAGGCAAATAAGTCATTGAGAACCTCAGGCTTCTCCAAATCCAGGGTAGCCAGCTCTCCTCATAGCTTCAGGAGGAGGCCTGCATTGGTGTGTCATTTATTCCCTACATACCTGTAAGGCCTTCTTACAATTTAGGCCTTCTTGTTGGATGTCAGAGACGTGGAGGTGGCCATAACACAATAGTTAGAGATTTCTGTAACGCTTCCATCCAAAACGTCAGAATTATGGATGCATTGAATGGTTTGGGTTGCAAGGGACTTAAAAGCTCATCTCTTCCAACACCCTGCCATGGGCAAGAACACCTTTCACTAGACCAGGTTGCTCCAAGCCCTGTTCAACCTGGCCTTGAACACTGCCAGGGAAGGAGAAGCCACAGCTTCTCTGTACAATAAAGGACACAAGAGCCAACCCAGGGTACCCTCTGCTTCTGCCAGGATATTACACCAAATGGAAATTTTTCATTTTCATTGCTTTCTTTATATATTGAATATATTTGTCCAAAATCCCCATACAATTTGGGGTGTGTGATTTTTCACCAGATTAAGAATTTAATCCTGTTGGAACAGTTGGTCTTTTTCTTACGATTTTACCTTAAGCATTGTATACAGGAACATGAGAACATTTTGTGACCTTTCAGGTCAATAATCTGAACAACAATAATCTGAACAACATCACTCCATATTCAGAGACATCTGAAGTTTAGGAGTGCTTGGGGAGGAATACCGAAAGTACTTGGCTATATCAATATCCCTTCCTTGTTTCCTTACCCTCAAAGGCTGGGAGGATTCAAGCTGCTTTCCACCCCCTGTGCTCATGACACACAGCCTCCCACTGAGCCCTTCTCTTGCGCTGGGAAGGGTGATGCCTGGTCCCTTACCCATGGGGAGCCATCCCTGCTGGGGAGGCTATGAGTTGAAGGAGCAAATACAACCCCAAAAAATGATGTAAGAAAATGTGAAGCCCGCTGAAACTTGTAGTTTTGGCTCAAACCTTGGTTTCCTCCTGCTGCTGGTGTAGGGTTGTGATTAGCAGAGCTAGGGAGCTAAGCTGTGCTGCAGGGAGACAGCTCACAACAGATGAAGCAAAAAACCTCCCTCTGTGCTGTGTTTCTGCCCTAAAAATCGCCCCAGCTCTGTGCTCCAGGTCACATCTGCTACTGCCAGCATGGCAAGCAGGAGCAACCGAGACCAAATCATGCCAGGCTGCCTAAATAATGAAGAAAATGCCACTTCAGGATAGATTTCTTTCAGATCTGGCTGCAGAGGAGGCTCTGGATTGCTCTGCAAGAGTGGGAGGGTTTGTTTTCTGCTTCTGGTTTGCTGAGTCAAACAGAGAGTAAGGCAGTTCAGATCTGGAGAGGCTTGGTTCCTGTAATTTCTAGTGTGGAAACAGTGCTGCTACTGTTTTTGTTCCTTCCTACAGAGATTTGTAGCTTTGCTGGGCAGGAACTGTACTGAAATGTGCTTAGCACAGCTGGAGCCTTTCATCACAGCTGTAAAAGAAACAATTAAAAATAACATTTGTGCTCATCAGCAGTGTCCCATTGGCTTCCCTCACTGCTAATACTCACTCAGCTGCCTTTGATGGGGCCATTAGTCAAATCCCGCTCATCTTCTGAGCAGGTCACCCATAATAATGAGTGCCCCATTATAAGAGATGGGGAAGATCCTTCCACCACTCTGACAAAACCTATCATTTTTTTCCACCATTCTCTTAGCAGCAGCATGAGCAGCAGCATGGACATCAAGGAATATTTCACCAGGATTTCTTACCAGGGCTCCTATGATAACCCAGACCTGGCTACCTTGACCGATATATTCCAGCATCACATCCGAGCAGTCCCTTTTGAAAACCTCAGCATCCACTGTGGGGAAGGCATTGAGCTGGACCTGGAAGCAACTTACAACAAGATAGTGAGGAAAAACCGTGGGGGCTGGTGCATGGAAAACAACTACCTTTTATCTTGGGTCCTGAAAACCCTCGGCTACAATGTCACCCTCCTGGGATCAAAAGTTTATGTCCCGGAGTACGACGCATATGCAGATGAAATTGATCATTTGCTGCTAAAAGTGGTGCTTGATGACAAACCCTTCATCGTGGATGGTGGGTTTGGGATGGCTTACCAGATTTGGCAGCCAATGGAGCTGATTTCAGGGACAGACCAGCCGCAGACTCCTGGTGTCTTTCGCTTCCTGGAGGAGAGTGGGATCTGGTACCTTGAGAAGGTGAAAAGGAAGCAGTGGGTTCCCAACCAAAGCATGTCCGCTTCCCATAACACTGAAAAAGAAGTTTGCCGTCGGGTTTATCTCTTCACCCTTCAGCCACGGGACATTGAAGAGTTCCAAGCCTGTAATGCCCACCTGCAGACAGCGCCTGACTCGCTGTTTGTGAAAAAGTCTATCTGCAGCCTGCAGACCACAGATGGCATCAGAGCTCTGGTGGGATGGAAATTCACTGAGATAAAGTACAATTATAGGGATAATATGGATCTTGTGGAAACCAGAATCCTTGGAGATGAAGAAATGGAGAAAACACTGAAAGATAAATTCAATATAACACTAGAGAAGAAATTTGTACCCATCAATACAAGCAGGTTGTCTCTATTTTAACTCACTGTCTGAATTATAATTCAACTCAATAGCATTATATGCAATCCTCCCTCATTTCTGAGAAGCATTTAAAGGTTAAGCTTTCTCTTTCCATCTACACCAGTGTAAAGCAGAACATGTTAGCATGAATCTGGAAAATAAATTTATTTTTACAACTGCCCCTGCCTCTCTTTTTGGTTTGGGCACAAATAATTTCTTCCCAGCTCAACCAAATCTCTTCCCTTCTGTTTGTGCTTATCTGCAAACAGACTCTGCTCATCCCCTTATTCCTTTCATCTTGTAAAAGCTCTTCTAAATACATGCAGAGCAGCAGGGCAGAGCAATGGAGCTGTACGTCTCTTTCTTCATTACTTTGTGCTGCCACCTGGGGAAACCATACCCACCTCTTTAAATTAATACCTTATTACTTCTGGAATTTAATAGCCGGGAAAACAAAGACATCCAGCTCCAAGTTTGCTATAGTTAAGCCGTAAGCCGCTCTTCGCTCTCGCATTCACAACGCCCTCTCACACACCAGCTGGACAGTCCCGTGCCTCTGCCACTCTGTGCAAATACTTACAAATGGGCTGTTTATGCCCTAAAACTGATGAGAACCATGAGCAGAAAATTGTCTGGTGTCAGACTTGACACGACTCCTGTTCCCTCAGCGTCATAATCAAAAAGCAGTATTTCTTTGAACTGAAAGCCTCTCCCATGCATTCTGTTTGCTATCACCCAGCAGCAGCCTGCTGGGAGTAGATGCTCCTCTCATAAGACTCCACTCCAAGTGTTATTGCACATTAATTATCACGGCTCAACAATTTATCTGAATTATTTTTCCTGAATTATTTTCCTGAAACTCATCTGTTCTACTGAGGATGTGTTTGCAGTGATACCAATTATATTGATATAAGGAGAAATGATGAATCTTAATCAGATACCCAACAGCTAAGATTTTTAGTATGAGAAATCGCTCAAATGTGATCAGTTATCATTTTGACCTCTGAGAAGATTCTTGAAGTTCCTTTCAGTACAAATGGTGGAAGCATTACAACTATGCACTCATGATGAAGAAAATTATATAAGTCAATTACAATTAAATTAAAAAAATAAGAATTATGAAGTAGAACTATCAAGTTGTTTTTTCCCCAAAATACAACATGTATTCCCTAAAGTAAAAAATGTCATTAATCACTGCAGTTGTCCTGATTATTTGTATGCACTAATATTTTGCAGCTATGACTTTTAAAATACAGTAACTCACTGCTTCTTTTTATTTCTTATGCGATGTGTGCAGCTTTCTATAACCAACAATTTATAGTTAATAAAGCTGCTGCTATTCTGCATGCCCAAAATTTACTTCTTTGAGACATGGTGAGCTCCCAACTCCATGTCTTCCCAGAGTCAAACACATCCATGTGTGCTTGGCTGCGTGTGTGCAATAGTTCCCTACAGCAAGTGAGGTTCCCCCATCCTACAGGGAAATGAAATGTTAACTACTGACCCTGTAGTAGACTGCAGAAGAAAAAGGGGCTTCCTATAGTGTGGACCAGCAACTTGCAACAGATTGTTAGAGGAAACCAGGATCTGGCTTGTTTGCAATCTGTATCCTTCTTTGGTACCCATATTAGTGGAAGAGCTAAAGGAGTTAAACTCGGTGGGTTTATCCTTGCATCAGCCTGGAGAAGAGCAGCAGGACAGAAATAAAAGCCCAGCAGGGTCTTGCAGAGGTGTGGGGCAGGGAAAAGCCCACGTAGAACCAAAAATGTCCATTGTTTGTGGGAACAGACATGGGAAACACCTAGAAAGGGCTGCACCCTTTTTTCTCCCTAAGCCTGGGTGTTTCTCATGCTCTGGGTTGTTTCATGGGCTGAGGGAAAAGGTATAGAATCATAGAACTGTTTAAGCTGGAAAGACCTTCAAGATCAGAGTAGGGCGTTGTGTCCATCTCCGCAGATACTCAGCATGTGAAGGACAAACAACAATGGCAAAACCCACTTTCCTTTCAGCTGGCTTATCCAGGGCCTCTGTGCCTGCTCTGGTTGCTCTGGCTGTTGCCTGCTTCATGGCACAGCTTGATGCCTCTGGCCCTCCTGCTCAGCATACCCACGGAAGCAGATTTTATTGCAGAGTAATTGAATGAAGCTCTCTGTTGGACATTAAAAACAAGAGGCTTTTCATCTCAGAGTGCAGTAGTTTGCTTTTTCCCTGTCACTAACTTTGGAGACAAACACTTAAAGGCATAGGAGGCTCAGGGAGCACAGGGTTTTCCAGGAGCAGCGTCCTTGCTGCCAAAGGACAGGGCTTCTCTTTGAACCCTAAGGGACTTGGCTAAATGACTTGGCAAATCTGACCTTGTTGCTTTCGGGATTGGGTATCATTCACAAAGAATAGCTCAGTGCAGTGTGATTAACTCCGCAGTGGCTATCTCCCACCAGTAAATCAGTGACATCTTGGCTTGGATGACTGTCTTCCTACCTAAGCCACTTCCTGTAGGGCTCCAGGCCACACAAGTGTCAACAATGTAAAATGTGCATCAAAATTTGCACTGTTGTTTTGCTGCTGTTGTTTTTCATGGGGTCAACCATTGAGGTGCCCCAGAGACTGACGCACCCAGTTGACCTGTGGGGTTGAGGATGGGTTATAATTGCTTACAGAAGCTGCTGGATAGACCCATACTGTATTTCTCCTTTGCACTCCTGAAGGGCTTCAACTCTTAATCAGTAACATGGGAGGTTAAAGTTTACTCTATTGTAAGCAATCTGGGGACTGGGTCATTTTTAGGCTCTGTGTACGGCACCTAACACAATGAATTGCATGACAGGGCTTTCTGTGCAGATGCCAAAACAAATAAATCAACTAAACAGTCAGAATATAAACTATTAGAAAAGAAGAAACCCTTCGTCCTCTTTTCCTGCTCTGCTAGAGGACAAGGCTGTCTTTGCAGGCAGTAAAGGCAGCCTGGACCTTTAAAAGCAGCAGTTCCAGGAACAGCGCTTCCTGGGAACTTTGGAGCAGACCAGGGCAGCAAGGCTGAGCTCGCTGGCAGAGAGGTAAGTGCTCTGGTGTCTGATCTTTAACTTTATCTTCCAGCTGCAGGTCAGCCTGTTTGGAAAAGCCCACCCCTGTGGGACTGCATACCATGTGCTTAGCACTGGAGGCATATTAGCAAAGTATAAATTACAGCAGCTCTAGGGCTGACAAGTGTGCGTTGCATTGCAAGGACATTGTCCAAGTGCAAAGATCAATTGCTGGAGACTTAAACTAACCCCTTTATGCTGAGCCACAGTGTATGAAAAACCCAGCAGTGGACTCACAGAGTAGCTTAAAATCAAATGAATGGTACAGGCATTGCAAGAGGATCCAGCCTTGGAAGCCTCTCATGAATTTTAGCAGGGAACTCTTCCTGATATTCAGCCTAATTCTGAAAGGAAACAGTGGTCCCCAGTGATACTTGCAGACAGGCACAACCCACACCTGGATGTCACTACCCACCAGCCTGCATGAATGCTGAGTTTATCCTCCTGCTGTTGCAGGAGCAAAAGCAAACAAGGCTGAGATCTGGACTGAGGCTTAAGATATTTGGCAACTTGGTTTTGGAATACAAACTGTCCCTAGTGAGGGCTTGCTAGCTGCTGCAGGCCCATCACTACTGAGATAGAAATGGTTGTGCAGAGGGGAAAAGCTGTCTGTGGCAAGGCAAAGGAGTAAACAAATTTATGTGAGTATTCCCCAATGCCAATGGTTTTGTACTGCAGGTTTATTATACTTCAACCTCTCCTAGTATTCATTGAAATCAGAGCCCATTTTGTCAGGCATCACGAGGCTGTCTCTACTATACAGGCTTTAAAGAAATGAGGCCAGATAAGGGGCAGATAGGGAAACAGAGGTATGGGCTGAGCATTTCCCAAAGTATGTTTTCCCAAAGCCTCATTGCCAGCACCCTATAGAAGATCTTGATGGGGAGGTTGTGGTGGCTGGAAGTGGGGAGCTGGTTATTCACTGCTGGGGCAATGGGGACACCCAGCCCCAGGAGACAGGTTGCAGAGAGGGCATTACATCTTCTGCTGCTGGCCCAGAACAGGGGCAGTGTATCAGACCCACCAGGCTAATGGACTCGCTTGAGCGTCTCCTGGTCAGATGTTCAGCTTGACACTATCTCAGGGAACAGATGTTTCCATCAGGCTATGCAAAATGGCTAGGACTGGGAATAGAAAAGAAAATGGGGACTGCATGATGAGCCTGCTCCTGTACATGTGTGCTGTCTGTTGGGGAGGGAATGGCTTTGTACAAGCAGTGTTTCCAAGGAGATCCTGCCAGAGATGGGTGCCCTTGTCGTAAAAAAAGTATGGAAAAACCCATAAACTGCAATATCAAAGGCACATTGCTGTTTTTCTGTGTAAGCTCTTTGTGTTCTTTTGAAGAAATGATGTTTATTTCTTATTCTTTTATCAGGATTGTCCTCTATTCTGTTACATTTTCCCATGATTTTGCATCAGCCAGTCTGAGTTCTGTACCAGTGCAGATCTGGAGCAATACAACTAAGTCAAGTGAGTTGTGCTGATGGCATCAAAACTGGGGTTAAAGTCTAGAGGTTAGGTCATTTGATGTGCTTGCCTGCTGGTTGGGGGTATTTCCACCTATGTATTTGAGATAGGATTTTTAAGAGCTCCTGGAACTTGATTGAGTGCTGGCATGGACATCAGGACAAACTGCTGGTCACTCCTAGGGGAGCAGTTGGACCAAAGCTGAGAACAGTTGCTGGAAATCTCACACCTTATCTACATCAAATGATTTTTGGAAAATCCTCCCAGGGAACATATGACCAATTTCAAGCAGCACAAATCATAAAATCATAGAATGGCTTGGGTTGGAGAGCACCTGAAGATCATTTAGTCCCACCCCTCCCTTGTAGGCAGGGATGCCTCACCCTAGACCATGTCACCCAAGGATCTGTCCAACCTGACTTTGAACACTGACAGGGATGGAGCATTTATCACTTCTTTGTGAAGCCCATTCCAGTGCCTCACCACCCCCACAGTAAAGAACTTCTTCCTTATATCCAATCTAAATCTCCCCTGTTTAAGTTTAAACCCCTCACCCTTTGTCCTGTTGCTATAGTCACTGATGGAGAGTCCCTCTCTGGCACCCTTGTAGGAAGCCTGCTATGAGGTCTCAGAACTTCTGGAAATTAATACAGTCCTTAGCAAATTATGAATGATTCTGGAAAACAAATATTCTTGCATGGAAAAAAAGCAAAGTTAAAACTAAATTAAAGTAAAAAGAAATCCTTGCAGATACTAGGTGTGTCAGAGGATTAGATGTGTTACAGGGAACCTTTTGCATCTTGGCCCGTATGTAGCCAATGACAATCTCTTTTGGTTAATGAAAGAAAAGGGGTTCAGAGACATGAAGACATAAAATATATCTAATAAATTGAGCTGAAACTAAGGGTTTTGGTTTGTAAAACATGGTAAAAGAAGCCAAAAGCTGATGAATATACCTTGAATGTATTCTTAATAATTATCAATTCATCTGACCCCTAGGTTAGGAAAATTAACAGTTCTTTCCTTTCAACAGCCAGGGTCAAAGCTCTGTCTGAACTCCACAGGGTAACTAAAGAGATTAAGAAAACAACAATCTACTTCACAGAGAAGCCTGTCTAAAACGGTGACACACTGAGATGTTAATCCCAGCTAGCTGAAGCCATGAATGTAAAACTTCCCAACTAAATTACCTGTGGGATAAACAAAGAATTGCTTACCTATTACAGTAAAAGAAACAGCAAGAAATTGCTGTGACTTTCATGCTGTTATGGTCCAGCAGTTTTTCTGCAAAGCGGATTTTTATCCTTTTTATAAATTTTTTGTCACGTGGGACCCCCATCCAGAGCTAGAGATTCTGTTGTGCCATGTCTTCCCATAGGAAAGACATCCACCTATGTTGAAGACAATATCTGAGAGAGAGAAAGCATTATTGTCACCTGCTCCTATCCTCATCTCTTTTTTAATACAGATGACACAGGCAGATCCAGCCTGCATTCATCTATCAAGGGTACAGGTTTCTTTCAAACCCTCAATGAAACAGCCTAGACTGCATTTGCAGACTGGTTAACCTATGCTACAGTAATAGGAGTGAGCCCCTTGACAGCCACACAACAGTAATTGGCTATTTTTCTACTCACACAGGTAAAATGAACATTCAAGAGTATTTTGCAAGGATTTCTTACAATGAGTCCCATAAGGATGCAGACTTGCAAACCTTAACAGTAATTTTCCAGCATCACATCCAGGCGATTCCTTTCGAAAACCTCAGCATGCATTGTGGGGAGACCATCGAACTGGATTTACAAGCTATTTACAATAAGATTGTGAGAAAGAAACGTGGTGGATGGTGCCTGGAAACCAATTACCTTTTATTTTGGGCCTTGGAAGAATTAGGGTTTGATGTCTGTATTCTTGGAGGAAATAGTTACAAACCAGCAGAGAGAGCATATGCTGCTGAGATGAATCATATCCTACTGAAGGTGGTGATCAAGGGAAATTCCTATATAGTAGATGCTGGTTTTGGTGGTGCCTACCAGTCATGGCAGCCGTTGATACTGATTTCTGGGAAAGATCAACCCCAGACCCCTGGCATCTTCCGCTTCATGGAAGACAATGGCACCTGGTACTTTGAGAAAGTCAAAAGGAAGCATTATATTCCCGAGCAAAGTGAGCCTGCCACTGGTACTCCAGAACCAGGAAATATCAGAAAAATGTATACATTCACACTTCAGCCACGACATATAAATGACTTTCAGGAGCTAAACACAATCCTACAAGTGTCTCCAGATAACATACTTCAGAAGAAGTCAATCTGCAGTCTCCAGACCTCTGAAGGGATTTATTCCTTAGTTGGATGGACCTTCATTGAGGTTAAGTATAAGTACACAGAGGATACGGACCTGCTGCAGTTCGCAACTCATACAGATGAAGAGGTTGAGAAGATACTGAAAGACAAATTCGGTATAGTGTTGGAGAACAAACTCACACCAGTAAATGTTCGTGGCTTGCCACCTAATTTAGTGGATACAATTTAATCCTAATGCTGTTTTAGATGAATCTTTATATAGCCAATATAAAAAGTTCTAAATTAACATTAATGGCATTTAATCTGATTCTAAAGTTGAGCTAGTCAGGTGGACACAAAGCTTGGTAAATTCAAGTATATTGCTAATTAACTGCATATACCAATTACATGTTTTTTCTTAAGCTACTCATTTAGAAACTGAGATACCTTACTACCTCTAATTTGCCTGTATGGAAATAGACTTTTGACTCCGTAACATTTTGTTCCACCTCTCTGGATCTGCTTTTATTTCAGACATATTTTGTGGCAAAAAACCCCGAAATGATACAGAAGGAGCAGCTGTGTTACCATTTCACACAAAAGACCTCTAATCTTTTTTTTTTGTATTATTTCCAATCTTCTCAGCAGAGTTTTAAGAATTATTCACTTCCTTTAACAGGCTGAAATGAAAGTTGAGCTGAATTTGGCTTTCAGACTTCATAAAAAAAAAAAAAGAAGGGTTAAGACCTTTTCAAAACAAGCCACTATTAGGTGCTGATTGGCTTATGATGAAATAAGTTTAAAGACTTGAGTCCTATTCCCTTACCAGAAATTGACGCAAAGTGAGCTATTTATGCAAGATCACTTAAACAATCCCCAAAGCTCTCTAATTTTTCTGATTCTGATTTTTCTGTGTATCCGAAACAAAATCAATAGAAGATGAGATGATTCAACAGTTCTTAAAAACCAGGCTTTTGGTGGCCAAAATGGAAACAATCAAAGTTAGATCAACCTCTGTAAACTATAGTCTAAACTTCTGGGGCCTAACCTTCCTGAGATGTCAAGCAGAGATGACAGCATTACAGATAAAACTCTTCATGTTTATTCTAAACAGCATTCTGCACAAAAGCCACGTGAATTAAGTAATACTGCAGATGAAAAAGAAAACAATGGGAAGTCAGAACATGCCACCGGTGTGATTTCGCAGTGTATTATATATAACACAAAAGCTTTTAACCTTTACAATACTTGTGGCAGGTACTGTATAGGATGTATTATTAAAGAGGGCAACAGGAGAGCATCTGTCCTTGGCCAAGAAAAAGACTTTGACGCTTGTATTAGTCAACCACACAGACTCATGGGGCACTGATGTGCCTAAAGCTCTCGTGCTTTCCCAGATGCAGTCTGATGCGCTCTCTGACTTTCCAAAAGGGACCTCTGACTTCCTACCTCCATCAGATGAAGAGCAGATATGCTTGACAGGGAGAGAATTAAGTAAACAGCTCTGCAGCACTTTGAAGATGCAGAAGACCAAGTTTCAGGGAGGAAAGGCATTACTTTGTGCAAATTAGTATTTGTCATGGAATTTGTTACGTGTTGGCACCTCCAAAATAACTCCCTGCTGCAGTTGAAACTTCGGGCAGATAGCAAAAACTCCTTTGTGGGCAAAGAAGGGTCGTTTTGTACATCCGTGGAGCATGGGAACATGCAGCCTGCAACACCATGGCAGTGTACTCTCAAGGAAGCAGATGACTGTCCTCCACCCCAATGTGCTGGCTTCTGAAATAACAATAATTTAATTTTTAAATGTTACAGAGCTGTTTGCAGCTATCACAGTTATTTTACATGGAAAACAAGTTCATTCTGGTCTTGACTGGGGGAAACATAAACATCTATTAAAAGAAACAAAGTTTAATTTGCTCATGGATCAGTGAAGTCCAAAAATGTGCCTCTATGTTGGATGGACTCTGCCCTTTCTCAGCATTTAAGATTCAGGAGTAAGGGCCAGTAGAACTTAGAAGAAGACAACCCTTTCAGTTTGTACCCACTCCTGGCTTTGCTGACAGTTGCTTCAGTAATAAACAACCCAGAAGCTGAAGACCTTGATAAATAAATAAGGCTATGTTAAGAGGTAAGTTTATTTTCTTAAAGAACCCTCCAATGAAAAGAAAACCTAGTTACTTTATGATAGTAAAGGTTGTGGGCAACAAGACAAGTAATAGTCTCTTTAGGAAAAATATACAGAAATGTGTGGATATGGAGCAAAAATATCATCTGCTAAGCACGGGCTCTTAAAGAGCATAAATTAGTGATAACGCAGTTTCAAATCTTTCATTTCTTGCTCTTCAGGAGGAGATTCATTTGACTGAGATTCTTTTGTTTAGATAAAATAGTAGATACAGATTTTGAATTAGAACCTTTTGTTGGATGTTATTATTTTAGATTTTTAAGTTTTAAAATATTGCAAATGCAAAGGAAGCAAAAGATCAATCTAATAGTAGATACTGCTTTATTTGGAATAAAAGTACAGTCCTCTAAAAACAACTTAAAAGAATTACAAGCTGGTTGCTGTACCCCAGAAAATCCATGTGTTAATGTATTAGGATAAAAGTAGACAGATAATGTATTTTAACAGTGGAATTGCTGATAGTGTGCATAGTATTGGTAAAGAATATTTTTATAAGAGTATCTTCATTTGCACATTTAGAAATAGTTCTTTAAAGTTCTTCTGCTGATGTTTTTCTCTGCATAAATCACAGCCACATTTGTGGATTACCTTTTCAGTATCTAGTTTTTCATCTGCTCAAAATTCAAAAGGATAGTAGCTTTTATTTCCTACAGTCAAGATCTAATGCTGATCAATCATATTATGGAGCCTCAGAGAGAAATTATAAATAAGATAAACTCAAAAAGCAGCTTTATGTTGGTGTGATTTATTCAGCATTCACAATTTGAGCAGGCAGAATTGGATAGATTTGAATTCTGCAAATCAAAAGAAAAATGTGCCATGAGTCTTACATTATAATTAACAAATATTACATTGAGAATATCCTCCAACAATATACTTAAATTTCACTGGAAGCTCAATTCCTCTCTGTAGAAAGGTTTTTGATGGTGCTCTCTATCACCTTTGTACAGCTGCTTCTATACCATGCATATGCAAATCATGAATCTGACCCTGAAAATCATCTTGAGAAATTCAAGCTTGACATAAACATTCAGCAGCTCACCACTGAATTTATCTGAATACAAGTCTTCCTGAGTTGCTAATATTAAGTGTCTAAATCTCAGCTTACTTTATGCACAAAAGATTTCCAAGTAGCTTTGCAGGCTGTCTAGAAGTTAAGTATTTGTAGTAACTCCCCACTGTTGAACCACTTAGTGCTGTCTTTGTGAAGGTTCAAGCCTTCAAAACTTTTTGTGCCCAGCTCCATATCCAAGCAGGCAATCCACAGTGTGCTGTACAAACAGCATCAGATACCTACAATACATCCAGGTCATAACTGTGGCCAGCAGTGACGGGCCATTGCGAAAGCCAGATGACTATATGTGACTTGCTAGGGTATTAGACGGCAAAAAGTAAGTTCAGTACTTTCTCATGCAGCAATCTCGCTCATGAGGAGTCCTATCAAGACGGTGCACTGCTGGAGGCAGGACAGACAGGGATGCACTGTATGAGGCTCCAGCAATTCTCAGTTATGCCTGAAAAGGAAGGAGTTTTGAGAAAGGCCAGGGCTAGAGAGATGTAAAGCAGCTCCCGTTCATTTTCAGGACACCCTGCGAGACGCAGGGCACAGTGGAGAATAGAGATGTGCTCTTTGTCTTTTAGGTCACTCACCTCCTTTCAGATTAATTATTCAGACAACAAAATAAGTTTGTGCAACACTCAGAGCAGACAAGAGACTCGGTGGTCTGTGACTTTTGCGAAGGTCACAGTTTTCTTCCAGTTATAGTTATCTGAATAAAACTTGACACTTTACAAAATGTGCAGGGAGTATCATTCTCGCTTTTTGTAATTGGAGGAAGAGTGACATGTACTGAATGAGCATTCATTTACCATCAGTGAATCAGTGGCAGACTCATGAAAAGAACATGCGAATCCTGGCTTAAATTATCCTCCCTCTGACTGGCAGATAACACTGCTTCCCCCATTGACACTCCTTTCACTGAACAGTGGATTTAGACTGATTTTCATGAACCCTCCTGAACACTCCCTAGTGTGATCTTACATTTCTTCTCAACCCCTCTGTTACAATGCAAATGCAGCAAATCCCCATTTTGTAGCATATCAAGCTGAAACAGCATCAGCTCCTTGCCATAGGGATGACTCTAAGACAAACAGCAAGCCCTCGTACATGCTGCTTTTCTTGCTGGAGGAACCATTTGATATGAATACTTGTTACTTTTAAAAACTGCTCCATTGAGGTTCAGTACATTAAAGCATCTTTGCTGGCAGCAGCTTGGGCAGTTTTTCACAGCACCATACATCACTGATGTAAAGAAACAAAACCAAAAAACAATTCCTTCTTTTACAGGTGACATGAACCTTGAAGAGTATTTTGCAAGAACTGGCTATAAAGGTTCCCTTGAAAAACAAGATTTGGAAACCTTAACCGATATATTCCAGCACCACATCCGTGCTGTTCCCTTTGAAAACCTCAGCATCCATTGTGGGGAGAAAATTACTTTGGAGTTGGAGCATGTGTATAACAAAATTGTGCGGAGGAAGCGGGGTGGCTGGTGCATGGAAAACAACCAGCTGTTGGGCTGGGTCCTGAAACTTCTGGGGTATGACACCAGCTTTCTGGGAGCGTATGTGTTCAATCCACACCAAAACGCATATGCCACCCTCATGACCCATCTCCTTGTAAAAGTAGTTATTGATGGCAAAGCCTACATTGTTGATGGAGGCTTTGGTGTATCCTATCAGATGTGGCAGCCGATGGAGCTGGTGTCAGGAAAAGACCAGCCCCAGGCTCCTGGTGTCTTTCGCTTCACAGAGAAAAATGCCATCTGGTACCTCGAGAAAATGAGACGGAAACAATACATCCCAAATCAAAACTTCTCTAACTGCGATCTTCTGGAGAAAAAAGACTGTCGGAAAGTTTACATGTTCAGCCTCGAGCCACGGACAGTGGAAGATTTCCGTTTCCAGTGCACGTACCTTCAGACCTCTGCAGACTCCCTCTTTACAAAGAAGTCCATCTGTACCCTCCAGACCACCGATGGCTTTCGAGCACTAATTGGGTGGACACTCACTGAGACCACATATAACTACAAGGAAAATATGGATCTGGTGGAATTTGTAACTCTTGAAGGTGAAGAATTGGAAAAAACCCTCAAAGAAAAATTCAACATAACCCTCGACAGGAAACTTGTCCCAGTTAATGTTAAAGGATTTTACACAATCTAGGTGACCAGGAAAACCTATGCTAATGCTATGTACATACAGTACCTCCCACTGTCTGCACAATCACTACTGAAAATCATGGGATTCTTTGCAGGCAACTGAAGGAAAAATACACTAATATGAGATTAAAGTGAATTTTGTTCTGGGAAAAATCAGTCAGGTAGATAAAAAAAAAGAAAAAAAAGGAAATCTGAAGTCAGGTGGATGGAATTAATCTGTTGTGAGATGACTGCATTAAATTTTCGGCACAAATGTAGGATCTCATTTGAATTCGCTTATAAACTTGGGTGAGAAATATGTCTGGAGAATTTTGGAGTGCCTATAGCACATAAATAGGACTATGGATTATTAATTGTGAAATGCTGCCAACACATTTTCTATGGTTATTATAGGGAGAAATGTAATCTGTGACCATTTAGACAATGAAGTACACATTTAGAACTTCATTTTTCACAGGATCTAACCACTTGCAGCTCATCTCACTTCTCTATCTTTAATATAAGTAAAACAATGTCATCCTTGAAAGGAGCATTAGGAGCCATAATTCTTTCACCATCATCCTTAGACAAAACATAGTACAAAATGAAAATTACCATCATGTGCATTCCTTTTGCCATTACTGCAGTAAACTGCCCAAAGTAATTTTTGGTATGTACGTATTTTTCTGGTGATGAAAACTGAATATCCTGCAGCATTATTGTGGCTGATGGGATCTATGGGGATATCTATAAACTCTGCTTCTGAGAAGTAATCTTTCTTTAAAGGGTGAACAAGGCTTAAATGTCACAACTGGCTTAGATTTACTTCTGCTTCAAAGGGGTGGAAAATCGGTATTTTTAGCATTGCAAGTTATTTGTACAATGAAAGTAGAACAATGAAGCTAACCCCACTGTACTGTTAATTGTGCCTCTCTTGTGTATAACAAACATGGGAGTTCATGCAGGTATCCTGAATGAGTACCACTTGGCACAGACGCATTCATGTCACAAGTGAGTTAATTCAGCTGTATCAAAGTGAAAAAAAAAGTCAAGACAACCAAATCTAAAGAAGCCTCCTTCTTTAGAATCATTTCACAATCACATTTCCCCATTTATAAAAACCTGTTGTTCCCTCTACCCTGCTGCTCTGCAAAAAGCCCAATCAAGGGAAACATTCTCAAATGCATCACAAATTAGCAGAAAAAATGAAAAATACTCTTTCTTCCTAATCTACAATAATCCTTGGTATTGGTCAAATGTTAAATTTGTCCTACTGATGTGTTTTTGCTCAAAGACATCATGTGATCATGAGTCTCACAAATCCTGCAACTTTATACCTGAAAACAAATAAAAGTAATAACATAAATGAGTTGCTTTAAGTACAGAGTCCCTAACTCCTTCACTGCTGCACACACCATTTGCTGAGTAAATGAGGTCTGTTCAATCATGCTATCGATCTACTGGACAACACTTCCCACCACAAACTTCTTGAGCCAAACAGGACAATATTGAACAAATCTGGCAATGGTGTTGGTGAAGGTAAGTCCCTACAGGTTCCTGGATAAAGACCTCGCAGGCTGAGGATCAAGATGATCACCAAAGAGGAGGCCCAGTGGTGAGATTGGCAGCCAACAGCTCTGGACTAGTCATAGTGAGTGTCAGCTCTTTCCTGTTATCAGCTGTGGTGGCAGCTAATGGCTTGAGTACTCACGTACTTGCATAGGGACAAGAAACCAAGGGCCAAGCAAGAGGTAACAGGGGACAATGGAAGCTCTGAGGTATGAACATAGTTTTTCTATGGAGCTAAGGACTTCAGGCTGTAATTTGTGCTCATATTATCCTCATACTCATCTTAAAGTCCAATTTTACCCCTTTCTAAATGATTGTTCGAAACAAGGTGGCCCACGAGATCTCAAGGAGCATTACAAGATTCAAAACACCACCTCCGTTCTAGCTGATGGCAATTCACCCAGGTCACCAAACCATACAGAATCATAGAATAGAATCATAGAATAGTTAGGGTTGGAAAGGACATTAAGATCAAGTTCCAACCCCCCTGCCATGGGAAGGGACACCTCACACTAAACAATGTCACCCAAGGCTCTGTACAACCTG